>NW_006159510.1:3965342-4066833 GCF_000334495.1 Tupaia belangeri chinensis
CTGGGAAACATGCAGAGTACAGACATGATGGCATGGCAAAAAAGGCAAGATAGGGCTTTCAGTCCTAATGGGCCAAGCACCAAGAGTTGAGTGTCTCTGCCCTTTTCCCAGGCAGCACTTCCAGATACAGCTCAGTTCAGGACACTGCTAACCCTCTAAGGTAAGCCCCATGAGCACTACCCTGATCACTGGGGGCTCAGGGAATCTGGGTCTAGCGGGACAAGCCTTGGTCCATACAGATTTCTGGGGAGCAGCAAATGGTGTAATGGTTACATCACTGGACTCCCATGTAGATAACTGCAGTTTGAGTCCTGGACATGGTGGCTTAAACCTCATGCTGGACACGTGTGTGTGTGTGTGCCCAAAATCATGAGAGGAGAAGGGATTACAGGGTGGCCAGCTCCCCTGGAGGGGGGTGGCGGGTGATATCTCACTTTTTGTTTCTCTGTCTCTTTCTGTGTGTCTTTTCTCTCTGTGTCTCTGGAAAGTACACACACCCAATAGCAAAATATCTCTCAAGAAAATATTTCTTAAACTTCTTAGGCTACCACCACCTCATTCAGTGGTGAGAGTCCAAACAATAATCCCTCAGAAACTCCACACCTTTTCCTATGACCAAGGGCTGGAGGGAGCATGGTGCAAGACCAGGGAAGAGGTCAAGGATTCCTGTCTGTGCTACAGCAAAGCTGCTGTTGGTCTGAAGAAGCATTGCTTGCCAGTGTTGAGGTAGTATCAGGTTAACTCCACACTCCTGGGGAATGGAGACTGTCAGAGGGCACAACCCAGACAAATGGCTGTCCTTGAAGCAAGGTTATGGGGCTTCAGGTGCAGGCTCTTTCTTCAATTAATGCTGCCTGGACCTTCCCAGATTCAAGCTATGGAGTCTTGTAAATTCTTTGAGAATTTAGGTGCCAGATTAAAATGTCAAGACACAGGACTTCATTAATACTCATTAATTCTTGTATACTATTTTTTTAATTTTGTATTCATCCATTTAGTTTTGGGGGTTTTTTTGTTTGTTTGTTTGTTTGTTTGTTTTTAATTTTACCAGAGAGAGAGACACAGAGAGAGAGAGGAAATGAGAAAGCAAGCCACCAGGTCCAGGACTCAAACTGTGGTCAGCCATGTGGAAGTGTCCAGCACCTTAACCACCACACCACCTGCTGGTCCCTTTATATTATTCTTAATATACTTACTATATATTGTAAGTACAATATACAGTACTTACCACATAACCTTAATATATAATATTGGGTCATCAAGACAGTCATGACATAGTTTTCTGTTTTTCTATGTTATGACTTTTCCAGCAGCCTAACATATAGTATTTACTACATAATTTTAATAAATGACACTTTGTACTTACTATTTAACACACAGTGCTTAATAATAATCCTAATATTGGGCTGTTTAGAAAGTTATGGTGTATTTTTACATGGAGAAATACTTCATGACTTTCTCAAAGACCTAATATATGACACATAGTATTTACTCCATTACAAATACTGCTTACTCCATAATCTTTTCTCTCTTTTTTTTTTTTTTTGAGAGAGAGATTTTTACTCTAGTGTGTGTGCACTCACCAGAGAAACAGAAAGCAAGAAATCACCCCCTCAGGTGATGGCCATGCCACAATCCTTTCTCCTCCATTCTCCTCTCAGAATTTTGGGCACACACACTCATGTGCCCAGTGTGTGTTTTAAGCTGCCGGGTCTAGGACGTGAACCACAGTTGACCACATGGTAGTCCAGTGACATAACCATTACACTATCTGCTGGTTCCCACTACATAGTCTTAATACATAAAATATAATACAACATATTACATAATATTTAATATATAATCTTAATACATAACACATAGTATTTTCTGCATAACACATAGTAACTACTCTATAATATATAATGCTTACTACATAATCTTGTTACATGACACATAGTATTTGCAATTTAATACATACTATTATTACTATTTAAACTATTTCTTACATTGAGATTACTATTTATACTATTTATTACATTGAGATTATATTACACAATCTTAATATATAATACATAGTACTTTCTATAAAATATATATTATTTACAGCATAATCTTTTTTAAAAATAATTATTTATTTAACTTTGTTTATTATCATTATTTTTTAATTTGACCAAAGAGAGACAGAAAAAGAGAGAGTGAGGAAAAGTGAGAAAGCAAGCCGCCAGGTCCAGAACTCCAACCGTGGTCAGTCATGTGGGAGTCCAGTATTGTAACCACCACACCACCTGTCAGCCCCTATCACTTAATATATAGAAGTACTTATGACTACTACATAGTGCTTACTATATAATATTCAGAGAAGCATTTTAGAGGAAAGACAGTGGAAATCTAGCCCTGCCTTTTCCTAGCTGTGTGCCCTCTCTGGTCACGTATGACTAGATGTCTGTTCCGTGTAATTCTACAGTCCCACAGTTCTGTGATCAAGCTCTGTCATGTCTATCTTCTAAAGTTTTCCTGCATGTGTGTCTTTTTCTATCATCAACAACATTTAACGCAGTGATTTGCACATAGATGGCTCATGACATAGATTTGGGGTTAAGAGGAAATAAATGTTATGCTTGATTGATATTTATCTTAGACTAAAACCTATCAAATACTTCACTATGTACTAGGTACTTGCTACCCACCTTTTATTATTTTGAAACTTCACAGTTTAGGGAGTGGGTATTTTTGTCCTCTCATAACAAATAAGGAAACTGAGCCTTAGAGAGTTTAAATAACTGTCCAACAGGCTAAAGGACAAAATTTGAGCTCTTAACCTCTACCATGCATTTCAACTATTCTCTAGAAGAACAGAACATTTGACACAGGTAGATAGTTACTCTAATATGATGTTCTTCCATGTATCCAGTGAGAATCTACAATTCTCCCACAAGGAGCCCTGAAAAAGTCCTTAGATCCAAAGGATAAAATGGCAGTTTTATTGTTCTGGGAAACTAAAGTCTAGAAGTCAAAGAAACAGATGACATTTGGCCAACATCAAGGAACCTAATAATGTATAGAACACTGTTACCACTGTGCGCAGGTGTAATGTGTTGGCAACGTGCCACAAGGACCACACACTGCTGCGATAATTTTGGAATGTGCTATTTCTGAGAGCCAATTTGGGGTCATGAATTGGGGTGAACAAAATGTGGCTCACCTCGATTTTTGGCATGGGTCTAGAATATATCTATATAACTAATAAAGAAAGAACATATTGTCTTCACAAGACTGATAGTACTGGGGAGGTGGAGCCAATAATTATCCAAGCCCCTGAAAGTCACTGATGAAATTCCATGTTCGCTAGCACAACCATATATAGGAAGATCTTAGAAAGATCATGCATATATGTGACTTTATCACACATTCATCATAAGACAGTTTATTAATACTTTCCCAGCAGTTCCATTTATTAGACTGAAAACCAGGTTATGAATCAAAAACTCAGGCAGACTAACCAGTCAAATTTTACACTCACATTATCATCCTCTCACTAATATCCACCGTTGACCAGGAGGTTGATAACTGGAAAAGTGCCATCACCTCAGAGCAATCACAGCAATTCTTAACACATCACATACACACCTCTTATAAGAACACAGCTCTCTAAGATAGTTCAGTCAGATTGTCTCTGGGTGTCTGGCATCTCCCATTGCCACAGGAAGCTGCTCAGCACTCATCTCACTTCCTAAGAATGAACTGGTTTCTTGGGGGAATCTCCTCCCCTGGTCTTTATTTACTTGGTGAGGCTATTTCTTGCCGCAGAAGCCAGAGGGCCTAGATAGATCTTTCCTCTCGCAACTTGGTTAGAAGAAGGTGGACATATGAATTAATTCAGACTTGTGAAACACTCACACCTGAAACTTTGAAGCTTGAGCTAAGGACACAAGAAACACTTGTTCTTTCTGCTGAGCAATATTTGATCGTAGCACCCAGATTCCTAATCTCTAAGTATGCATCAGTTTTTCCCTGTCAGTCAACATCATGGAAGATTCTGTGAGCCATTATTAACCTATAATATATTTCCTTTGATTATTCACCAATCAGTTTCTATTTCTTGCATTCAGAAACCCCAAAACTAAAACAACCCACAGCCTATTCAAGGTAAGAAAAGTACTGATGAAAGAAATCAAAGACACAAAAGAAACCCAAAAAATTAAAAACATCCCATATTCATGGAATACAAAATGCAGTAGTGTTAAAATTCCAATAGCAATATACAGATTCAATCCATACCTATCAAAACACCGTAACAGAGGACCAGTAGATGGTGTGATGGTTAAAGGTGCTGGATTCCCACCTGGTCAACCATGGTTTGAGTCTGGGACATGATGGCTTGCTTTCTTACTTTCTCTCTCTCTCTCATGTCCTGTAGCAAATTAAAAAAATAATAATGATGACAAATAAAATTAAATAAATCATTAAAAATAAAAGCACCATGACATTCTTCACAGAAATAGAAAAAAAAATCACAAAATGTGTTGAGAATTACACAAGACCCTGAATAGCCAAAGCAATCATGACCAAAAAGAATAGAGCTAAAGATTTCAAAATACACTAGATTTCAAAATATACTGTAAAGCCATAATAACAAAAACAGCATGATACTAGCAAAAGAACAGCCAAACAGCCATATAAACCAATGGAACAGAAGAGAGTACCCAGAAATAAATCCACATTCATTTATACAGCTGTCTTGTTTTTGACAAAAACGTCAACAACATTCAATGGGGAAATATCCATTTATGTTCAATAAATAGTGCAGGGAAAACTGGACATCCATATACAGAAAAATGTTGCTAAATTCAAGAATCCTTTATGGTCTTTCTTTCCAACTTAGGCCAGGCAGAATGGCTCCCTCAAAGAAGGGGGCAAGAAGAAGGGCCATTCTGCCATCAGCAAGGAGGTGACCTGGGGATACACCATCAACATTCACGAGCACATCTATGGTATGGGCTTCAAGAAACGTGTCCCTCAGGCATTCAAAGAAATCTAGAAACTTGCCATGAAAGAGATGGGGACTCCAGATGTGCACATTGATACCAAGCTCAATTAATTGTCTGGGTCAAAGGATTAAGAAATGCCCCTTATCTTATCTGTGTGCAGTTGTCCAGAAAACGTAAAGAGGACGATGATTCATCCAACAAGCTCTATACTCTGGTGACATATGTACCTGCTACCACTTTCAAAAATCTATAGTCAGTGTGGATGAGAACTAACTGTTGATTTTTTTAATAAAGTTATAAAACCAAAAAAAAAAATAATAATGTAGCTAGACTCATATCTCTCACCATATACAAAAATCAACTCCAAATGAATTAAAGATTTAAACATAAAGCCCGAAACAGTGAAGTTATTAAAAGCAAAAAGGGAAATACTTCAGGACATTGGTACTGGCAAAGTGTTCATGATTAAACCTCAAAAACCACAGGCAACAAAAACAAAAATAGACAAATGGGACTGTATGAAACTAAAAAGCTTCCACACATCAAAGGAAATGAACAATAGAGTGAAGAGACGATCTACAGAATAGGAGAAAATAGTTGCATAAGTATCTGAAAGATATCAATAGCCAGAATATTTAAAGAACTTGAACAACTCAGTATAAAAAAATAAAAATAAAATAAAATAAAATAAAAAACTTCAATTTTAAAATGGGCAAATAACCTGAGCATTTTTCAACAGAGGATATATAAACAGTACATAAACACAGCTAATCATTAGGAAAATGCAGATCAAAACAGTGAGATTATCTCACCAAGTTAGAATGGCTAGTATCAAAGAGACCAAAAAAATAACAAATGCTTAGTGAGAATGTGGAGAAAAATAATTCTGTAGTACAGTTGAAGGCACTGTAAATTAGTACATTCGCATGGACAACAGTATGGTGCGTCCTTGAAAAACTGAAAGTAGAACTACCATATCATCCAGCAATCTAACTACTAAGTATATACCAAGAGGAAAGGAAATCAGAATGTTACAAAGATATCTGCACCCCAATGTTCATTGTAGCACTAGTCACAATAGCAAAAATATGGAAGCAATTTAGGTGTCCTTCAACCAAACAAATGGATGAGTAGATAAAGAGAATGCAATGTGTGTGCATGCATGCACACACACACACACACACACACACAATACTATTTCGTCATTAAAAGGACAAATTCAGGTGCTGAACTCACAAATGGCTGACCGTGGTTTGAGTCCTGGACCTGGCAGCTTGCTTTCTCACTTTCTCTCTCTCTCTCTGTCTCTCTCTGATGAGCACATGTGCACTATGGCAAATTAATAAACTAATAATAAGAAGAAATAAAATAAAATAAAATAAAATAAAATAAAATAAAATAAAATAAAATAAAATAAAATAAATAATTCTTTTAAAGACTCTATAAAGAAAGGACAAAATCCTGTAATTTGATGTTAAATGAACAAGATTGGAGGATATTCCTCCAAGTGAAATAAGCCAGACACAGATAAAGAAATACCACACATTCTCCCTCATGTGTGGGAATATTTTCAATGGAGGTAGAGGGATGAAGAATGACTACTAGAGGCTGAGAAGAATTGGAGGTGAGGATAGAAGGATGTTGATTAATGGAAATAAAATTTCAGACAGATAGGGGAAACAATTTCTAGTATTATAAGATACAGTGGGGAGAATACAGATGACAAAAAGTTGTTATGAATCTCAAATTAACTAAAAGTAGAATTTGGAATGTTCCTACAAGTGGTTGAGATGATGAGTGTGGTAATTAACTTGAATGAACCATTCGTATATATTCTTGTATTGTAAAATCATACTGTACCCTACAATTATGTACAGTTATATGTTACTTTTTTAAAAAGGAAGATTAATAATATTATTAATGAAATCTCCACTTTTTGTAGCTTTTCTAAAGAGAGCTGTATCATATTTGAGAGATCTTTTTCCCACAACAGTACTAGACTTTGAAAATAAGAACCAATGTGTTAATGGAATAGATGCTAGACAATGCAGCTGCAGACACTGAATGCAACAATCCATCACGTGTGGTAAGAGAGAAACAGCAGTCATCAAAATTATGGGGTATTTTCCTTTTAGAAACACCAGTAGAAACAAAAAGACTCTAGAACAAAATGTTCCCAATATACGAAGTACACTGAAAGACAATGCATGGCAGCTGAAACAAACCCAGAGTTCTCTCAGTCCATACCCCTTCTATCTTTATATCAATGCTCTGAAAATTGCCAGAAAAAAAAAAAAAAAAAAAGATAGAGGTTCATTCAAAGCAGTTAACTACAATACAAACCAAGGAGCATTAACACTCAGATGTCTCAAAAGTGAGTTAAGTTTTTCTCATTGGGTTTTTGATGTGTGATTCCATTACCCTTCATCAAAGCAACACATCACAGAGTTCCCATGCCTTTGAGATAGTGAATCTGTTTGTAATGTGTGTATTTTCTATTATAAATCTCCTGCCTGCTCAGTGACCAAATGACATGAAAACTATCACCTCTGGGTTCACCTATGGGCTAGTGGCTAAAGTAGCTGGATCCCAAGTCTTGGACCCAGCATCTTGGAAAAAAAAAAAAAAGATAGAGCTTCATTCAAAGCAGTTAACTACAATACAAACCAAGGAGCATTAACACTCAGATGTCTCAAAAGTGAGTTAAGTTTTTCTCATTGGGTTTTTGATGTGTGATTCCATTACCCTTCATCAAAGCAACACATCACAGAGTTCCCATGCCTTTGAGATAGTGAATCTGTTTGTAATGTGTGTATTTTCTATTATAAATCTCCTGCCTGCTCAGTGACCAAATGACATGAAAACTATCACCTCTGGGTTCACCTATGGGCTAGTGGCTAAAGTAGCTGGATCCCAAGTCTTGGACCCAGCATCTTAACAAACATGCTGGCTGCCTGTGTACATGTGCCAAAAATTCCAACAGAGTGGAGAAATGGAGAAGGGACTGCAGTGTAATCATTCCCCATAGGAGGTGCTTTCTCCCTTTCCCTTTCTCTCTCTATCTCCCACTGGCAAGTGCAAGCACCCTCTAGCAAATCTAGCAAATAGTAATAATAATACTACCTATTTTGACTCCAAGTGTATATTATCCCTGTATAACCCAAAACACCTCAAAGAAAAGCAAAACAAAACTCCCAACTCTTTACCCTCATCCCCAAGAATTCGCTGTAGCCAGCATACTGTCAGTCTTCAAAACAGGGCTTTGTGTGTGTGTTTGTGTGTCAATGAAATTACTTTCTTTTTAAGAAGAGTTATTTTGCATGTATGATGTTTATAAAATATGATTGGTTTAAAGTTACTTTGCTTTTTATGACTATCATTAGGCATATTTTCTTTTTTTCTTCTCTATGCTTTTTTATACATTAAATCATTGTATGTCATTACAGCTTGCAAAATGAATTTCCCCAGCATGAATACACTGTATATTAGTCCAGTTAAAGATATTTTCATACATGTTATCATCAACAGATAATTTTCCATTTTTGTGTCCCTTAAATGTTTTGCTTCTTTCTTGGGGCTCTTAATTGTTGGTCCTATTGTCTCTGAAAAATCTGTTAGGACAAAGCATTTCTTAAATATTTCCTGATTTAAGAAATCACAAACCGTCATGATGCTAATGAAGTTGAGGAGAGATTTTTATAAATCCAAATCTTCACACTGTTTCCTCTACAAACACATGGCGAGTGCTTACCTAATTTCCTATTCTATCACAAAACCACTGCATGCTTTTTCTTATTTCCTTTTATTTACTTATTTTTTTTAATAACAAGCCAACCAACTAAAATAACAAATTGATTTTCATTCAGGCAGCTCCAATGGCACACTGGCTGAACTCCAATAATTTCCCACTTTTTGGAACACTGAGCTCTTCATCTTTTGAGATGTGGTTGGAGGCTTGAAGGCCTTATCACTCATCAGCTATCTAACTGGATTTAATTGTTCTGAAAGCAAGTGGCCCAAATAGTCACAGCCTTCTGGAAAGGTAACCTCAGATACTGGAAAAGTAAAGCCAAAGAGCACAGTATGCTGCTCCCCCATTCGGGGGACATCTCTGGGAAGCAGCCTTTCTACTTTACTGGCAATTGGAATAATGTTAATGTTTATTCCACTGTCGGTCTTGGCTTGAGTTCCCTTAGAAACAGTCCTGAACCAAAGATTTGGACATGAATCATTTATTAAGGACTTGCTCTCAGGAAAAGAATAGAAATCCAGTGGAAAAAGGAAAACTTCTTCAGCAAATGGTGCTGGAAAAAGTGGATTTCCACTTGCAGAAAGATGAATCTGAACCCCTACCTCTCACCTCTGACAAAAATCAAGTCAAGGTGGATCAAAGATCTAAATCTAAGACCTCAAACTATAAAACCGCTCCTGGAAAACACTGGGGAAACTCTGGGAGACATTGGGGTAGGGAAAATCTTCTTAAATAAGACCCCCAAAGCATAGTCGATAATCCCCAAAATAGGCACGTGGGATTACATCAGAATAAGAAGTTTCTGCATGGCAAAAGACACAGTAATTAGTGTGAATAGACGGCCCTCAGAATGGGAAAATATTTTTGTAAACTATGTGTCAGATAAGGGACTGATAGCCAGAATTCACAAGGAACTCAAGCAGCTGTTCCGAAAAAAGACGATCAATCCTATTAAAATCCTATTAAAAGAAGGAGTTGAAAAAAAAACACTCTCTAAAGATGACATATGAATAGCTAAAAGGCATATGAAAAAATGCTTAACATCCCTCATTGTGAGGGAAATGCAGATGAAAACAACAATGAGATACCACTTAATCCCAGTCAAAGTGACTAAGATTAGAAAAACAAAAAATGATAAATTCTGGTGGGGGTGGGGTGAAAGGGGACTTTCTTACACTGCTGGTAGGAATGTAAATTGGTCCAGCCACTGTGGAGAACAATTTGCAGATTCCTCAAAAATCTACAAATAGAACTACCATATGATCCAGCAATCCCACTCCTTGGTATCTACCAAAAAAAAACCTGGCTTTTAACAGGAAGTGGATAAATATGGAAGATTTACTGCTGAGAGAAGCAAGCCAGGCTGTAAAGGAGAGGCATTGTATGTCCCCACTTAATGTATACCGAGTGTCCACACTCTATGACTGAAACTAATTGACTAAAGGACATAGAAACACAGTATATAGATGTAAATACCAGATATAGTGTGTGTGAAAGAGGAGGGTGTGCGGAAGGACATTTAGAAGAAAAATAGGGAGGCAAAGCATTAATGGCACAAAGAAATGGGGTGTTATCTGTTGAAGATATTTTGTAGTTTTATCAATTTTACTAGGGAGAAATGTTTACCTGTTGAAATATCCATTATGTAAGCCAAATAATAATGTGATTGAATGTATAAAAGAAAATGAAATGAAAAAATTTAAAAAAGGAAAATAGAAATCAAAGGAAGAAAGGAAAAGGAAACCGAAATGTATAGGACAGCATCCCTTGCAGTTAAGTGTAGCTATGTGCGAAAGCGCTTGCCAACAGCGTGTCTGTGCAGCGGGTAATCAGCTTCTGGGCACTTCCCTAACATGGAATGTAAGTGTCATGCACAGAGCAGGGCAGCCATTGCAGACTATGAAATGAAGCTGCAAGTAGTGGATACATACAGTGAAGCTAGAAGAGTAAAAATAGACAAATCTTAGCTTGCTGCCTTAATGCAGCATACACTTGGCCTTGGTAGGTCACTCTCAGATTTAACAAGAGGCTTAATAAGTCTATTTTTCTTAAAGCACATATGAAGCACGTGGATCTCAGCAAAATGCAGGTTCTAACCTGAGAGCCTGGGATCGGGATTGATTAGAGATTAGATCTTTGTGAAAACTTCCCAGGTGATACTGATGCTGCTGAAATATAGGCCTCAGTAATCTGATGGTGTCTCCCCAGGCATTTTCATGTTTAAAAAGGTGTAGAGTCGTGTTCTTCAGACATGTGTCCTTTGTGTATGTAAATTATCACTCCATTTAAAGGAGCTTTTTGGTGTACGAACACCACATTGGAAAGGAATTCTGACATCTCATGGAGCCTCCTAATTTCCCTCTCAGTGGAAGTCTGAGTGTAGACACTGGCTCTGTGAGTGTCAAAGCTCTCTTTCTGTCTATACTTTCACTCCTGTTTGAGATAGTCAGTGCCTGGCTATCCTGGGGAAGGATGGAGAATGAGGCAGGAACCAGAGTTGTGGGGCTGATGTCAGAGAGAGGCACTTTCTTCTGCTCCAAAGTGTCTTTTGAAACTTCATTCTTGTTCATGGGGGTTAAGTGCGGAGCTGCCCACCTCCAAGGTCCGCTGCTCCGTGGTCATGAAAGGCAGGTGTGTTTGCCTGGTGGAGCATGGGACACATTGCTCCTGTGACTACAATTGGGCCATTTTTAAACATGTAGCCCTGAGTTTGCAGGGCCACGACCACAACCTAGTATCAGGAGCAGAAGCTTCAGAAGATGAGGCTACTGCCCCTGGCAGTGAAATGTTTACAAACATATCATCTTGCAGGAATTATTAAATGATGTACAGTGATTGAATATATAAAATTATTATTATTATAAAAATAAATCAATAAAAGGAACCAGCTGCATGAGAGCTGGTCTGTGTGTCTGTAGTGGATGTTGAAAGACTCCTGGTGTCAGCTGATGACACTACTGCCTAGGTAATGAGCGAGCCTGCTCATTGTTCCAACTTCCTGAAAAATGCAAATATATATATATATATATGTTTTGCTATAAGACACGTGAGCTCACTAGAGAGAAAAGAAAAGTGAGATCATCCCCTGGGGGGATGGCCATGCCACCATCCCTTCTCCCTCAGTCTCCTCTCAGAATTTGGGCCATGCACACACATGCACTCAGCATGACTTTCAAACCACCAGGTCCAGGACTTGAATCATGCTGTTCGCTATGCGAGATCCAGTGCTTTAACTTCCAGGCCACCTGCTGGCCCTCAAATTTTTTTGAGAAAGATTTTTTTCTAGTAGGGCACAAGCAGAGAGATAAAGAGAGACAGAAAGTGAGAAATCACCCCCCAGAGGGGATGGCCACACTGCAATCCCTTCTCCTCCATTCTCCTCTCGGGATCTTGGGCACGCACGCACACGCGCCCGGCGTGAGTTTTAAGCCACCAGGTCTAGAACTCAAACCACAGTCGACTGCATGGGAGTCCAGCAATATAACTAGTACACTATCTGCTGGTCCCTCAAACTGGATTTTATTTTTAATATTTTTATTTTTTTACATTTATTCACTGTACATCTCTACAGGATAAAATAAATTTTGCCACCTTAAACACACTGCATTATCAGTTCAAAGACCTTATCATACACATCATCCACAGACATTTTTCTATTTTTGTGTCTGTTAAATGTTTTGTTTTTTATCCCCATGATTTCCTTCCTACCTCCCTATTGTCCACCTTTCTCCTGCACTGTCTTTAGTTTGCCATTTTTATATATTTTTTTAATTTCAAGAAAAGCAGCTTTAGCTTTAATGAATCATAATTAAAAATGTTAAGAAAAATTTACCTCAGACTTAGAGCCAGGAAAAAAATTAGGATTTTGTCCATATAGTAGGTAGATACAAAAAACTCAAAAAACGAATATGAACAGAGTTAAAATCTAGTAACAATTGCACCGTAATTTTCTTCTGAAACACTTTTTCTCTCTTTATTCCCCTTTTTTATCAAAGAGAAGCATAAACTAATTTATTTGCAAAAAAAAAATACGTAAGTTTAGTCTCAATTTGGTCTGTTATTTGCACAAAGCCCAATAAGAATACTAATTGATTTAGTTGGCTTTGCTCGAACCTTTTAGAGGGAACTTTAGATTGGACTCTTTAAAATGCCTCCCAAGGCTACTGAGCCAAGTCAGGAATTCACCATCTGACTGTGTCTTTAAGTACCTGTACTTGGGAGTTTTAGGGCCTGTCAGGAAGTGACATTCTTTACTTTCCTGCCAGGTAGAACTGTTTATGGTACCAGGCAACCTTTCCGAGAGCTTCTGTTGGCTTTCTTGAGATCAACCTTAGTTCCTTAGCTTTCTGGTCATATCTTCATATATGACATTCCACTCAAAGCCCTGGCAATAATGAGTATGGCCAATTTCCGATGCAAGCCAACAGATATTATTGAACTTACGCAAATAATTATACTGCCACAAAATAAGAATACTCACAAATACTTGCCAATTCCAGAGGGGTCAGGAAGGGAGAAAATTTTATGTTTTAATTCCATTTTTTTTTAAATCAACGAATTGCTAAAGCTATCAACAGCTCAAAAGAAAACAAAAATCCTTAAATCTGGAAAACAAAGCATAGAAGAAAATCCATAGCATTTTAGTCAAAAGTCATAGAATTCTATTTCACCAGCTCAGTCTCATGTAATTAATCTTTTTTCTGTTGAGTTTGCAGTGATACTGTGGTCCGATTTTTCCATTTAAATCCTCAAAGTTCAGAAATATGATATCAAAGTTATCAAAAACCTTTATTCAAGAGTGCTTATCAGAGTCTCTTCCATTAATTTCCTTAAAAGAGGCAATTTTTGGATTGTAGCTTATCACAAAATATTTTAGAAAGAGCATCAAAATAGAGCAATTAACTATGGACAATGAAACTTAAAATGACCATAGTTTGAGATCTGATTTTATCATATCCCAAAATTGACAAATTGATCATTTCTGTGACAAACTATGTTGGAACTATTTAGCATTTCAAGTATGACTAATAACATACTATTACATAACAGATATTTAAGAATCTCATACAATTTTGGAACACCCATTGACACAGTTTCTACACATCGAGAGCTAAGCATCATTTCATGTTTGACGATGTTTTCAAATCCCTACAGTTTCCCCAATGATTATTGTGTTATAGGCTATCTCTCCTTCTAGATCTAGCAGTCTTTCCTTTACATATTTAGGTGCTCCTCTGTTGGGTGCATAAATACTTATATCTTCTTTTACTGCCCTTCTTTGTCTCTTAAAGTTTTTGTCTTAAAGCCTATTTTGTCTGAAATCAGTATTGCAACTTCAGCCCGTTTTTAGTTTTCATTTCCCAGCCCTTTTAGTCTATGTATGTCTTTATCCATGAGGTGCATTTCCTGTAGGCAACAGATAGAGGGCTTCTGTTTTTTAATCCATTCAGCCAGTCTGTGTCTCTTGATCAGAGAATTTAATCCATTAACATCCAATGTTATTATCGATATTTCTGGACTTGTCCCTACCATTATGTCAGCCATTTTCTTGGGGTTTTTCATTCTTTTATTTCTATCTGTCTTTCTTTAGTTTTTCTGGTATAGCACTCCCTTCAGAACTTCTTGAAGAGCTGATCTGGTGTTGGTAAATTCTTCCAGGTTTTGTTTATCTGAGAATATTTTTATCTTTTCTTCCCATTTGAAGGATAACCTTGCCTGGTATAATAATCTTGGTTGAAATTGTTTTTCTTTTAGTATCCTGTCTTTATCTGTGATTTTGGTCATTCTGGCTATGATGTGCCATGGAGAGGATCTTCTTGGGATGATTCTATTTGGGGATCTTTGTATTTCTTGGGTTTGGCTGTTTGATTGCTCCTCTAGGTTTGGGAAGTTTTCTGCAAGTATCTCATGGAATAGACCTTCTATGCGCTTGTCCAATTCTTCACCTTCTGGAATATCTATTATTCAAATGTTTAGGCTTTCATAACATCTAGTAGTTCTCACATGTTATCCCCACTTTTTAAATTATTTTTTATGATTTTATCTAAGCCAAAGGTTTTGTCTTCCAGCTCAGAGATTCTGTCTTCCATGTGGTCCAGTCTACTATTATTACTTTCGAAAGAAGTCTTGATTTCCTATCTTCATCTCTAATGATTCTGATTGATTTTTCTTTATGGTGTCTATCTCTTCCTTCAAATCCTGGAATGATTTCTTCATTTGTGTCACCATAAATATTCTGAACTCTATTTCTGACATTCCTTCAAATTCCTTTGTGCTGTCCATGATTGAAGAAGAGTTGCTCTATGCCATTAAGGAAGAGGTATTTCTTTGTTTTTCCATGCTTTCTATGACTCTGTGCTGGTTCCTAGTAATCTGGTGGATTATACTGTATTACCTGTTTTCTGCTGTTGATTCTGTAGTGTGGGGGGAAGAAGAGCTCTACTTTCAGAAGTGTTCTTGGCAGAGGGAGTTATCTTCCAGTCAGAGTGTGTATACAGCCATCTTTAAGTGTTGCTTTCTTTCCCAGTCTCTTGAGACCAGGTGCACCTGGGGCTAATCTGGGGATTTCCAGATGCAATAGGGAAAAGGAGTCACACTGCTCAGTTCAGAAAACTATAAAGCCTCAGCATATTCCTGGGACAAGTTGGGAAGCAGGAAGAAGCCTGGAGCAGTCTCTTGCATTGGCTTCCCTCACCAACTGCCGATTCTCACTGGCTCCCAGGAAAATGGTGGCAGGCAGATGTAACTGGAATGAGGTGGGAATCCTCGAACTGGTTTTTTAAAGTGTATTACTTTTAAACATCATTAGAGGGTTTCAATCTACATATAACTGTGTTTTTGATGTATCATGATTGATCTTAATTTTAATGATGATTAAAGTGATTCCATAACCCTCTTCCCTGGCTGAAGCACCAAAATAGTGACAACGTGTGCCTCCGAGTGTGCATGTCACAGTTTGTACTTTCGAGAAAACAGAATTCTTGAGCTATAGAGGTAAGTTATGTGGCTTTAAACCAAATGCTTTCTGTGTCTGGTGAGGTGCAGACCCTCACATCCACATTCAGGTGTTACCAGTTGTGACTGTGGGATGAATCACCTACATCTCAGACAGATTTGA
This sequence comes from Tupaia belangeri chinensis, assembly GCF_000334495.1. Taxonomy (NCBI): domain Eukaryota; kingdom Metazoa; phylum Chordata; class Mammalia; order Scandentia; family Tupaiidae; genus Tupaia; species Tupaia belangeri. The sequence goes on from NW_006159510.1 coordinate 3,981,181, forward strand.
AATTCAATATTTAGAAAACCAAACTCATCATGTTTTTTTTTTCTTCCCCAAACATTTGCTTTTCAGTTTCTTCCTAAGCTATTTCTCCTTCCAAGGTTCTCCACCTTGAAATATTGGAGTCTTCATTCAATCTTTTCTCTCTCCCCTTCCCAGTTCAGTTCATCACCCAGTTCTGGAGATTCCAACAGGCCAAGAACCCTTTATCCAGTCTCTTGGCCACAAGAGTGTCTCCTCTGTGATCCTTCCCACATGAGTCAGTGAAAAAATGGTTCTCCCACAGAAATAACTGCAACACATTGGCCCTCTTTTCAGCAGCCTAGAAAGTTCCCACCTGCTGTATAAAATCCCCAAAACACTGGTTTTCACCAATTCTCTTCCCGAATTGCAATTACCTTTTTCCTTCCATGATTACAAACACAACCTTTCAGCTGAAAAACTGACTGGGGGCAGTAGGTGGCATGTGATTGAAGCACTGTACTCCCTCATAGCTGACCGTGGTTTGAGTCCTGGACCTAGCAGCTGCTTGCTTTCTCACTTTCTCTCTCTTTCTTTCTCTCTCTCTCTCTTTCTCTCTCTCTCTCTCTCTCTCTCTCTCTCTCTCTCTCTCTCTCTCTCTCTCTCTCTCTCTCTCTCTCTCTCTCTTTCTCTCTCTCTTTTCCCCTCTCTCTCTCATCAAAATAAAAATAATAATAATTATAATGGATAAAATTAAATAATTATTTAAATGACAGAAAGAAAAACTAGTGATTGAGTACCTGCTAAATGTTAAACAAACAATTTCCAAAAACACACGCCAGGAGCTGTGGGAGATTAAAGAAGTCAATAATCAATAGGAAGTAAATGCTTGTCTCTCTTAATGTCTGTTTTCACTCCTGCATTGTGCTTATATACAGAGTTCTAGCCCTCACAAAGCCCCATGACTTCCCTCCCTCAGAACACTCCTTCCTGGCCTCCAACCATACTAAGATTTAGGTCTCTCCTCCTCTTTTTGTGCTGAACGTGCATGTGCACACCAGGGAAAGAAAGCACCCTAGGGGAGCCTGGTCTCTTTGCAATCCTTTTTCCTCTTCTCCATCCTATCAGGATCCTGGACACACATGCACATGCACCTGGCATGTTTTTCAAGCCACAGGGGCTATCCTTCTTCTTTGTTATCCTGTTAATATTTTTCTTCTCCTCTTCTAACTCTTCCTCCTTCTCCTCTTCTTCTGCTCTCTTGCTCTCTCCCTTCCCTCTTTATTCCCTCTCCCTGTCTCTCTCTCTGTTCCTCTCTCCATCCCTCTCCCTGTCTTCTCCTTCTCCCTTCTTCCTCTCTCCTTCTATTACCTTCTTTCTTTCTCTCTCTCTCTCTCTCTCTCTCTCTCTCTCTCTTTCTCCCTTTACCTCTCTGATTCTTTCACACACTGGGTAGCTCAGCAGGCCTGTGACCCAGGGGGGAGAGTTGTTGGGCCACATGAGTTTCCTTTCCAGCTCTGTTTTGCTGGTGAGTACTCAACAGTCAGTTCTCTAGAGAGGCATTTCTTCAGGCCTCTGGGCAGCCTTACTAGGTGCTGAGGTATACATGCTCCTACCAGGGCCGACAGTAGAGTCAGGATGACACACACCCCAGCTCCAGCACTCACTTAAGTTCCTCCTACTCACAATTAGCCAGAAGCAGCTAATGAAGATACAGCTGTCACTCGCTCATGTACCTTTGGGATTCCCAAGAGTTTCCCATTCTTAAGAGAAAAGTGAGAAGAGAAAAAAGAAAGGTCAACAAAAAAGCAATCCCTCAACTTTTCCTCTTAAGGCATGGAGGATGCTCATTTAGATGTGCACACTGACAGATAACAGAAGAAATGTTTCCTCCAGAAGGCACTGCAGATGGACAGCCCTTCTGTCTCCCTAGAGCAGGGCACATGCACTGTCACAACATTGCAAGTCAGCCTTGAGTAGAAGGACATCTCTTCTCCATGGCCCTGCTTGGAGGAGGAGTTTGCAACATCTTAACTACTAAAAATAAATAAATAAATAAATAAAATGTTAAAATAAAATAAATTAAAATTCTCATATTTACTAAAGAAAATCATCAGATGCACCAACAAAAGTGCTTTTCTGACTCAAAACACAAGTCACTGCTTTGTTAAAATTTGCTCTGCGTCTATACGTGATATGGAAAAGGTTAGTGAGTGAGGCTCGGGTATGCCTGGAGGTGTCTTTAAATCAGCATATTAGAACTCCTAGCACATACCAGTGATTTTGAGAGATTATTGATGGGCCTAACTCAAAGCAAACACCGCCACTTTTCTGACAGGGCAATTACATTACCTTACAGTGCTACAGACACATAAATTATACACCCACATAGTACATGACCCTTCAAGAGCTGAGACTCTCAGCCCCTGGTGAGTTCCAAGGGAAAAAAGCCTGAGGTCCAAGGACCTCCCATCTACCAGGAGCAAGTGGCGACCAACAGGAAGTCAGACAAAGGATGGGAATGGATAGGAGAGACAGACATAATCACAATTAAGGGAGAAGACAAGAGTTGCCCCAAATGAAAGGTATCTAAGGCATTTTCAGGGAAACCAATGCAATTTTAAAGAAGATTCCAGAAACAACACAGGTTAAGAGGGGATCCCAGAAAAGTGACAGTGATGCAGATGTGAGAGGAGGGATACTGCTCAGGAGGAAAGCACTCCTAGAGCTAGGGAGTGTCTCACATGCTGGCAGGCATTTGGCCTGGAAAAGCCTCACAGAGAGAAGCTGACATAAGAGATTACCTTCATCTAACCATAAAAGCAGGCACAGGGATGTCTCAAAGACCCAGAAGACATTGGTTTATTTGTAGTGTTTCTTAAATTAATTTCTTCCATGAGAAAATGAGAGAATGAGACAGAACCAGAGAGATGTAAAGAAAAAGAAAAGAGAGACAGCACTTCCAGCAGGGTCCCCAGGCTATAATCCACTCCCAGATTCAGCCAGCCCCAGATCACAGGCCTGCACACACAGCAGATTCGGGGAAGTTCCAGGACACAAACCCAGGACCTTTCCCATGTAGGCCCAGCCACAAAACCATTGCATCACTAGCGCTATTTTTTTAAATGCAGTTGAAGGGCCAGCAAGTGGCATGGTGATTAAGGCACTAGATTCCCACATGGCCAACTGCAGTTTAAGCCCAGAACCAGGCAGTTTGAAAAATCACTCCAGATGCAAGTGCATGTACATGTCCAAAATCAAGAGAGGAGAGTGGAGGAGTAAGAATTGTGGTGTGGCTATCCTCCCGGGAGGTGATTTCTCACGTTCCCTCTCACTATCACTTTCTGTCACTCTCTGATGAGTGCAGAGGCCTTATGGCAAAAGCCTAAAACAAAACAAAAACTACAATTGGAGGCTATTATTTCTCTTTTTTGGGCTCTTTCTTCCCTGACAAATAATTTGTATCCCAAATGTCACAAAGGGGGTTTGGAATGGGGTGGAAGGTGGGGACAGGAATAATAAAAGTGCCTCAGAAGAAATTAGGAAACTATGAAACTTTTAGACAATCGAATTATCTAGTCAGCAGTTTTGCCCTCCTCAAATTACTGAATATCACAGCAAATGTCTGAACGCAGAATAAAAAGAACTGTGCCGCCACCCCTCTTACACCTGCCACCACTGCAATTGCATCCATTCCACTGACGGCTCAGCCACACCTGGAAAGTGCAAGCTCTTACTTAGACTAGTGTTTCAAGGTGATTGCTTGTACATGACCTATATTCTCTCAAAAACTGATATGTCAGGAATGAGAGAGCAAAATAAAACTATAAACAATCTTTTATTTTTTTAAGAATTATTTATTTCATTTTATTTATTATTGTTAATATTTTTTTATTTGACCAGAGAGAGACAGAGAGAAAAGGAAGAGTGAGAAGCAGTTTTCTCCAAATGGGAAAATATTTTTGTAAACTATGTGTCAGATAAGGGGCTGGTAACCAGAATACACAAGGACCTCAAGCAGCTGTTCTGAAAAAAAGATGATCAACGCTATTGAAAGATGGGAGAATGAGTTGAAAAAAACCACTCTCTAAGGATGAAATAGGAATAGCCAAAAGGCATATGAAAAAATGCTCAACATCCCTCATTATAAGGGAAATGCAGATCAAAACAACAATGAGATACCACCTAATCCCAGTCAGAATGATTAAGATTTAAAAAAAAAAAAAAAAAAAGAAATGATAAGTGCTGGCAGAGGTGTGATGAAAGGGGAACTCTCTTACACTGCTGGTAGGAATAATGTAAAGTGATACAACCATTGTGGAGAACAATTTGGAGATTCCTCAAAAATCTACAAATAGAACTACCATATGATCCAGCAATCCCACTCCTTGGTATCTACCCAAAGGACAGAAGAATTCTTCATCGAAAAAGAGCTTGCACATTGGTGATTATTGCGGCACTATTCACAATTGCTAAGACATGGAACCAACCCAAATGCCCACAAACAGATTAATAGATAGGAAAACTGTGGCACATATACTCTATGAAATACTATTCAGCCATAAAAAAAAAAAACCTGACTTTGACAGCAAGTGGAAGGATGCTTGCACATTGGTGATTATTGCGGCACTATTCACAATTGCTAAGACATGGAACCAACCCAAATGCCCACAAACAGATTAATAGATAGGAAAACTGTGGCACATATACTCTATGAAATACTATTCAGCCATAAAAAAAAAAAACCTGACTTTGACAGAAAGTGGAAGAATATGGAAGATTTACTGCTGAGTGAAGCAAGCCAGGTTATGAAGGAGAGACATTGTATGTTCCCACTCAATATATACTAAGTGTTCACACTCTATGACTGAAACTGATTCACTAAGTGATATAGAAACACAGTAAATGGATGTGAATACCAGATATAGTGTATGTGGAAGAGTAGAGTCTGAGGAAGGACATTTAGAAGAAAAATAGAAAGGCAAAGCATTAATGGGACAAAGAAATGTAGTATTATCTGTTGAAGATATATATAGTTTTATCAACTGGACTAGGGAGAAATATTCACATGTTGAAATATTCACTTTGTAAGCTAAATAACATGATTGAATGTATAAAAGAAAATGAAATTTAAAAATAATAATAATAAAAATAAATAAATAAAATTTTAAAAAGCGTAATCTAAAATTTATACCAGCTGTGGTAGGTGGACTATTAGTTCCTCAAAAGTGTCCACATCCTAATCTCCAAATCCTGTCAGCATGTTATGTTGCAAGGCAAGAAGGAATTAAAGTTGCAGGAGGGGGATTAAGATGCCTAATTAGCTGAACTAAAAATAGGAGATATCTAGGATTATCTACCTGGGCTCCATATGGTCTTGTGGGTGCTTAAAGGGAAGAGGGCACAGAAGAGATTGAAAGGGAGTTTGGACCATGAAAGCAAGGTACATCATTGGCTTTGAAGATGGGGGGAGGAGCCATGGTCCATGGAAAGCAAGTGCTTCTAGAAGCTGAAAAATCCGAGAATCTGTATCTCCTCTGAAGCCTCCAGAAGGGGGCAACACTACTCCCACCTCAATCTCAGCACACAGGAGCCCATGTTGGACTTCTAAACCACAGAACTGTATAATCCTAAATCTGTGTTGTCAACAAACCACTAAGTTTCTGTCATTTGTTATGGTAGCAATAGAAAACGAATGCACTAGCTTTTGCTAAAGTACACATTTTCCTGTTTGTCATATACTCCTTAAACTACAGTCCAGATAGAAAGATTGGCACAAATCAAGATACAGAAAAAGCTAACATACTGACTTTTTACCTAAAGGCAATAAATATGGACAAAGTTTGTTCTTAAATTAATAGTTTGCAAAGAATTTCAACTTGGTCTCCTCCTGACCGGTGTCTCTCAAGATCCACAGAGGTGGAACCTCAGAACCCTACCTGAGATAAACTCATGTTTATTTTTCATGGGATTTCATATCACATGGCCTCTTCCGGTAAGGCTGAGTCAGTAGAACACCAAAAGCTACATATGGAAGAAAATGTGAGAGCAACAAAGGGCTGATAAGAAAAGGAAGAAGAAAAAGAATGATCGAGAACACAGGAAAAAAAGCGAAGGGGGGAAAACTACAAAGAAAGAGAAGAATGGCAACATTTTTTCACAAAATATTCAACAATATTGAAGCGATAATAGAGAGAATACTGCAGTGCCCAAAGACTGAGAAGGCAGGTGAAAATGTGGAGGGAAGAATCAGTGTTACTATTCCCAGCCAAACCACAGCCTGCTCTTGAGCCCAGAGTCAAGTTTGGTCTGGAAGATGTCAGGGCATGTGGATATGGGAGGGACAGCAGAAGGGCTTGTCAGGTGAAAGGGGAGTCAGGGGAGACAGAGAAAGAGGGGTCTGGTGGCTAAATTGAGCATACTGCAGTTTGTGCTACACAACTGAATCTTTTAAAAGAACACTAGAACAAAGTGCAATTCTGCTTCACTCTTTTTCACTGGAAGTCTTCCAATAAGGTCTGAAGCCAGCATTTTTTGTTCTGTATCTAATATGTGTGAGTATTCACAGAACAAAGCAATTTCCTTTTTTTCTAATAAGCAGGGAGAAAACAAATGATCCAGGAAGAAAACAAATGATCCAAAATGTTATATCTTCTATGAGTGTTTTTGGCTGAGTTTGAACTGCATTTTATTTGGGCAGAGCTCAAGGACTGGGAAGACTACTGAGAAAATATGAGTTTCTTTTAGTTCTCATGTGGCCTTTGGTTTGCCAGAGATTAGAAATTACTTCAATGGAAAAATAAGACCAGCTATCCTCCTCCTGATCAGTAGTATCATTTTTTAGAAATACATTCATCTGGGCCAGCCTATGGCCCCACAGTTAAGGCAGCTGGATTCCACATGGCCACCTAATAAGGGACTTGAAAAACCCACGGGGTGCATGTGCATGAGTGCCCAAAATCCTGAAAGGAAGAAGAAATTAAGAAGTGATGGTGGCATAACCATTCCCCAATAAGGGGGATGCTTTCTCATTGTCCCCTCTCTCACTGTTTCTCTATCTCTCTCATAAGCACATGTAGTCCCTGGCAAAATATAAAAAAATTAAAAGATGCATATTAATCTCACTGGATTTTGTGATTTATTCTTGAACATTTACCAGTCCTTGACTTACCATTACTATATCCATCTGTATGAAAATACTTCAGCTTCCTAATCAATCTTTGCAAGCAACAAATGTCATTCCTTCATGCCATTTCCCATCAGCCTCGAGACATGTTCTGAAGTTTGAAGAATCTAGATTTGGGTGGTCTGGAACTTGGGATTCATCCATTACAAAGCCAACTATCTAAGTGGAGCAGAAGCCAACAGATGTGGAAGTTGCACAGCTCATGTGTAGATTTCAGATGCCCAATGAAGAAACTGAGATTTGTATGTGTGTGTGTGTGTGTGTGTGTGAGTGTATGCTGACTACAGGTATAGCTAGGGCAGGGCCCTTCACTGAGTTATAATTTAGGAAGTAAATATGACAAAAAGCACTGACCTATCTTCTTCACTGGGCTTCAGGTCTTCCAAAAGACAATCATTGCTCAGGAATCCATCTCAGCAGGCCCTGTGCTACACATCTTTTCACTCTTTTTTTTTTCTTTTTTGTTTGATTATTTATTTATGTATGTATGTATTTATTTTATAATTTGCTACAGGACAAATGCACTCACCAGAGAGAAAGTACTCCTCCATGGGGTATGGTCATACTGCAAGTCCTTTCTCCTACATTCTCCTCTCAGGGTTTTGGGCACACATACACACATGCCCAGCATGTTTTTTCAAGCTGCTATGTTTGGGATTCGAGCCACAAAATGTGGGATCCAGCTGCCTTAACCACACCACTGACTGGCCCATCCTTTCACTCTTTCTAGCTGTCCAGTGTTTGAATCTCTGTTGAGAGCAGGAGATTTCCAGGTGTGTGCACACACGTGATTCTTATTCCTCCAAACCACTCTGAAGCCAGGGCTTGGTTGGTGCCTGTGTTCTGGCTAGCAAGTGCTTTCTGTGATTTTTAGTCTGCGAATAACTAAGATCTCTTTCTGGCAGTCATAGCGTTATTGAGATTCTGTTGTGTCTAATAGTCCTGTAGACTGTGATCTCACATGGGCTCTATGGTCCACAGTAGGGTGTTGACAGAACTAGAGCCACGCCCATATAGAATACAGTCAGACCATACTCAACTCCTTTTCCACTTAAATCTGCAGATCTTGGTTTCTGCAGCTTGCAACTATGGAAACTGATTGATACATTCAAGTACACAGTAAACAAACAATGTAGAATAGGTACTAGTAAAGTCCTAGATTCTAAAAGCTACCCAACACTACTCCCTTAGAGATGTTACTACTCCTCCAATAGACAGCTCTCACAGTCTACTGAATCAGGGACAGAGATGAATCTCAAGTAAGTAAATGTTCTCCAGAGACAGCTGCTGATGTTTCTGGTTTGTGGCTATTTTGGCAGGAAGGGCATCGAGGTCCACATTTAGTTGCTGGAGTTGTGTCTCACACAAGCTACACCTTTTTCGTCATAGGGTTTCTTATTTCTAATAAGACTATTAAACCAAATCAAATACTTCATTGATTAACGAGAAGTAATCTTTTGTTAGATAAATTGTTTCCACTTGTGGTTCAGCGAACCACTTGTTGAATCAGTATAAACTAGACTCATTTTTCATTTTTCTCTTTTTTTAAAGAGTTATTTATTTATTCATTCATTTATTTTAATTTGACCAGAGAGAGAGGGAAAGTGAGAAGGCAAGCCACCAGGTCCAGGACTCGAACCGTGGTCGACCATGTGGGAGTGTCCAGCACCTTAACCACCACGCCATCAGCTAGTCCCCTCATCTTTCATTTTTTCTAAAATGCCTCAATATTTCTTACATATATAAGAAATATTTTATAACCTAAAGTATAGCTCATTCTTTGACATGTAAGCAGTGTTATTTGCAAGCAATTTCCATGGCTTCATTTTCTGGAATGTTTGTGAATGTTCTACTGATGCCATGGTAGAAATGGCTGATAAAGATGATAACTCTTGGGACCAGCAGTTAGCATAATGGCTATGTTGCTGAACTCCCACATAGCCGACCGCGGTTTGAGTACCAGACCTGGTGGCTTAAACTCACAACAGGTGCGTGTGCGTGCATGCCCAAGATCCTGAGAGGAGAATGGAGGAGAAGGGATTGCGGCGTGGCCATCCCCCCTGGGGGGTGATTTCTCGCTTTCTGTCTCTCTGTCTTTCTGGCGAGCACATGCGCCCTACAGCAAAAACCTCTCAAAAAAAAAGATAATAACTCTTCCTCTCCTGCACTCCAGCTCATGAGGTTCTTGAGCACATTATGGCAGGTTTTTCCTTCACCACAGATGGATGTTGGAAACCCCATGGATTATTGATTCTTCGCAACAATCCTGACCAAGCTTGCCTCACTAGGAGACTCCACTGAACAGAAGGAAGTCAGGAATCAGGAAGACGCTCCATAGATTCTGGTCCTTTATGTCTCAGCCTTTCTGAATAATTAAGAAGCTTTATGATGTTCTCATAACAGACCCCCACTGCTCTGATACAGGACGTCTTCTGAAGTCACTCTCCACCCTCAGCCCTCATCAGTGGATTAGCCAGACTCAGGTTTTCATCTTTCTCTTCATCTTCCTTCCTCATTCTCTCCTCTTCCTCTTTCCTATCTTATCGATCTCCAACTCTCCATCTAGGAGGCCTCGGTGCTTCCAAGCAATCTCCCTGTTCCTTCCTCTGTCATTCACAAACACCTTTGCGAATATACTATGAAGCTCCCTGTGCCCCTGGAGTAGAATGTGATTGGTCTCCACATTCAGCAGTATACTCATCCTGGGAAGCAGCATGCCTGTTTGTTTCCAGTGAATTCCTCCTTCGTACTTCTCTGCCCCTGGCTTAAGTTCCTGGAAGGCAGATATCAGATTGATTGTTTTTCAATATTTCATAAGCTTACAGAGAAAAGGGTGGGGATAGAGAGAGAGAAGGAGTCAAGGGGTGCCTCCGTCATGTGTGTGCGTGTGCATGCTTCTGTGTTGTGTACACATATGTATACATTTGTGTGTACATGTGTTATCATTTGTGTGCACGCATGTGTGGTGGTGACCATGTGTGCATGCACGTACTTGTCCTCTTTTACGTGTGTTCACGTGTGATGTGTGTGCATGTATGTTTGTCTAATGTGTATGTGCACATGTGAATGTGCTCATGTGTGCACGTGTGATGAGGGGGGATGAGGAGTGCACTGGGCATCTAAGAATGGATTAGGAGGAGAGTAGCAATGAAAGGGAACTGAGGACAAAGCAGACAATCACATAACTGTGCCCTGGGTGTCCCCTGCCGGCTCCGCCTCAAGCTAAGCCCAGCCTTTACAGTGGACGCAAGCTCCCGAAATCAGTTAAAATGTCTCTCCTGTCAGTTAGGATCAATGGTTTTAAAATGGCACAGATTATGAAAAATATTTCCTCTTCCCTTATCTCTTCTGCTTGCACACACAGAAAAAGAGACCGCCAGAGCCACTCAATCTAACAATAGATCAGCTTTTCCTACCAGGCACTGATTTGCAGAAAAGACTAATGTGCAGATTAAAAATGGACACCGCTGACTGAAGCAATTTCCACCCTATGGTATTTGAAAACACTGATAACTGCCATAGTAACCCACTCAATGCATTTCAGCTTTCTTCAGCGATGGTCTTTACAGCTGTTTATTGTGGCCAAGAGGTTAAGACGATGTTGGCTTTCTGAAGCTAAACAGAAATGTGGTCAGGACACTTCATGAGAATTTAATGCTTATAAATTTATATTTATTTAAGAGATGCTACTGATAAGTTAAAAGCTGAAAAATATGGAACCAGTGGATGGCGTAATGGTTATGCTGCTGGACACCCATGTAGTCAATCATGGTTCAAGTTCAGGACCTGGTGGCTTACATTCATGCCAGGCGTATGTGCATGTGTGCCCAAAATCCCAAGAGGAGATTGGAGGAGAAGGGATTATGGCATGGCCATCCTCTCACTTTCTATCTCTGTCTCTCTGACAAGTGCACATGCCCTATAGAAAAAAAATCTTCTAAAAAAAAAAAAAAGGTGAAAAACACTGATAGTTGTTTTTGTGTATTAAAATTTTCTTTCAATAGTTAGAAAAAGTTACTGAGAAGATAAGTTGTCTCTAAACACTACGTAAAGAACATAAATTGTGACAGGGTAAACTGCGCATTTTTCAGGATTGGATCTTGGGGAAAGAATTCTCAGTGGGAAATTTCAGTACTGTGTATGGTTATATGGGGTATGGCTGGTTTGAATCTCCCAGGACAGCTAGGTGAGAGAAAAAGAAAGCAAGGAGAAAGGGTGTGTGGAATCCTTTCCATGAGCATATTAGATGTACAAGGATAGGAAACACAGCCCTACGTACTTGATCAAACAAGGCTTCCCTTCCTTAAGAACCCATTAGTGTTCAGTCATCTAACAAGCACTTTTTGAGTGCCTAACCATGAGTTAGGTCAAATGCTAGAAGCAAAACATTATTCCTGACAGATCTTATGGTCTATGTGATGGTAAAATAATAATAATAACAAACAATTACAAATAGTATGATTGAGGTTTGACAGGAGTGCCAATATTGTGGGGAATGGAAAGGAGGCTTGATGGGTGGCCAGATCTTTGAGCTGAATGTTAGTGTAAGTCACAATTTGTCCAAAAGAAGAGGTTGGAGGAAAGGGAGAAATAAGTGCTGTAAGCTCATGTTCCATGGGCGAAAGTACAGTGAGGTGACATAGCACAATGTCATTCAATTGAGCAGAGCTGTAGAAATCAAGTGTCCATGGGAAGTATTGAATGCCATGTTTAACCTCATCCTACAAGCCACAAGGTCAGCAAACTACAGTCTATGGACCAAAGTCATTCCATTCTTTGTTTGTCTAAATAAAGTTTTATTGGCACACAGAAACATCCACTCATTTAAATACTGTCTATGATGGCTTTCACGCCACAACCACTGAGTTGAGAAGTTGCAACAGAAACAATATGGCCTTCAAAGCTTAAAATACTTACTATGTCCCTTTAACAAAAGTTTGCCAACCCCTGCATATAAGATAGAGAGCTATTGGAGCTTTTAAGAAAGTTAATGATTCAGACAGATATGTCATAAAATAAGTATGGAAAATGTTACTTATAAAAGCCAAGTAGAAACATGGGTTTTCATTGTAAAAGAAATCTTTAAGTTTTCTAAAGGCTTGAATTTTTTTTTAAATGCTGTAGAAAAATAAATGTTGACATAGTGAGGTTTTTGTCATTCCGGAAAACTAGGACATCTGGTAGTAGGGTCTGAAGCTTGGCACTGGAGATACAACTTAGAAAGTGATTAGCCTGGATTTCATAGAGTGCAAATTCAAATTCCTACAGGAGCTAGGCAGTTCATGTGATTGAGCAAAGTGGGGAGGAGAGGACTGGACTGACCCGAGTCATGGCTACACTAGCTAATCATGGCAGCCCCTCTTCAGCTCCAGAAAATGTTGGGTCCAGTTTTTTTTCCTGGCATACTACTATTTTCCAAAAAAGGCAAAAATCTTAATTTTAAAACTGCTTCATAAATACTGGCAATATTTAAATGTTAATTTTGAAGAAATATATACCTTGTCTGAAGGCATCCTTGGGAGTGGTCCTAGGGGTGCTGGCAAACTTTTCTTACCGATTTTGCTGGGAGGATTGTTCCACTGAGTCACATCAGGAGAGCTGCTCTTTACTGACAGGTTGGATCCATTCTCTAGGTAATCCAAGTCATTTGCCTAGTTGCTAGAAAAGCCACATAATATTTTTATGATTCTCAGTCCTACAGGCAGTAATTAGTTGGGTGGAATATTGCTTGATTGTTCTTTCCTAGCACATTTAGAAATCTCTAGAATATGACCACTAATGAGAAAATTAACAGAAAATGTACAATGCTTTACAAATATATCAAACATTAGATGAGTTCATTGCATATGGATACCAAAAGTTCCTGAACAATGTCAATGACAAACACTGTGTGTCACCTGTAAGCACCATTTTTTTATTGCTTTTTCTGAGTAGTCATGAAGTAACTTAAGATATCTTAAGTAAGTATCAGAAGGGTCACAACCCAAAGGCATGACAATATTATCCTCCCTTATAGAAAGTATGCTAAATTCTAGATCAGCAGTTGTGGCCCAGTGGTAATGCAACGCTCTGCAATACCGGACCCACATGGGATGGTCCAGGGTTCACATCTTGAGGTCTCTGTGCACATCAGGTGCATATATGTCTATGATCCGGGCTGGCTGAGGCTGGGTGGGGATCATAGTGTAAGGATACTCTTGGAAGTGACTCTTTCTCTCTCTCAACTTAAAAAAAAAAAAAGTATATTGAAGTCTACATGTGACGGAAGAAGTGGCTTTTCTGCAAAGAAAAATGGATTGAAGCTAATAGTAACAATGCAAGCACTTTTAAAATGGCAATGCTGACACTTCAGTTTGTTCAATTTGTACCAACAATACAGTTAACCAGTCCCTGGAAGACACATTAACAATGGGTAAGAAAATAATAGCTTTTTATAAACAAACTCATCCATCTGTAAGGAGAGAATTTTAAAGCCAGATGTTGAGAGCATCATTAAATAATTTTATTACTGAAGACATGTGTCATGTGACAGGGAAGGCCATGCAAGAAGGGAAAATCCATCATAAATGGCAGAAGACGTTTGACTAAAGCCTTGCAATAAGAACCAGGACCATACTGAGAGATGAACAGGGTCCTGGCCCATCCAGCACATTTTTTTCTTTTTTTCAAAGGGGCTACTAAAGGAAAGCATGGCATAGATCATTTTAGTAAGTGTCAACACAAAAGCTACATTTGATTTTACTGAGTTTGGATGATGAGTAATTCCTGTGTTTACACCAAACAGTAGCAGATTTCAACCATTCTGGATTCTGTTCATTTTATTTTTGCTTTTTTTTTTTTAATTTGTCAGAGGCTGTGTGCACACACCAAATAAAGGCAGAGAGAGAAAACATCCTCTATGAAGAATGGTCATACCTCAATCCCTTCTCCCTCATCTCTCCTTCTTTTTAGGATTTTGAGCATGCACATACACATGCCCAGCATGTTTCTAAACCTCTGCGTCCAAGACTTGAACTGTGGAGTTGGCCATGTAAGATTCAGCCACCTTAACACTGTGCCACTAGCTGGCCCTGGATTCTGCTATTTTAAATTTGTTTTAAATACAGTTTTAGATTTTAAAATATACATTTCATTCTTGAGAACATAACATTGTAAAGTGCCATGTTTTATAAAGATAAAGGGCGAAGAGGGTCCAGACACAATAGAACACTGCTACTGTCATGCTTTGCAGGCTGGGACCATACGGAAGGCCCAGTTTCAATTCCCAGTCCAATTTAAAGGCTGGACATGGTGGTGTACACTTGTGATTCCAGAAACTTGGGGCTGTTGAGGCAGGAGAATTGCAAGCTCAAAGCTGGCCTAGGCAATGTAGTGACATCATGTCTTTAAAGGAGCAGGGCATGGTGATGTGCTCCTGTAGTAGCTGGAGGCTGAGACAGCAGGACTGCAGTATAACAGTCCTAGCTTAAAAAATTTGGCCTAGCAGGTGGCATGGTGGTTAAGGGCTCTGGACTCCCACCTAGACGGCTGTGGTTGAGTCCCGGACCTGGAGGCTTGCTTTCTCACTTTCTCCCCACCCCCCCCACCCCCATCCCTCTCTAGTCAATGTTTTTTGTTTTTGTTTTTTTGAGAGGTTTTTGCCATAGGGTGCGTGCACTCGTCAGACAGACAGAGAGAGACAGAGAGACAGAAAGCGAGAAATCACCCCCCAGGGGGAATGGCCACGCCGCAATCCCTTCTCCTCCATTCTCTTCTCAGGATCTTGGGCATGCACGCACACACACCTGGCGTGAATTTTAAGCCACCAGGTCCGGGACTCGAACAGTGGTCGACTACATGGGAATCCAGCAACATAGCCATTATGCTAACTGCTGGTCCCTCTGGTCAAATTTTAAAGTAAATAAATAAATAAAGTTAAATAAAATAATTTTTTAAAATAATAATAATAATGAGCTTGCTCCAAGGTGCAGCAGTTAAGCCCTAAGCCTAAGGAGGTGGAATCCACATGGCCAACTGCAGTCCAAATCCTATCCCTAGTAGCTTGAGAAGCATGCCAGGTACGTGTGTGCATCCTGATGAGATAGAGAAATAGAGGAGAAGGGATTGCAGCGTGACCAAACCTCATTTGGATGTATGCACATTCTCTTCTCTTTTTCTCTCTATTTCTGGTAAGCACAGACATTCTCTGGTAATTAAAATAATAACAAAATAAAATTTAAAAAATTAAAACATAAAAAGCTAATAAGCTGTGATTTTGTTTTAGTAAAGATAATATTCATGTTTTTGTGACCTATTTTTTCTAATAAAAAAGACAAAAGCAACAATAAGTACAAAAAAGGCAAAAATAAAAACTACAATGTATCATCTATTTAAGTAATACTCAACTACACAATTAGATACCATGGAAACAATTTCCTAACCTCTTTAAATCTTCTAAAAGATGAATTTTAATTCATTTGTTGAAAGTATGAAAATGTTACCATTTTCAATTATTTTTCAAGAATTTCTTTTTACATTCTAGGAAGATGATTTTTTTTTAATATCCTGGGAAGATTAAGGTATGAAAACTAACTACTAATACATATTTTGAATGGAATTTTAAGGAAGAACACAAAATCACCAAGGAAAGATTAGAATTCTCTGAAAAATGGAAACTCAAAAAAAAAAAAAATAGTATAGAAAAGCAACTAAAGCACCCAGCCAGCTGAGATCACAGGCAGAAGTCAGCTGAAACTCCCCTTTGCTGGGAGATGGTGAATGGGAGATCCCTAGCACCCTCTGGGCATGGGCAACAGCACCAAAAATAGACAACTGAGGTAACATCCGGCTACAAAACTTCCCACAGCAAGGAAAAAAGCAGTAAAGAGACAACTCACAAAATGGGAGAAAATATTTGCGTACTACAGATAAATATTGATGATTGGAATATATAAAGAACTCAAACAGCCATCCACAATAAAGCAAAGCAAAACAAAAAAAAAACACACCTAACAAGTCAATAAAAGAAATGGGCAATTGAGCTGAACAGGTAACTCTCAACAAAAAAGGCATATAAATTGCTAAAAAGCATATGAAAAAATGTCCAATGTCTCTTATCATAAGGGAAATGCAAATCAAAACCACAATGAAATATCACCTAACCCCAGTCAGATGGCTATGATCAAAAAAAATAGTAATTTGTGCTAGTAAGGTGTGGAAGAAAGGAAACTCTTAGGCACTGATAGTGAGAATGTAATCTAATACAGCCACTGTGATTTTTTTCTTCAGAAATCTAAAATTAGAACTTCCCTATGACCCAGTAATCCCACTCTTGCATATTTACCCAAAGGATAAAAAATCAGAAAGAGAGGGCCTGGCAGGTGGCTAAGGGTGCTGGACTCCCACATGGCTGACCAAAGTTTTAGTCCCACATTTGGTAGCTTGCTTTCTCACTTTCTCTCTCTTTCTCTTTCTCTTTCTCTCATTCTGTCCCTCTCTAGTCAAATTAAAATAAATATAAATAAATAAATAAATAAAATCAGTCAGAGAGAAATTTGCACACCCATATCCTTTGCAAGCATTATTCACAATAATTGAAACATGGGATCAACCTAAATACCCAACAACTGACAAATTAAGACAATGTGGCACATAAGCATAATGAAATACTACTCAGTCATAAATATCAACAATATCCTGCAATTTGACACAAAATGGACAATGATGACCTCACGGAACACAGATAATGTTAAGTGAAATAAGCCAGGCTACAAAAGACAAATACTGTGTGTCTCTGCTTAAAATATACTGAATGTCCACACTTTTTGGTGATAACTGAAGAACTTAATGATTTAGAAGTAAGAAGAGTAATGGTAGATACTAGAAACTGCATGTGGAGTAGAAAAAGGAGTTTGGAAAAAATGATTATAGACACAAGAATGCATGTAAACAGGGGAATGGGCTACAGAATGGAATACAACAGAAAAGTAAAAGATGTCATTGACTATTCAATAAATACTTCCAAAAACAATTAGTAGAATTATTATCAAATGTGCACAGCATAATTTAATGTTTGATGTTTAAAAAGATGAATATGTCTATATCTGTGATTTGATAATTATATATTACATGCATGCTATGAAAAAACATATTTTACTCCACAAAACCAAACATAAAATTCCCCTTTTAGTATCTAATCAAATATTACCAGGTATGTGATAAGCAAGAAAATATGAGTAAAAGATACAGAGGTAGATAGGTCTTTAGTTTGAGCTTTTTTTCTTTTTTCCTTTTTTCCTTTTTTTTTGGGGGGGGGAGGTTTTCGCTACAGGGTGCGTGTGCTCGCCAGACAGACAGAGAAAGACAGAGACAGAAAGCGAGAAATCACCCCCCAGGGGGGATGGCCACGCCGCAATCCCTTCTCCTCCATTCTCCTCTCGAGATCTTGGGCACGTAGGCACACACGCCTGGCATGAGTTTAAGCCACCGTGTCCGGGACGTGAACCGCGGTCGACTACATGGGAGTCCAGCGACACAGCCATTACGCTAACTGCTGGTCCCTTTAGTTTGAGGTTTTATGTTTACCTGGCTAAGAGTTATGCCATGTTCCTTGTTAGTTGTAGCCATAGGTGAGAGGTTTTAATTTCCCCTAGTGCCTTTTTGTCTCCCTGTTGTTTTGGATTTCCCTAGAATCCCCTCCTTAAATAGAGTCTGAGCCAGTGGTTCCTTCATTAACCTATTGTCATTCTACAGAATTTATGTAGTTGTTGTGTGTGAAACGGAGAGAAGCATCTTAATAATCTCATGATTAGGTCTCAGGGGACTTTTTAGTGGGCCTATGTATTTCACTTGGGACCTTCCCAGTGATCACAGTACATTTTTTTCTATGTGAGATAATAAGGCTAAGTTTCTGGATCTAGTAAGTGCTCTGTCCCCAAGTCCAGACAAGACTTTTCCTTGCAGAGCATTAGGACTTTGCAGTAGAGACATTGCTGGCTTACTCAAATGGTTGCTTTTTCTCTCCCTTTCACTAAACCTGAGGGAAATTTCTCCAGTCTTCACCATGGAAACGTGGCAATGCTCCTGAAAGCAAAACCTATGATAGAGTGGGGGTCCTTAGACTGATGATATAGGAGTTTACTTCTCAAGTCAGTCCATACTCAGCCTCCATCAGCTTATCAAAGTTACCATTTCAGTATTCCAGCCCTAGTCTCTGGTTCCAGCAGCTTCTGCTCCAGGAAGATTGTCACCCTCTGTATGCACCTGCTTCCCCAGTTTCAGGACAACACTTTGCCCTGTGACCTCAAATCTCTAATGGATCTAAGAAAAACTACTGCTTTTCAATTTGTTGACTTTTTTCTTTCTTTTTTTCTTTTGTTGCTCCCTTCCTTCCTTTCTCTGAATGTGAAGAAAGGAAAGATAACTTTTAAGCTGTTTACATGGGGCAGTAGAAACTGGAGCTCTCTAGTACAACTACTTAGGAAAAGAATAGGCACTTCCTTAAGACGTTAAAAATATTCCAGCCATACGGCCCAGTCACTCCACTCCGTGATATCTACCCAGGAAAAATAAAAGGATATGTTAATGCAAAGACTTATACATAGTGTTCATAACAGCTTTATTCAAAACAGCACAAAACTGAAAACAATCTAAATGCCTTACAAATAAATGGATAAACTGCGGTATACCAATACAATGGAATCCTACAATAAAAAGGAATATACTGATCTATCTAATAACAGGAACCAAGTCTAAATTTTTCTGAAAGAAGTAAAAGAACATTCTATACAATTGCACTTACATGAAATTCTAGAAAATAAAAATTGATCTTTAGTTACAGAAAGTAGACCACTGTTTTCCCAAGAATAGGTAAGAGGTAAGGCAATAGTAGGAGGTTAAATGGACATGAGAAGATAAATGTTTTTTGGAGTGACTGACACGTGCATTATCTTGATTGTAGTGAAAATTTCACGTGTAAAGATGTCAAAACTTGGGAACCGCAGTTAGCGTAATGGCTATGTCGCTGGACTCCCACATAGTCAACTACAGTTCGCGTCCCAGACCCGGTGGCTTAAAACTCACCCGGGGAGCGTGTGCATGCGTGCCCAAGATCCCAAGAGGAGAATGGAGGAGAAGATTGCAGCGTGACCATCCCCTCTGGGGTGTGATTTCTCGCTTTCTGTCTCCATGTCTCTGTCTGGCTGGCGAGCGCATGAGCCCTATAGCGAAAAACCTCTCAAAAAAAAAAAAAAAAGATGTCAAAACTTATCTATTTCTACACATGTCAATTATACCACAATAAGACTGTTAAAAAATAGAGGATGGGGGGATCAGCAGTTAGCGCAATGGTTATGTTGCTGGACTCCCACGTAGTCGACCGCGGTTCGAGTCCTGGACCTGGTGACTTAAACTCACACTGGGCGCATGTGCGTGCATGCCTAGATCCCGAGAGGAGAGTAGAGGAGAAGGGATTGCTGCATGGCCATCCCCCTTGGGGGTGATTTCTCTATTTCTGTTTCTCTGTCTCTCTCTGTCTCTCTGGCAAGCGCAAGCACCCTATGGCAAAAACCTCTCAAAAAAAAAAAAAAAAAGAGGAAAAGGTCAGCTCCCAGACTAGTGGTTAAGGGAGTCAGATCCCACATGGTTGACCATTGCCCTGGAAGCTTAAAAACATGCCAGGCACATGTGCATGTGTGTCCCAAATTCAACAGGATGGAGAAATGAAGGGAAAGGGAGCAGTATAACCATATACCATTGGGGGATGCTTTCTTCCTCTGTCTCTGTCTCTCTTTGGTGAGTGCACATGTCCTTGGTAATTTAAAAAAATAGTAAAAACAGAAGAGAAAAATAAAATTAGCCCCATCTAACACTAGAGATAGGGTTTGGTTGGAGAATATATACAATTAATTTTATCACTAAAAAAATAAAATTTACCAATAAAATGTTTTAATATTAGTTACTGAGAACCACTCCAGGAGCTAGAAGATGTTTGTAATGTATATGCATTGTAGAAAGCAATTATATTTTTAGCAAATATACCAGAACTTATTTACTTATCCAAATAAAAGCCATTTTCCCAAAACACAGACTGTAAGACTAAAAATTTTTATTCCAATGAGGTCATTGCTCAACACAATTTTTGGACTATCTCCTGGATTGAAAATTATCTTCAGTCCCAGTTTACGAGCAACATAAGAAAACAACTTTTATTGTTTTATGATCACACCTGGCAAATGAAATCCTTATTACATTCCCTACTTTAGAGCTAGGATTTCCAAAATGTATTTGAAAGCAGCCCAATTTTGACAGAGTATAGCACACTGCCTTTTTACAATTTCCTTAGTGACCATTTTTCAAGAACATTATCTTGGAACAAAATTGGCTTTGTGTTTTTTTCCTATGGAATGTATGCACTGACTGAAAATCAGACATTTTCAAATAATAAAACTACATGTTTATAAATGGAAAAAGAGCTAATATCTGAAGTGACTGAAATACAGTTATGCAGTACGTTTGAAACTGATACTGTCAAAAAATATTAGTATAAATTCCCTGTTTTTTTAACAACATTCACATTATCCAACTTTGGAATAGCACAGACTTTCTCTTCAGAATATTTTTTATTACTCTTTTAATTGGACAACATTAGATTCCCTAAAGGAATGCTATAAAGATATTTATGAAATATGAAAACTGAGACACAAAGGTTGGTGTTCCCACAAACTAAGACCTGAATATTGTCAGTTCTGAGCTCTTCCCTGATCCCATTCTCTGCCTTCCATCCCATCCTCCATTCCTGGCCCAGAGAACCCCTGAATGAATTTTGTTTCCATTCACTCCCATGTCCCACACTCTGTGATGACAGACTGGAAAGATAGATAATAGATCGATATAGTTTTGTTTTGTTTTCAGGCCTTGTAAATGTGATTGTCATACTTTGTGAAGTCTTTAGGGGCTTATCGCTCCATTCAACATTATGTGCCTAAGATCAAGAACTGCACATAACTGCGTGTGGCTCTTTGATTTTTACTGCTATTTTACTCTGTAGACATCCAACACAATATTCATACATCCCCTGTTGATGTTCCTTTTGGTGCTTCTAATTTGGCACTCCTTTAAGTGTATATTTGCAAAAGGTTCTTTAGGATAGTGGTTCTCAAACTGGATGGCAGAATCTCATGCTGGAGTTTGTCTAAATGTGGTCTGCATCCTGTCTCCAGAAATTCTGAGTCAGCAGCTCTGGGGAGGGACCCAGAAGTCTTCACTTAACAGACACTCAAGATGATTCTAAGACAGTATTCTAGACATCACACTGTGATAACTCCTTTCTAAAAATATACCTATTAATAGTTATTGCTACAGTATAGAGATATGATTCATTTAGACTTATGAAAGTTTTTCTCAAGTTGCTGTATTACTTTATACTCCAATCAACAGCACATACAAGTTCCAGTAGTCTAATATGTTTCATAGATTTTTGCCCCAATCTAATGATTTTCATTTTCCTAAATTTTATATATTACTTACTGGCAATTCATATTTTCTCTTTTGTGAGATTCATATCTGCTTTTCAATATCCAATTCTCTAATAGATAAGTAAAATTTTGTATTTGTTTACTATCTTAGATAGTAATCTATTGTGGATTATATAAAAGGTTACTTCAAAAAGTTTGTGGAGTAGTAGGTGGCATGGTGGTTAAGACACTGGACTCCCATATAGCTGACCATGGTTCAAGTCCCAGACCTGGAGACTTGACATTTATATCAGGTGTGTGTCCATCCATGCCCAAAATCCCAGAAGGAGAATGGAGAAAGGATTGCAGAGTGGCCATCTCCCATTGAAGGATGATTTCTCATTTGCCCTCTTATTGTCTTTCTCTGTCTCTCTCTAATGGGCCACATGCACCCTATGGCAAAAATGTTTAAAAACAATATTTGTGGGAAAACTAAAGCATGAATTTATTTGGGTGCAAAAAATGAGATCCATGCATCTATTTTCAGAATATGCATTTTCTGTGAATTTTTTGAAGACCCCCTAATATGTTGCAACTACCATTTGTGGTTTCTCTCTTTACCTTTTAAAAGGTGTGTTATATTGAACAGACCCTTTCCTATTAAAAAAAACTTAATACATTTGAATGTATCAATACTTTTCTGGTATGGTTAATACATATTGGAAAAATTCATCATTAAATCCAAAATCATAAAAATATTATTTAAATTTTGTAATGTTTTTCCTTTAACGATCCTTTAATAGTTAATGCTGAAAATTATTTTTGTTTGGTGTAAGGGTGGGCTCCAAATTCATTATTTCATTTCATATGGCTAACCTGCAGGCATAGGACCTTTAAACAGGTCATTGTGTTAGGATTCTTCAGAGAAACAGAATCAATAGGATATATAAATAGATAGAGATCTATTCTAAGAGATTGGCTGGAAGCTGAGAAGTCCCACATTCTGCCATCTACAAATTGGAGCCCTGAAAAAGCTGGTGGTATCATTCCAGGCCAATTCGGATAGTCTGGGAAACAGCAGAGCCAGGCCTCAAGTTTCAGTTCAAGTCTGAAGGCTAAGAACCAGAAATCCTGATGTCCAAGAGCAGGACAACATGGATGTCCAAGTTCAGAGGGGGTGATGTCAGTGTTTCCCATATTGACAAGTAGATTCAAAGCAATTCCAGTTCAACCCAAGTGTTTCAAGGAATTGGGCAATCTGATTCCTAAACTTATTTGAAAGAGTAAAGGCCAGGGTTAGTAAGATGTTCAAGAGGAGGAAAGTGAAGGAAAAGGAGAAGGAACTAAAAAGATTTATCTTAAGCTTGGTAAGGTCAAAATAATTATAAAAATGTAGTATGTGCAAAAGAGATACAAAAGTTCAATAGATATTGGCCTTTGAATCAGTGGACTGAGTACAGAAGATCTGCCCTCACCAGTGTGGATGGGCATTGTCCAGTCTGCTGAAGGCCCAAATACCAAACAGAACAAAAAGGGGATAATTTCTCACTTTTCCTCTCTGTTGTGCACATGTGCCCTATAGAAAAAACTAATAGGTATATAGAGTTACTTTCATCCTAGTTCTATTTGCATTTCCCAATGCACAGTAACCACTTTTTTTTTTTGAGAGGTTTTTGCTATAGGGCGCATGCGCTTGCCAGACAGACAGACAGAGACATAGAGACAGAAAGCGAGAAATCACCCCCAGGGGGGATGGTCACACCACAATCCCTTCTCCTCCATTCTCCTCTCGGGATCTTGGGCACGCACGCACACGTGCCCGGCATGAGTTCTAAGCCACCGGGTCCGGGACGCGAACCGTGGTCGACTACGTGGGAGTCCAGCGACATAGCCATTACGCTAACTGCTGGTTCCCTAGTAACCACTTTTTAATATAACATTTTTTAAATGTTAGTCTGGAAATTAACTATATTGATCAATTTAGACAAAAACTAAAGTTAATCACTATTAGAAACCTCCAGCCAAACAATAAGGGAAATTTAAATAACTAATTCTAACTATATATTGTTTTTATTTTACATGGATGTCTGTTGACCTATTTGCCAACTCAGAAACCACTTTCATGAATCTTTTTTTTTTTTTTTTTTGAGAGGTTTTTGCTATTTGGGTGCATGTGCTCGCCAAACAGACAGACAGAGAGACAGAAAGCGAGAAACCACCCCCCAGGGGGAATGGCAATGCTGCAATCCCTTCTCCTCCATTCTCCTCTTGGGGTCTTGAGTACATACGCACACGTGCCCGGCGTGAGTTTTAAGCCACTGGGTCCGGGACGCAAACTGCGGTCGCTACATGGGAGTCCAGCAACATAGCCAATATGCTAACTGCTGGTCCCCACTAACATGAATCTTAACAGGATCTCCTTATGGAGAGGTAAGAGACTTGAGGGACACAGATAAGGTTTATTATCTGTTGACGAGGATGTGTCTAATAGTCTCAACTGGGCTGGTCTGAGATGTATTTCATGTTGGGTAAATTCTCTATACAAGCTAAATGATGTATAGCGATTTAATGTATGAATAATAAGTAAGTAAATAAATAAATAAAAGAAATCCCATCAGGGACAGTGTATTGGTGAAAATTACTTTTTAAACCTAAAGTAAGTAACTTTGTTTCACACTCACTCTGAAAGGTAGTAATTCTGGGCATACAATCCTAATAATTTTTTAACACTTTTAAGTACTTCTTGTTATTTTCACTCAGACTGAAAAATGTGGTTGGTCACCGATAATTCCTGGGCTTTGGAACTTCTAAGCTATTGAAGAGTCTGGGTTCTAGTTCTAAATTTTCTAAGAGAAGATTCTGATTGGCCAGTTTAGGTTATACAGACTCACCCACCTCCACCCCATCTATGCCTAAGAGTCATGTGATAGAAGGGGCCTGGTCCCATAATACCCATGTGACAACTTGTGGACCTAGGGCCCAGAGTTTGAGGATTCCTGGTACTGTCAAGTGGTGTTAGCAAAAATACCTTTATGTACAGGAAATGGATACATTTAGATAAAGGAAGTAATCTACATCTCTAAATTGCACCTGAAATTTCCTAACACATTGTTAATAAATTATATTAATTTCTTCCATGAGCAAGAGGTGGAGGTGGGGAAGAGAGTACTCCCTACAGTCTCCATGCTGCAATCCATCCCCAGCTCAGCCAGTCCAGGATCATGGACACGCACATGCCAGGCATACTGAGGGAAGTCTCTGGACGCAAATCTGGACTCCTCCCGTATGCATCGGCCTTGCAAAGTGTGGTATTTTACCACGTGCCACCATCTAGCCCCTCCCCTTTTATTTTTTAGAAAAAAGTATTTATCATTATCTTAGGCTGTCAATGCTTGAAATGTCCTTTCAAGTACACCAAGAAATGTCTGCATAGTCATTTTTCGTTAAGTGTATTTTGACTGTAGAATAACTCTTCTTTCCTGCAAGAACTGTAAATAGTTATCCAAAATAAATGTCTTATTCTCTTTCTCCATCCTACTGCCACCAACATAACCTGGCAGCCAGCTTCTCCAACTTATCTCCATGTCACCAGTGCACACAGAATAAAATCTACTCCTCCTCACAGGCTCTGAGTAAGATGGTGCTGCTGTCATAATGGCAGCCTGGATCATCCACCCTGCACATCGCAAGCCAGCTGCACTGTCATTTCAGTACCTGAAACATGCCAAGCTCTTCCCCACAGCTTCTGCCTATGGCATTCCCCTAGCCTATAATTGTTCCTGCAATTTCCTGGACACCTGCATTAACCTTTAGACTTCAGTTTCTGTGGTGTCTACTCAGAGAAGCCTCCTCGACCAAATTATCTAAAGTAGCTCCTTCACTGTTATGGTTTTGATAATGGCTTGTCCCCAGAGGGCTGATGTTGCAATTTGGTCCCCAGTGTAATGACACTGGGAGGTGAGACTTTATGAGCTGAGTCCTAGGGACCAGCAGATGGCCTAATAGTTATGTTGCTGGACATCCATAAAGTCAACCACACTTTGAATCCCAAATCCAGTCTTAAAATCAAGCCGGACGCATGTGTGTGTCCAAAATCCCTCGAGGAAAATGGAGAAGGGATTGTGGAATGGTCATTCCCCCGGGGGATGATTTCTCACTGTCTGCCTCTCTTTCTCTAACTCTCTGGGGAGCATACGTGCCCTGTACCAAAAATCTCTCTTAAAAAAAAAAAAAAAAAAAAAGAGCTGAGGTCTAGTGGGTGGTGACTGGATCATGAAGATGTCACTTAAATGAATGAATGTTCTTGCGAGACCCAGTAAACTCTAGCTCTCATGAAAAGGAGTTCGTTTTCAAGAATAGGTTGTTATAAAATATGGCTGCTCCATCTTTCTCTGCACATCCTCCACCCACCCTCTGTTTCTATTTCCCATAATGGGATATAGTCAGCCTTATACCTTTAGACTTTCTAGGCTTCCAAACTGAGTCAAATAAACATTTTATATGTATACATATATGTATATATATAAAATCTACCCAGTTTCAGGTAATCTCTTAGCAACACAATAGCTAAGGCACTTATTCCATCTCAGCCTGTAAAGCATTAATTGGGTCCCCATTTGCCTTTCACACGGAGCTTTCACAACTCCAAAAATCTTTTTAATCTACTTTCATTTGGACCAAATGCCACTTAACAAGATATTTTAATAAAATTAGATTTTGAATAAAATTTAAATTACATAAAACTTCATTTTTAGCTTGATCCCACTGTAGATAATATTGGGCTGTTGGAAAAGTCATGTATTTTTCTGTTTTCCTATACAAAAATGTGTCATGACTTTCCTGATGAGCTAATATAGAAGTTGTATATAATAATTGAGCTATTCCCAGAATCTGGAATAATTTTTAAGTTATTAGGGAAAAATGAGCAGAAAAATCTATGGATAGTAAGAGAGGTCTTGGGACCAGTAGATGACATAATGGTTACGTTGCTGGACTTCCATGTAGTCAGGTCCCAGGACCTAGCAGCTTAAAACTCATGCCGGGCTTGTGTGCGTGCGTGCCCCAAATCCTGAGAGAATGGTGAACAGATTGTGCTGTGGCCACCCCCTGGAGGATGATTTCTCATTTTCTGGCTCTTTTGTCTCTGGTGAGCACAGGCACCCTACAGCAAAAATCTCTCTGAAGAAAAAGAGACAGAGAGAGAAGGCTTTGCATTGTTATGAAGTCACAGCAATCCAAATCTTTCTTTCTTGATTCCTTATACTAATATAACATGAACTTTTAAATTAACATGAAATTTAGATAACAATCACATGGGACTTGAGGAATAAAAAAATTAAGTGATCAGTAAGGAAATCCCACCCCCAGGGTACTAGGGTACATGTGTTAGCCAGAGAGAGACAGAAAAAGAGAGGGAAAGTGAGAAATCATCTCCCCTAGGGGGGATGGTCATGTCGCAATCCCTTTGTCCAGCATGATTTTCAAGCCACTAGGCCAGGGCCTAGAACTACTGGCCATGTGGGAGTCCAGCTCCTTCCACACTACCTGCTGGCCCCAGGAAGTTCTACTTCTTAAGTCTGAATGTAGTCCCAATGCCTGTGTAAGTAGGTGAGGCTTACTAGTCTCAACAAGGAGCCACAAGCAAAGCAACACCAGCAGTCCTGAGTCTTCTACAACCATCATGGTGCTTCACTCACTTTGGTTGGACTATACTCATACATCAGCAGTCACTGCCAACGTCAGCTTGCATTCTCCACAGAAAACGGTGCCTGCTTCCTGTAACTTTGTTTTAACTTTCATACAAGCTTACTGTAATAAGAACAAATTATTTTATAATACTCTCGAGGACTAGACCAAAAGTATGTATTATGTCAAATAGTTAATCCTCTCAGAAATGTTTGGAGAGGTTATGAGAGATGAAGAAGCATGATTATATACCATTAAATGTCAGCATAAGAGATGGACAGAAAATATGACTGATTTTTTTTTTTTTTATCTAAAATTGAAATTTTCAAATGGGCAATCTCTAGGTCACTGTGATTATTTAGCCAATTTTTTTTAAGAGAAAGTTTTGCTATTGGGCGTGTGCACTCGCCAGACAGAAAGTGAGAAATCATCCCGGGGGGGCGGAGAGGAGTAGCCATGCCCGCAATCCCTTCTCCATTCTCCTCTTGGGATTTTGGGCATGCATGCACATGTGCCTGGTTTGAGTTTCAAGCCGTCAGGTCTGGGACTTGGAACTACAGTTAGCCTTGTAGGAGTCTAATGACATAACCATTATGCCACCTGCTGGTTCCAAGCCAATTTTTTTTTTTGGACACAAAAGAAATTAAGAAAAAATAAATAAGAGACTCCCAATAACAAAACTTTATAATAGCAATTATGAACATAGATGTTTTAATGAATTTCATATTGCAATGAAGACACCAAACACTTAAAAACAATTACATCAATACAATAAAAACAATTCCACATAACATTTATAAATGCATATGTTTTTCTCCAAAGAAACTTGTTCTTCACAGATTTAAGTAACAAATGATTTACATAGAATTCTTCAGATTCCAAAATATGTACAGAAGTTTTGACTCTACAGAAACGGATGTGCAGTGGTTCAGAGTGTTGCTTTGTCCAACAACACATTTTCTATGAAATTCTACAATGTACATTTTTCAGTAACCATACATTTTCCTTCCTTTATTAAATGAAATTCTGGACATATCAGCATATAGGACAAAACCATTCCTACTTCCAAATAAAAAGAGATCATATGTGGCTGATGTGACTTAATTTTAGCCACACACTACCCCAATCCTGTGACTCATGAAAGTACTACCACAATGGCGGTAGCCTCGGTGGGAGGAACCACAGAAATGACGACACAGGAGTTAACAGTGAGTTGTGCCTGCTCCTGGGAGCTTTGACCAAACCACTGAGAGTCTCCTGCCCACACAAATATATGAGGACACTCAGTTTTGGCGCTGGAGACTGGTCCCTCCAGTGACCAGGAAGGTGAGTAGCTACTGCAGTGAAGTTCATTGGTCTGCCATCATGGACACAGAGTTTTAAAGGTTTCAAATTTTTTTCATCTGGCAGAAATGATTTGGCTATTTGTACACATCTATCAGTGTTACTAACAATTTCAAATTAAGATACAAAGAAATGAGAACATGGCTGAAAGTGCAATGAGCTAAAGGGACCTCACTGGAGGGACCCGTAGATGGTGTAATGGTTATGTTGCTAGACGCACATAGCTGACCACAGCTTGAAACTCACACTGTGCATGTGTGCGTGCATGCCCAAAATCCCGAGAGGGGAATAAAGAGAAGGGATTGTGGCATGGAATCCCCCTAGGGGTGTTTTCTGGCTTTCTGTCTATCTCTCCAGCAAGCACACAAGCCCTAGAGCAAAAAAAAAAAATCTTTAAAAAAAAAAAAAGAAAGAAAGAAAGATTTCTCACTGTAAGGAAAACTAGGCCAGGGCAGGTATCCCGGTCACAGCGTAGTGCTCCATCAGCCACACACACTCAAGACACAGCGGCTGAAACTTGAAGTTCTAATCAATAGTGACTAGCCTGGCTTCAAGTCTCATCAATAGTACACTCGGGTGAACATGTCGAACTTTAAAAACAGGACAAATTTTGAGTTTTAAAAATAAAATTACTATAAAACATCTGCGGGCTGTCCTTCAGCTAGCAACCTCGACTCTACTATGGTCAGGCTGGGTCCCTCTGTGCCTTCCAGGCTGTCAGTCACTTCAGACTCACTCTGATGATACCCTACACCTTACCAAATGGCTCTCTACCAGTTACCGGGGGAGGCGCCCTCCCACACAGCACCACATAAAGGGGAAAACACAGGAAACTGGGGTGGGGGGGGGGTCACGGTATAGTTTTAAATATTACCTTCCTGTGTCTCTCCAAGTGATCAGCCTCCAGACGGTCATAATTAAATGTATGAGGGGCTGTAACTGAGATGTCTCTTTATCAAAACTGTAACTCAATAAGAAACACTAACTTACAAATATCAGATAAACAGTAACTTCTATGAAGGCAAGAATAACAGGCTTTCCTGTGCAGTGGTGGGATTGGCACTGAGAGGTATCCCTGTTACTCAAGACAAAAGCATCTTGTAACTGCCAGACTATTTGTTATGGTAATCACCTTACTAGCCTAATGGAAAAACCTTCTACCTTCAGCATACTTTTGGTAAGATTGTCTTTCCTGCCTTCTGAAGTGAATTCAGTATTCCAGCTATAAATCAAAAGTGCTTTAGCTAGGCAACAGTGAAACTCCAAAGTTTTCCAAATATTTATTTTTGAGGTAGTACTCATTTATTTGCATTGTTGGCTCTCAAATACCACCAAGGAAGTGAACTCATTTAGAAATATGCAAACCAAAGATTTGACAATAAATAAGATTTCATTTTCAGGTAGCAGGGCCTTCTTATAAAGGTCCAGTCACATTCAATGGATAAGTCATTTGAAACTTCTAAAAATTGTTTATAACCACAGCTATAAACTAAAGTGCTTTCAATTTTGTTTAATATCTGAAATCAGTGATTAGAATCATTAAAATTTAGAATTGGCTAGTATGAGACCTCAGGAGACTGAAATGATTTTCTATAAAAAGAGCAGAAACTTTTTCTTTTCAAAAGAAACTATCTAAATGTTGTAAAACTCAACATTCTATGCTACTGTTTTTTAACTTCTAAAATCCAGGATATTTTTACAGAACTGTAACAGAAATTAGAGTTGAAAATGAATTTCACAATAACATGTGTTAAATCTTCATACAGAAGTAAACATGGGATCTTTAATCATTCCTGCCACTGATTAGCCAACACAAATGTAGCTCTGCCATCTTCCCAGTACAAGGTAGATATGTATAATTATTCCAGAAATACACAGACCGCTTATGACTCACAATAATACACAGGTTCACATTTAATTCACACAAATGTAATGCCCCACTGTTTATCTGCCAAAGGTCAACAATGCATGAGCATCGTATGTGCTACATGGAGGTGAGCTTCACTTCTACTGACCGGAGGATGCCAATATACACACACAAGACAAAAATAAAAAGTATGATCACACATTTTTCTGTACATTTCATGCAAGCTGGGCACAATGTGAAAGAACTTATACAAAGTACCCTTCCTAGGGTCAAACTCACAAAAATGGCTGATTAATATGCAGAAAGGTCTGCATCAGTCAAGTCCATGGCAAATGACAAAACTAAGGAACGCCAGCGACCTTATTTTTCTTGCAACAATGCAGGGATGTTGATGTTCCAACCAATGGCTTGCCTATCGAACCCACAGGTGAACAGATTGCAGATGGGGTGGTCTTCGCTCCATGCTGAGCAGCATACCATTCTTCTATGGCCCTAGTAACAACCAAATAAGCCAAAATTAGAGCATTATTCCTTAAACCCAAGATTATAAAGCTTCAGTCAAATGAACAACTATACCACTCAAAGTGACAAAAGGAAAAAGAAAAATAATTCACACACAGGATTCTTCCAAGCGAGCCAAAATTCCTACACATGGCAACAGGCATTCAGGGATGTGCTGGTCAAGTCACAATGAGATGAGTAAGGTCGGAACACGTGCTGAATGAATGGGTTTAGTGGGACTCACACCCAAAACACTTTGATTCTTCTAGACTATCAATAAGCTTAAAGTCAGACAGGAAAAAATGATCAATTTGAAATTTTTAAATGAATAAACAGGCTAGAAGATATTTGGAGATAAATTAAATAAAAGTCACTCAAAGACCTCAAATACATTTTAACAAATAATTGGTTGTATGTACATAGATACAAGCATTTAAGATAATCACTAATTCTTAGAATGTGTGTAAGCAAGGCCTTCAGACTCATCCACATTTTCTAAATTAATACAACTGTTCTAAATACTATAGTTGTTATGTCATACAATAAAATACAAGAATTTGATAAAACTGACAAAGTTAAAAAGAAAAAAACACTCAAAGAATAGCACCAAACTTCCCTCTGCAAAGTATTCCATATATAAGTCTTAGGCCACAGAATAAAATTACGAGAAAGAAGAAATACATAACGAACAGTTACAAAAGGTATCTCCTATTACTTCTATGTTAATGATAAAAAATAAAATAAAATAAAATAAGCAATGAATCTATAAATTGGCAGTAAAATCAAGCCTTTGTTCAAGAACTATTTAAAATAACTCATGGCGTTCATTGGGTACTGAAATTAGGTGCTTAACTACTGGGTAGAGGGAAAAGGCCACAAGGTGCCTACAGAAGCCTGGCTTTACTGCCCAGTGAGAAACCTGGTAGCTATATCTCCTGGCCAGACGAGTCCATGACTTCACCTGAGATGGAATTCCCACTAGGATTTCCATGTCTCCTGTGCTCACAGCATGATTCCACACTCAAAAATAATCCACAACAAACTCCATCAACGATACTCCCTAGGAGGGTGAAAAGTCACTATGTGCATCAGCCAGTAAAGAGCATGAGGACTCCCAAAGTGAGGGGTCCCACGCTCTTTCTGAGAAACCAGCACTTCACAAATGACTGCACTTCATGATCCTTGCCCCTGGGATTCCTCCTAATGTCCCACAGAATTGGCATTCTCACTTATACTATCCCCAAAATATAAACAATTAAAATTATTGGCTGTGGGGACCAGCAGATGGCATAGTGGTTATGTCGCTGGACTCCCACATGGCCAACCACAGTTCAAGTCCCAGACCTGGTGGCTTGAAAAGTCATACCAGGTGGCATGTGTGTGCATGTCTAAGATCCCTAGAGGAAAATGGAGGAGACCTAACTGCAGCATGGTCACTCCCAGGGGATAATTTCTCGCTTTTCCTCTCTCACTATCTCTGTCTCTGTCTCTCTCCCCAGTAAGTACATGCACCCTAAGGCAAAAATCTCTAAAAGATAAATAAACAAAAAAAATTGTTAAATAAAATTATTGGTCCCTTTTACACTACCTATTTAAATGTTTAAGTATTTTGTTTTCCTTCTTTTTAAAACAGATCAGCTGAAAGAAGTTAGAACCATATAAGCCCATGATTTCTAGCTAAGCTTCGGTGTCCCTGAAAACCATTCATCTGAAGTGTTCTAAGTTAAAACAAACAAACAAACAAACAAACAAATAAATAAATAAATCTACTTCACATACTACTTTGGGAGGGAATTAATGCAAACACAACAGGATTCTACACTTCCAACAAGACTGAATGTTTTCAGATAATTAAAAATAAACAGTTGGGGCTAAGAGGTGGTGTGGAGGTTAGGATGATTGGATCTACATGGCTGACTAGACAGTTCAAGTCCCAGATCCAGCAGCGTCCATGTCCAGGGTCCTAGGAGGAGAATGGAGGAAAGGGGACTGTGGCATGGACATCCCCCCAGGAGGTGATTCCCACTTTTCCTCCCTCTCTCTTTGGCAGGTACATACACCCTATGGCAAAAACTAAAATGATCCATTCGGAACTCCTTATTTTTTTGAGGGAAAATGTGCATTCTAATAAGTTTATGTTTCAAAATGCAAACTATATTTGTATGGCAATTTTGTATGATGCAGCAAGCACACTTAAAAAAGAATGTTTATCGTGTTTAAGATGTAGCACCAAAGATACAATCTGAGCAATCCTAAATGAAAGTCTAAAGTAGTAAATGCTCCCAAATCCACAATGTTTTGAATACTGACATGAGACAACAGATGAAAATTTCTACATCTGACCTCATCTGACAGGTAACAGTCAAAACCCTGCAATACCAAAACATTTTATAAAAAGTATGTTTAGGCTCGAGAACCAGCAGTTAGCATAATGGCTATGTCGCTGGACTCCCATGTAGTCGACCGCGGTTCGCGCCCCAGACCCGGTGGCTTAAAACTCACGCCAGGTGCGTGTGCGTGTGTGCCCAAGATCCCAAGAGGAGAATAGAGGAGAAGGGATTGCGACATGACCATCCCCCCTGGTGGGTGATTTCTCGCTTTCTGTCTCTCTGTCTCTCTCTGTCTGTCTGGCAAGTGCACGTGCCCTATAGCAAAAATCTCTCCAAAAAAATAAATAAATAAATAAAGTACGTTTAGGCTATAGGCACAAGGTGTGTATGAAACATAAATGAATTCCATGCTCAGACATGGATCCCATAACCAAGACATCCCATTTCATAAATGAAAATATCCCAAAACTGAGAGAACCTGAAATCTTAAACATTTCTAATTCCACCACACATTTCACATTATGGATACCCTATCTGTACATCAATGATACTCAGCAGTTATCAAAACATAAAAAATTCATCTGGACGAGCAACTGATGGCTTTGCTAGGAGCTGTGAAGCTTTTTTTTCTTTTTTTTTAGTTACTCCAAATTTCATCATTTTTATACGACATGTACTCGAGGAATAAAAAAATCAATAAATAACTCTGTACGATACACTTGTAAGCACTAAAAGTGGCTGAAATAGTTCAAACACCCTTTTCTTGAGGCCAGATAATTTTTGGCAAGTTGTGCCACTTAAAGAAAAGGTGCTGCTACACTGGCAGCCATTCCCCACCTTGCAATCTATGTCCTTAACTGTCCTTGGTCTGTTCTGAAGTACACATGAAGCACTGAGCTGGCTGTGGCTCACAAACTGTACTTGAGGCTTCACGCTGTGAAATGAAACTGGTGTCAACAATAAGGAATCAACAGAGCAGCAGCTGGACGCAGCACAGAGAAAGAATGTTGTATAGCATGCCAGCCATGCTTTGAGGAGTGTGTGCACAGATGCCTGCACGCCAACTAGAGGAACCAGGGAAGGATCTTTCAAGAAGGACAGAGCAAGTTGGCTTACTAACCACACAGATATCAAGATATACTTAAAAATATCAAAAGAAAATAAAGGAGCAACAGCTCCTTGAAGAAGAGGTAATGTGCTTCTCAAGAGAAGCCAGATCCCAGTTTGAATCTCAAAGCTGCTAAGCCTAAAACGTGCCAAGCACATGCTCAAGTGCTCATGAGACCTGGAAGAAGGGGCTCATCTCTTTCTTTCCCTCCACTCCTCATAAATCTTACTTGTGTGAGCATGCACTCTATCACGAATTAGGGAAAAAAAAGGAAAACAAAAGAAAGAGTAATTGTGTTATGAGGCTCAATTAAACACAAAAGCCTGGAGAAAGGATGCCTCAAGTAGCAGGGGCAATTATGAGCGCTACGGCCCTAACCAATGAATAGAAAAGAGCCCATGACCAACATCACCCACACCAAGACTTTAACCCTGACTGCAAGACCATCAGAATTACCCAGGGAATTATCTACACACAGATTCTTGGGCAGCCCCCCTACACCCACACATACTTTGGAGATTCTGGTTCTCTTGGCCTGAGCTGGTACCAAGGAGTACGAGTTCTTGTTGAGTATTTCACGCAACAGTGATGGGGTAGGCGTGGAACACTACAGTCTGAGAAACACCATCTAACTCCCTGTACCACATTAAACAAAGTCAAGGAGGAATCCCTTAATTTTTGAGAAAGTCGAATTTAAAATGAAATGTACTCTCAATAATAGCCTACCAAAGAAAGGTATTTTTATGGTTAGAGGTGGAAGTGGGGTCTGGTCCTCAATGGCTCCCACCATCCGTGCCACACAGCTCCTGCCTGGCCACAGCAGCTGCTTGTCATTTCACACGTCTCCAGTTTGTATAAGCTCAACTACAACCGTCTTAGGGCTGTGCTTTCCCACATGCTAGCACTCACACATGTCCTAACAAGCTCATCACACGTGGCTAGTAAAATGGACGAACGGAGTATTAGATTTTATTTTATCTTAAAAGTGAAAACTAATGCTCGAAGTATTGGGAAATACTGAAGGATATGTGGAACAAACTTGAATATATGACTATTTTTAAATACAGATGAAGTACTTCCAATAGAATTTTAGGATCTGTGGGCTTTATAAAATATCTCTAGTATTTTTATATGAATTTCATGTTGAAATTATACTATTTTGGACATATTTTGATAACAAATATTGTTAACATTTCTCTCATTTCTTTTGTTTAATGTAACTATTAGAAAATTAAAACTTAGGGAACCAGCAGTTAGCGTAATGGCTATGTCACTGGACTCCCACGTAGTCGACCGCAGTTCGCGTCCCGGACCCGGTGGCTTAAAACTCATGCCGGGTGTGTGTGCGTGCATGCCCAAGATCCCGAGAGGAGAAAGGAGGAGAAGGGACTGTGGCGTGACCATCCCCCCTGGGGGGTGATTTCTCACTTTCTGTCTCTCTCTCTGTCTGTCTGGCGAGTGCACATGCCCTATAGTGAAAACCTCTCAAAAAAAAAAAAAATTTAAAATTTAGATATGTGGCTTGAATTATGTTTCTATTACACAGTGATTTTAAGATGTACAATCCCAAGCTCTTCTCTAATGCACATTGTAAATATGTGTGAATGCTCTGTTACCTGTCGACTGCTCCGGGGAAGCCGTGCTAGTCGCACTCCTGACATATCAAACAATCTCACTTGTCGGTTGTCATGGGGGAGAGCTATGATTTTTTGGCCAACACATACATTGATTCTGCAAAAACAAGGTAACAGTGGGTTATGTGTACAACAATGACAGCATAAGTTTTTGAGTTTACAGATCACAATACAGTACATATTACTCACATTCATGGCAAACTACATTAACAAAGAGGTATTATCTGCCCATGGCAGAAAGAAGAGACTAAGTCACTTATACGTAAATATGAGATCATACACACACCCCACACACATACACACAACACAGACACACACACAACTTAATACCAGATACCAACCCAATCAAACATGAGATCAAGCCCTCACAGATGAGCAAACCATAGCCACCCAACATCTGGACATGAATAGTTCATTCCTATTTCTACAAATCTCACTACACCTACCTGATTTTATACTGAATAAGCATTAATGGAATACTGAGTTTGCATTAGAGGATAAATAAAATATATTTTCCCAGGGGTCAAAACCACTTTTCCCAAGGCAATATCAATTAGATACTGAATCAACATGAATAACGCACTAAATCAGAGTGAGGCTGCATGTCCTACATGATGAATAGCTTTACCTTACCTGTTAATGGCAGAGTCTGTGCGAATAGTTGCGATTGGAGATCTCATATTTTTTAAATCCCAGACTTTCACCGTGCGGTCATCGCTGCCTGAGACAACGTTGTCTCCCACAGTGAACACAGCAGAGGTTACAGTGCTATAAGGAGAGGGGACTAGGTCAGACACCTCTGCAGTGAAGGTCAGATGCTATCCTCCCAACCATACATAAACACACGATCCTGATGCAGACACCTGGGGGTAATGGGTTAGAGCTTGCAGGCATCTTTGACTCTGCAAATTGCTCCCACCTTATAAATCTTCTCCGTAAGTGTACAAGATAGGGACACCTCATTTCTTCTCAGATTAGATAAATATAGTCCATTCTACTGTATTGTACCATCTCTAAGCAATGAAGTGTATAAAAAGTTACCAGAAAAATACAGATTAGACAGACTTGCAAAAATTTTTATATATTTGGGTCTAATAGCAGAGAACTGGAAGGCAGGAGTGGGGGTAAGAGTCCATTCCAACTATAATTCTCAATCAATTTATTCAGGACCTAATTTAGAGAAAAACTTATTCTGACAATTCAATAATTCAAACTTGGGCAAAGGACTTCAATATATATTTTTCCAAAGAAGATACACATATGTAGAGCCTAAAACAAAGCCTGACAATCAAACACAACCCTCTGTGAGACTGATCCACATGAGCGGGTTCTGGGTTTGTGTCTCTTAGTACACCAGGTACACACATGCCCAAGATCAGAGCAGTCTAAGGCTGGAAGTGGATCATGGCATCAAGACCCTATTGGAGGTGTCTGTCTCTTCTGTCTCTCCCTCATGGAAGAAATTATAAACTTTAAAAAAATAAAGATATACATAGAGCCAAATATGGTTATCAGTAGGCATCAGGGAATTGCAAATGAAAACCACAAGATACCACTACATACTATTAGGATGGCTACTATCAAAACAAAACAAAACAAAAATGAAAAGTAAGTGATGACAAGGATGCAGAGAAATTAGCACTGCTGGTGGTAACATAAAACAGTGTAGCTGCTGTAGAAACAGTACAGTGCTTTGTCAAGCAATTAACATAATGGAATATTATCAACTACAAAAATAGAAAAATTCTAACACATGCCATAATGTGGAAAAATCTTGAAATCAAAGAAGAATCTGGTTACATGTGGTCCGGGAGTACACTAACTCAGTGATGAAAAACAGAATGGATGTTATCAGGGGAGGGTGGGAATGGGAGTCTGATGAGTAGGAAGTCTCTGGTTGAGATGATGAGTTCTGGAAACAGAAGTGATGGCTGCAGAGCAATGGAAATTCCTTAAAAATGGTTAAAATGTTAAGTTTTACATTATGTATATTTAACTACAAATTTTTTTTAAAAAGAGTCTGAGGGATAGCCCATGGCATGGTAGTTAATGTGGCTGGATCCCATATGGCTGAACCCATAGTCCGACTTCACTGGCTTGAGAAAACATGCTGGGCATGTATATGTGTGTTTAAAAATCCCAAAAAGGAGAAATGGAAGAGAAGGAATTTGGGCATGACTATTCCCAAAGGAGCTGTATGGCATGGATAGGGAGTCTTTCCCACTTTTTCCTTCCATTTCTCACTGGCAAGCACACATGCCCTCTCACAAATAAATAAAAAGATATACAAATAAATGCATTTTTAGAAAAAGAATTTGAGAAGAAAAACAGAAGATCAAAACCAGTGTCCCAGAAGCTGTTTATATAATCCAAGATAACAATAAATTTTTCCACTTCTCCTCCCCCAGGGTATGCATACTCCTCAGAGAGAGAAAGAGAGAGCACCCTAAAATGAGTATGGTCACACTTCCTGAGCCACAAGGGGCCAAGTGCCCACTCAGCCAATGTGTTAATAACAAGCCTCCCCAACCATGGCCCACTCAGGAAGACATCACTTGATTTCTGGCCAGAGTCAGGAGATCCAAAGATGCCAGGACAGTAGTCTTGCAGAGAGACAAAGGCCTCACCCTAACTGTCCTACCAATCGGCGACAAAAACTAGGTTTACTCACGCTGTGTCCTAGCACTCACTGAAGCCGCTGAAACCACACAACAAGAGGATGCCCATGTACATTTCTATCTATCAATGAGATAAGGTGGCCATCATAATTTAAGTAAGCAAAAGTTTGGTTTTTATGTTCCCTCTATCTATATCCACCCTAACTGGGATTGGACCCAGCAATTGTTGGAACTTAGCAATTCCCATTTAAATGCCAGTTGTTCCTGTCACTGAGGCTGTACTATGAGATGCAATTTCACATTCTCTTAGACTCCATGCTATGGTTTTAACGTGTCTCCCAAAATTCATGTGTTAAAATTTGACGCACCACTGTACTGGTACTGACAGCGTAGAGACTTAATCTGACCGTGGTGCTAAGAGGTGGCATTTGGGGTGATTAGGCTTCAGGACAGGACCCAATGACTGAATCTTGGTTGGTTTATAAGGAGAGGGAATAGGCAGGGATATTCCCTGCTCTGTTCAAGCTCCTGCCCTCTGCCACGCTGTGATGCAACGAGAAAACTCCCACCAGATGCAGCCTTAGACCCTGGGCCTCCCACTCAGGAGCTTAATAAACCTGTTTTCTTCAATTACCGGGTCTCGGGTATTTCTTTTACTAACTGCAGAATGTAAATCCCTCTTAACGAGTACTACTCAGTCACTACATCCTATTTATGAAAATCCTCTTAATTTAAATAGGCTCACGTGAACCTCTAATTAAATCTGAGCTCCACTGCACTAATACAAGATTTTTATAAATAAAAAGCTGCCAAGAATCAAGAAGTTTCCGCAATGCCGATAAGGAACTCTGACACAAACACGGAGGCTCCAGAGCACAATCGGAAATAGTATGATGGACACGATACTTTCACATGGTCCATTACTTGCCTTTTTAGACAGTATGCCTCAGCACACTCTCTATAGTACGCACACTGGTGTTAATTCCACAGCTCAGCAGGTTCCCTCTCTGTGGTAGGGCCATCCTGTGTCCTGTAGGATATGCAAGGCTCCCTGTGTCTGCTCAACAGATGCTATCCCATGCCCCTTCCCCAGGTGACACCAACAATGTCTCCTGGAAGGCAAAGCCACGCTGGCAACCACCACACTACATAACAGAGGGACATAATATAAGCAGACACAATCTTGCACACAGCCATGTATGACAAATGGGAAATGGGCAAAGAGGACAAATTTGTAATATCAGCCCAGTGACCACCTGAGTTCTTTACACTTCCTGGCCTTTTGGCTAAGATCAAGTGTACACTTCCTGAAAGTATAAAGAACATAAAAGCCAGGGACCAGCAGTTAGCGTAATGGCTATGTCGCTGGACTCCCACGTGGTCGACCGCAGTTCGCGTCCTG
The DNA here is from genome assembly GCF_000334495.1 of Tupaia belangeri chinensis. Lineage (NCBI taxonomy): Eukaryota > Metazoa > Chordata > Mammalia > Scandentia > Tupaiidae > Tupaia > Tupaia belangeri. The sequence goes on from NW_006159510.1 coordinate 4,021,243, forward strand.
GACCTGGTGGCTTAAACTCACACTGGGCATGTGTGCGTGCCTGCCCAAGATCCCAAGAGGAGAATGGAGGAGAAGGGATTGCAGGGTGGCCATCCCCCCCGGGTCGGGGGGGTGATTTCTCGCTTTCTGTCTCTCTGCCTTGCAAGCGCACGTGCCCTATAGCAAAAACCTCTAAAAAAAAAAAGAACATAAAAGCTGTAAATTAGACACTGCTATTCCTTAAATAAAAATGCAACAATAAGGCAATAAGGCTTACAGAGCTCTAACTATAGTACAGCCTTCTGAAATGGAAGGTAGGGATGACCACTGACTTCTCTGTGGGCTGTAATCTTCAGAAGATTTCAGCCAAGTTAAATCTCAGCTAACATCCTGCTAAATTAATTGGGGGAGGAGCAGAAGAGGCCTCAACAAAAGATCATCTCGCCCTATGTTAATGAAATGCTAAAAGACATTAGGTTTTTAATATATCACAATCTTGACAGGTATTATAGGACATCAAAAGAAAATAAACTGGCAAAGAGGCAGTAGTTTTAAAAGCACCCTTGGACCATGGGTCCCACGGGGAGGCTGCTGAGCTACAGCCGCTCACTGGAAAAGCCTCAGACTCTGCCAAACTCCAGCAAAACTCATTTATCTTGTCATGGGAGCAGCGGAGCATCCACTTCCAGCTGACAGCATGGTACCTTCTCAGTGCACACCACTGCCTGATCTGGAACATTCTGCTCCCTCCGTGGGTCTCAATCCATGGAAATACTGTAATGCTAGCACTCCTCATTAGGAATAACAGCTGTCTTCCCAGTCACACAGAGACACAAAACTGTTTTGCATAACAATCTGCCGAAATTTCACGGCTAAGAAAAAAAATATATGATGTGGAAAATGTGGAACTATGAAATGCTGATACAGTGTGCTTTTCTGGCACCATGTCAAAAATTGAATACGGGGTTTCTGTTTCTTGTTTCTTAGATGTAGCTTCCTACAAAATAGTATTTTTATACCCGGAGAACAGACCAGTATGTTCACAAAGAGTAAGAACTCCCTATACGGAAGCACAAGAGTGTGGGCCAGCCCTTTCCTTGTTACACAGGCTTATCTGCCCAAGCTACAAAGAATCGATCCTTAACAAGAATACCTATGGAGGTGTCACCGGGACTGTGTTCCTGTGGCAGATGTTCCAGCCTGCTACGATGTTGCCATCGAAACACAAATACAACACTTATCTTCCAAGACACCCTGACTTTAAAAATAGAGTTTGTAAACAAAGTAGGCTCCAACGGGCACACCCTGAACCCTCAATGCATCACATAGAAGGACACTGCACAACACGAGGTAGAATGGTGGTGTGATGCCTCAAAGCAGAGATCCCTTCCTGTCATTTTCCAAACCATCGGTATAAAACCAACTTCTAACAGGTAAAACAAATCTTCACCCTTAGTACCCAAACCTCATTCTAGGATTTCAGAAAGCATATTGGGTTTTTTTGCCTTTCGTATTACATGTGATTTCAGAACTTAAAGAACTCACAAAGCCTGTGTCTTAAGAACCCAGATGTAGGGGCCAGCAGGTGGCATAGTGGTGAAGGCACTGGACTCCCACTTGGCCAGTGGCGGTTCAAGTCCTGGACCTGGTGGCTTGAAAATCATGATGGGCATGTGTGTTGTGTGTGTGCCCAAGATCCCAGGAAAAGAATGGAGGAGACAAGATTATGGTGTGGTTACCTCCGCCCCTGGGGGATGATTTCTCACTTTCCCTCTGTCTCTCTCCAGTGAAAGTACATGCCCTATGACAAAAACTTTAATTTAAAAGAAAGAAAGAAAGAAAGAAAAAAAGAAAGAGAGAGAGGGGAAGGGAAGGGAAGGGAAGGGAAGGGAAGGGAAGGGAAGAGAAGGGAAGGGAAGGGAGGGAAAGGAAAAAAATAAAAGAATCCAGATGTCTGAGAAACAAAAAAATCATGTGCAAATGAAAAACATTTTTGAATAGTCCTTGAAGGCTAACTCCCAAAAAAGTGTACCTCTAAGATAAAAACCATTCAAAGGAAAAGTCAATCTTACACATGATTCCTTTTCAAGATTTAAAAATCCAACAGTTATATGGGAAAAAGAGGTTAGTTCACCTAATAGGAAGTAACACTGCAGTATCCTTGGTTACACTGGTCTCTAATCATCATCAGGAATAATTGAGATTTCCTATCTAAATTACTAATGAGTCTCTAGTACAGAACTGTTCATTCAACAAGTGTTCACTAAGCACCTGCTATGTGCCGGGTCCCCCTCTGAGAGAGCAGGCACCCCAGAGCAGGGTGAAATCACCTCCACTCTAGCAGACAAGATGGTAATGGTCATCGTATTGGAAAGAAAGCAGTGCAGTTTTAGGGTGCATGGCGTTGTTCTGATGGGTCAAAGACGCAATTGCCATGTCTACTTAGGGCTCCTAAAGTGGTTTCAAAGTTTGCCGAAGCATTATGTTTTGTTACTAAGCTAAATTATCCCTAAAGTTTCATTAACTGAATCAGTAAGAACCTTTTCCACGGACTGATCAAAGATGGCATTCAGTTCAATGCAAACTGATTTAAAATTACAGAAAAGTTAAAATGTGTAAGATTTACACAATAAGAATTTCATTCTTGCAGAAAATTTAAAATCAGCAAGGCTTATACAATAACTTCATCCTGTGGTATCAAGGGTCAAGACTATTTACTTTCTTTGAAATCTGGTCATTTTATTTCGTTATTATGAAACAACATGATGACCAGCCATAAATATGTTTGAAATATTTGTACATGTTTCAACAATTTTAAATAAATCCAAGTAACCCCTCAGGTTTTAATATCCTAACTTTCCACTCTCTTATTTTCTAGGCCTAAGACTTTGTCTGTTACATGTTCATCAATTAATATTGTCCAATGTCTCAACAGTGTTCATTACATGATTCTATGCCTAAGAAGAAACTGAAAGGTTTCATTAATTTTGATATATTCCAAAAGAAATAATATTTTTCCATCAGCTTTTAAGGTACTATAATACAGACAAGTCCTACCTCTTAGAGTAACTAGGAAAACTGAAGTTGGACAGATATTAAGAACAACAAAATTTTTGCTCTCAGACCCATTAGTAGAGTAGCAAAAACCTGCAAGGCAGTTGTTAGCTAAGCAAAACAAAGAGAGTATGGTCTTGGAAGCAGAATCCTTACAAGAATGCCAAACTACGGTGCCTGGGCTAAGTACCAGTATTCAGTTGTGTTCTCTAGACCAAGGGTATCCAAACTCCAGGCTGCAGACCAGTGCCAGTCCACGGCCTATTGGGGGCCCCTCTGGGCTGCATGACATGGGGGTGGCAGGTCAGGGGTTGACAAGAAAGCAAACAAGGCTTCATCTGTGTTTGCAGCTGCTCCCCATCACTCACACTGCCACCTGGGCTCCATTTCCTGTTGGATCAGCAGCAGCACTGGATTCTCATGGGAGCACAAACTCCACTGTTGTGATAGTCTCACTGTAAGTCGCAATGTGGTAGTGGTGGAAATGGGGTGCACAGTAGATGTGGTGCACTTGGGTCATCCTGGGACACCCAACTTCTTGGTCCATGGAATAATGTCTCCCACAAGACAGGTCCCTGGTGCCAGGAAGGGTGGAGATCACTGCTCTAGACTAAATAACAAAGCACTCAACTCTGTGTCCTCTGGTCTAAGACACAGCACTCATCTCTGAGTTCTCCTAGGTAACAGCACTCCACCCTGAGGTGCTGGACTAAGTTACAGCACTCCACCCTGAGGTGCCTGGATAAGTAAACACACTCAGCTCTGTGTTCTTTTGACTTTTTTCTGTTTCATGCATTGGTCTTGTCTTCCTGGAAGACCAAGGCTACTTAAGGACACAGACCATTTCTTAAAACTACCTGCTAGTCACAGGAGCTATCCATACAAGATTTTCTTTTTTTTTTTTGGGGGGGGGGAGGTTTTCGCTATAGGGCACGTGCGTTCACCAGACAGACAGAGAGAGACATAGAGACAGAAAGCGAGAAATCACCCCCCAGGGGGGATGGTCACGCCGCAATCCCTTCTCCTCCATTATCCTCTCAGGATCTTGGGCATGCAGGCACACACGCCCGGCGTGAATTCTAAGCCACCGGGTCCGGGACGCGAACCGCGGCCAACTACGTGGGAATCCAGCGACATAGCCATTATGCTAACTGCTGGTTCCCATATCCATACAAGTTTTACAAATGCATGCTTGACTTGTTCTGGCATTTCAGACATGTGTGGCCCTTTAGAATATAGGAGGAAATTCCTGACACCCATGCACTCATGCTCTTTCTTTATAAGAACAGGCCCTGGGCTTTTACTCAGGTTAAACTTTTATTGCTATGTCAGTTTTAAAATTTTAGGAGCAATAAGATGAATTGGAAATTAAAGGAGAAATAACATTGAACTCTAACTCAAAATAACAAGAAGTGACAACTGACTTCCAGAGAAACCGAGACCAAAATTAAACAAAACACAAAGCAGGGACACAAAATTCAAAATCATAAACTCTGGGGGCCACGTGCTGTAGGGAAGCAACAAAGTACACACAAGATTCCTGAACGCACCCTTATTTCCCTCTTTCTGTACACATACACTTAAAATAGCTGAAAGTCTCTTTTAAAAGTTTTGGTTCTTGAGTGATTACTGGTGGGATCAATTATGTGGAACACCTTGCTCCCAAAAGGAGGCAGTTAAATGAGGGGTTACTCTGCACTACGACCAGGCATCAGAACCCTAGCACTCGGCTGCAGAGCAGAGAAAGCAGGCAGAGGCTAAGCATTACAGAAGTAAAAGTGGCTGCAGATGCAGACAGGTGGCAGCTTCGCCTGAGCTAGGTTGGAGCAGGCTATGTGCAGCTATGCAGAGACCAAATAAACACACCATCCCCACCACCATGCTTTCCAAAAAATCAGCCAGGCTCTTGGCAGTTGGTACTTTACATATCTACATGCCATTCAGTGTTTTGTGCCGACACATGGAATCTGCTTAGAGGTAATGCATGCCTGCCTCGGGGGTCTGTATTGTATCAGTCAGCAAGTTTCTAGTCTGTCAATAAACTGGTTGCTGTTTATAAGGTCATCTCACTGAAAAGCAATGGAATCTGATGGTTGCCAACAAAGCTGTCAAGTAGAACAATGCAAATACACTAATTTTCTTGAATTCTTTCTTTTTAGTTGTCGCTGAAGAGTCCTTTTTAAATAAAGAATTTTGTTTGTTTTTAGAGAAATTTTTGCTATTATAGGGCTCATGTGCTTGCCAGAGGGAGAGAGAAAGAGAAATTGTCCCATCCCCGGAGGGATAGACATGTGCAATGCCCTCTCCCCCATTCTCTTCTCTGGATTTTGGGCACACACACATGCACCCAGTGTGAGTTTCAAGCTGCCACGTCCGAGATTCGAACCGCAGTCCACTATGTAGGAGTCCTGCATAACTATTACATAATCTGCTGGTCCCTTTAAATGAAGAATTTTAAAAGGGTAAAATGATAATATACTTTTTTTTTTTTTTTTGAGAGATTTTCACTGTAGGGCGTGTGCGCTCGCCAGACAGACAGAGAGAGACATAGAGACAGAAAGCGAGAAATCACCCCCCAGGGGGGATGGTCACGCCGCAATCCCTTCTCCTCCATTCTCCTCTCGGGATCTTGGGCACGCACGCACACGCGCCCGGCGTGAGTTTTAAGCCACCGGGTCCGGGACACGAACCGCGGTCGACTATGTGGGAATCCAGCGACATAGCCATTACGCTAACTGCTGGTTCCCATAATATACTTTTTTAAGTTCATTTCTTCCACAAGAGAGAAAATGGAAGACAAAGAAACAGAAAGAGAGAGGAAAAGAGAGAGAGAGAGAGAGGAATCCTCAATAGGGTGATTGCTTTCATAGTCACAAAACACAAAGAGAACACCCCAAAAAAAAACACCTGAACACAAACACTGCAGCTAAAGTCCATTTCTGCCCAACTACTGTCCCTTTTTTTTCCTCTAAAAAGCTGAGCAAAAACTTTCAATGTAAACTACTGGAAGTTTATATCATTAGCTTACTGATCCTTAATGATCCTTAGTCCTGGTTTTACAACCTCACATATCAACCAATTACTGCTAGGAATTACATGGGTATAAGCTTCCTCAAAATAAAATTATTCTTAATCCATGTAATTAAAAAAACAGAATCACCATAGTTTCAGGCCTCTGGATAAAGAGATGTAAAACTGAGAGGGAGTTTGAGATTCAAAGGTACAAGGTGTAGGCTTGAGGCCACCATAATCTACAGGGCATTTTATTTCTCTCACTTCAAGCAAGGAGGTACTTTAGGACTGTCCTGTCCCCAGAAGACAAGACTGAGAAGATACCTGTTTCTCTTTCTTCCTCTTCACAGACACAGACTTAACAGCAACACAAAAGTAACTGATTTAAGAAACAAGTACAGTCTCACAAAATCCCCACCTCCAAGGCACCTTGCCAGCTGAATTGGCCTGTTCTCCCTACATGCCAATTCCTTCATACTGACTTTAACCAAGCACAAAATCCAGTTATAATTAAAATCAACCACCAATGGTTAAAAAACATTTTTCAAACACCTTTTCCCTCTTTAAATGCACAAAGAAAAGAAAATTGTTAATAGCGTGACACAAAATTCAAAGCTATTTTTTACTTCTGTTAAAGACATCATCTAGAATTTCATATTTAGTACCAAATATCTCCCCCAGATATTTGGCAATAAAAGCATACAAAAACATTATAACTTCAAAGCAATTATAAAAATTTTTTTTTTTTTTTTGGAGTGGTTTTTGCTATAGGGCGCGTGCGCTCACCAGACAGACAGAGACAGAGAGACAGAAAGCGAGAAACCACCCCCCGGGGGGATGGCCACACCACAATCCCTTCTCCTCTGTTCTCCTCTCGGGATCTTGGGCACACACGCACACGTGCCCGGCGTGAGTTTTAAGCCACCAGGTCCGGGGCGCGAACCACGGTCAACTACATGGGAGTCCAGCGACATAGCCATTACACTAACTGCTGGTCCCCAAAATCTTAAAAGTGATTTTTAAAAGTTTATTGTTGGGGCCAACAGGTGGTGTGGTGGTTAAGGCACTGGACTCCCCATGGCTGACCACAGTTTAAGTCCTGGACCTGGTGGCTTGAAAATCACGCTGGGCACATGCCAAAATCCCAGAATGAGAGTAGAGGAGAGAAGACTATGGTATGGTCATACCCCCTTGAAAACCACACTGGGCACATGTGCACATGTGCAAGGCCACAATCCCAAGGGGGGGGGGAGTTAGGGGGGTGGCAGGGAGAAACTGCGGCAAAGTCATCCCTCCTGGAAGGTAAAACACTTTCTCACTTTCTGTCTCTGTCCTTTTCTGTCTCAAATACACATGCACTATAGCAAAAACCTTAAGAAAAAAATAACACAAACCTTGTTGTTAGGTTATGTTTTGTTTTCTTTAGAAGAAAGAGTCACTGGGGCCAGCGGGTGGCATGGTGGTTAAGGCACTGGACTTCCACATGGCCGACTATGGTTCAAGTCTCCCAGACCTGGCAACTTGCCTTCACACTTTCCCCGCATCTCTCATGATCACACATGCCCTATAGCAAATCAAAAAATAATAATAATAAATGAACTTTTAAAAAAATAAAAAACAGGAACTAGCAAAAGGCATAATGGTTATATTGCTGGACTCCCACATAGTCGACTGCGGTTCAAGTCCCAGACCCAGTGGCTTAAAACTCACGCCAGGTACATGTGCGTGTGTGCCCAAAATCCCAAGAGAATGGAGGAGGATTGTGGCATGGCCATCTCTCCTAGAAAGTGATTTCTCACTTTCTCTGTCTCTTTCTTCCTCTCTTTCTCTCTAGTAAGCACACACACACACACGATAGCAAAAGTCTCTCCTCCCACCCCTCCCAAAAAAATTAAAAACACAAAAAGACGAAAGAGCCATAGTTCGCATTTCAGTAATAAAATTAAGAATTAAGTCAAAAATGAAAACAAAAAACTGTATTCTCAAATATTTTATCCATGTTAATTTCAGATTTTTTTCCAATTCCAAAGCTAATTCAGACTAGTGAATACTGTCAGCCTGGTATTCACTGGCGTTATCAGGCACCCACAGAGGAAGCTTAATGACCAGTGACTGCCTCAACTGTCACTTTCTTTTTATAGTAACTGAAACAAAACAAAACAAAACAAAAGGGGGAGGGGAGAGAGAAGAGGGAGAAAACACTACCAAGCTTCTCAAGGAAAGCAGTGGAGCTAAGAGGGTGGAATCTCTGAGGGCTGAAACTGGAATCCTTGGAATAAAACAGTGTAAGTGGCCATCTCTCACGTTCCAGTCGAGGGATGGTCGGTGGGTTTAATCTAAATATAAGTTTATAACAATGAAAGGTCCTTGCAAGCATGTATATTTACCCCCAGCCCACACAGTGAGAGCCTGCACTGGTCTGGTCTACGTGTTGAATACAAATCCACATGTGCATGCGAGAAAGTGCGTAGAGAAGAAACAGGCTCAACACCAAAGGTTTTAGTTCATTTCAGGAGAAAAAAACACCAAAGTTTAGCTCCAGCTCTAGATAAAGAGGAAAGAAATATATGAGAAATAAACTGCTAACAGCTGAAATTCCTTGACATTCTAACATGAATATTCAAGTTAAGCATTTCTATTATTTCTAAGAAAACACACTATAATTTTGCATTTCTGCTACTAGGAAAACAATGTCACATCAAGTATCTGGGATCACTTTTCTTATAAATGAGTACACACTGGGCCACTAACAACTAGTCAAATAATAACAGCCGCACAGTTATACCAAGTAAATACTCCTTACCGTAAAATTCCTTCAATGAAAAGATGTCATAATATGGAGTGAAAATAAATGCAACATCAAAAAAGAAGAAGGCTTATTAGTCCTCTATAAAAACTTATGATAAAAGCCTTAAGTAGCTCTTACATCAAGGAACACTTGCCTGGTGAGCAAGGATACTGACAAGGGAACCATTTGCAATAATTTATCCTCTTAAAGTGAAGCCCTGCATTTCAAACTAGTTTTTCAAAAAGGCAGAGAATCCATGTAAAAGTATAATAATGGTAAGAAAAAAGAAAAAGGAGAAAAAAATCTCCCAGTCTGTAGAGAAATTAGATGACAAATATGGGGCAATATTTCTGAAGCCTACAAACCTACATCTGGCTTTAAGAAAATCTTATTGAAATCCAACTTAACCAAATAATTAAGTGACTTATTTATGTTATAAAAAAAGCTGGATTCTAATATACTTTACTAAAGAATTAAGCTGAGTTCTTGCAAATGAAAATATGTTCCATAAACAAAATTTTGAAGATGTGTTTCACATGATGTTCATATGAACTATGTGAGAAAGGGTCTTTGTAGTCACATTATGTTTAAGGAATACTGCCTCTGATTAAAGCAATGATTCACTAAAATAGGCTTCACATATGAACTATTCAGGGCTAACCCAACAAGAACAGCAAACTCCCTAAAAACTGTACACCTGAGGGCAACGGCCTGGCCCCAGCTCCGGTGGGGGCCGCGGGGCCCCGCGGCCCGGGGCTCACGTTACGCCCCTGCCCAGCATCCCTGGCCTCTCCGGTGCTGGATGGCCCGGAGGCCTTAAACAAGGTTGAAGAGCTTGCAACTTGAGAAGATGACGGTTACCAGCCCTGCATTACCTCAGGGGAAAACAAGAACTACTCTGCCATTCTAAGGAAGCCAGATACCCAAGGACAACTCACACTGCAGAGGCCCACAACACCATTCCTGGTAACTACAAGTTGACTGCTGTGCCGCATCAGCTGATAATCATCCCTGCGTACCAGAACTGCTTTCCTGAAACTGCATTCCCTGGAGACTCACCTACAATTGTGGATCTGCAGGAGACCCTCCCTTAATCCAACCCTGAATAGAATCTATGCTCCCTATTGTCAAAAACTTTAAGAGCTGATAATTGGAACTTGTGGCCTCTCTCCCTTTACTTGTATGTATCACTTTTTCAATAACTCTTCTGGAAGACCACTGTATATAGCAGAGATATTGTAAGGAGAGAGTGGGAAAGGGCAGAGGGACAAACATAGGGGAAAAAAAAAAGAGGAAGAGAAAAAAATATATATATACATAAACAAGAAAGTAGAAGTGGAATATTATTGATGATAACATGCTTGATTAAGTCACTATGCAGTCTATTCTAGATGGGAAATTACATTTAGTACGCTGTGATGATGCTCAGGGAATGAATGTTAGGTAACAAAAAAAAACGGTAAAACTATTCGTACCATTTAAAAAAAAAAAATGGATATTTGATGGCTGCAGTGAGCGGTATGGGCCCAGTTGGGTTCTACTTTATAGTATGCTCTTTTTACCCAATGGGGTTTAGGCCTAAAGTCAGACTTGAGTTCATGTAGAGGCATGTGTCAGCTGTGATAACTATTGGAGAGACTTAGACTAATTAAGATCACTGACAGATCATTTGGGGAGGGGTGAGGCACGGAGGGCAATCGGGGATGACAGGGACAATGTGGGAGGAGGATGGGTCATAACAGATGGAGGGGGTTGGGGAATCTAGGATGGTAAAATAAAAGGCAAGGTATGCAGGACACAAGAATTGGGAAATTATTTGCTGAGAACATATATGTTGATGTGCTTGATTGAGCTAATGCACAGTGTATTTTGGATGGAAAATTCATTTGTGTATTGTGATGGGGAAAAAAATATAATAAATAAATAAATAAATAAACTATAAAAAAAAAAGAGAGAGAAGAGGATAGAGAAAGATAGCAAGTGAACAATAGAGAGGATGTTAGTGAGAAACAGATATGGTTTATTATCTGTTGATGATGACATGTATAGTATTCTCAACTGGACTGGTCTGGGAAGTATTTCATGATGGGTGAAGTCTTTTAACAAGCAAAATGAGAAATAGTGACTGACTGTTTTTAAAAAAATTATAATAATAATAATTATTGGGAAATGCATGGAAAAGACATTGAATGATAAAGCGGGGAGACTGATGTCTCTGTATTGACCGACATGCATGGCATTCCCTTTTGAAAAAACAATGGAAGTCAATGTAAAGTTATATGTAATCCAATGTAAAATAAAGAAGATTATGATGATAATATAAATAAAAAAAAATATATTGAAAAAGAAAAAAAAAAAAAACTGTACACCTGAGTTCTGCTTTTAATGTTCAGGAAAAGAACTGGGTTACAAGAAAATCCCCCTGGAAAACCCACAGATTACTTACTAGACTAGAAGATGGTACTGCAGGCCTGAAAACACACTCCTTAGAGTCAACCTATTTGTTAAGGTGCAGACACTACACTAGATGCTGACACGTAGACAGGACATCCAATCCCCTCAGGGTTGGCATGGTAACAAGACAGACAACAACATCAAGGTTCAGGCATGTGTGTAAAGTCACGGGAACCGCAGAAGGGTTCAGGATAGATCACTCAGAACAGACAGGGACATCCATAACATCAGAAAAGTGATCAGACAGAACACACACTGCTGGCATTGGCCACTCCTCTGCTCTTAATTAGGAATTAAGCATGTTCACTTTTTTTTCTTTGGAGAGGTTTTTGCTATAGGGCGCATGCGCTCACCAGACAGACAGAGAGAAACAGAGAGACAGAAAGCGAGAAATTAACCCCCAGGGGGGATGGCCATGTCGCAATCCCTTCTCCTCCATTCTCCTCTCAGGATCTTGGGCACACACGCGCACGCGTCCAGCATGAGTTTTTTAAGCCACCGGGTCCGGGACACGAACCACGGTCGACTACGTGGGAGTTCAGCGACATAGCCATTACGCTAACTGCTGGTCCCATGTTCACTTTTAATATAAGCAAGCTGGGTGTGGGTGTACATCGATATACATTTGCAAAGGTAATGCATTCTATAGGTATTGTCATGTGGGCTTAAACCTACAGAAATTATGCCAAAGACAAAAAAGCAACAGTTACTAAGAAAATTCCCCAGTTGAAACCATAAAAATGTCTCATTTCCGGCTTTTCTAAATTTGAGGTATTTCGAGGGGCTTACGGCTGATCTAATATCAGGAAGAAATATTTTGGATTCAATAAAGACACCTATAGCTCCACCTGCTGACCGAGTCCTAACCCTGCATGAGGAGTGCTGAGCAGGACACCCTTCCAGTGGTTGGTCTCCAGGCAGAGGTGCAGAAGGGGACACAAAAACAAAAGAGGACACCAGCCTGGCCATTACTAGCAAGTCACCAAGGCAAAAAGTCCTAAAAACGTTTAAACTTCCCCTTTTCTAATATTTATAGTAAAGTAATTAGTACCAAAGAAAAGTTTTCTACATATCAACAAAGTACTCTACTTTATGATAACTGGAATAAGAGTAAAATATAAATAATTTAAATAAATGTCATAGTTGTATATATATTGTTTTCATTAAAGCTTTTGCTTATCCTCATGGTTAAAGTGAACGGAAACACTACTTGCACCTCAGAAGATCTGGGTGGGAACAAGAACTCACACAAATTACACACTCCATGTTTACTTTCGGCCCACATCCATTTTTATTAAAACACAAACCCTGGGCCAGCCAGCAGCATAGTGGTTGAGATGCTGGACCCCTTGTTGCTGACCCTACGGCTCAAGTCCTATATCCAGTACCTTGAAAAACACATTGGGAGGGAACCAGCAGTTAGCGTAATGGCTATGTCGCTGGACTCCCACATAGTCGACCGCGGTTCGTGTCCCGGACCCGGTGGCTTAAAAACTCATGCCGGGTGCGTGTGCGTGCGTGCCCAAGATCCCGGAAGGAGAAGGGATTGCGGCGTGACCATCCCCCCTGGGGGGTGATTTCTCGCTTTCTGTCTCTATGTCTCTCTCTGTCTGTCTGGCGAGCGCACGCGTCCTACAGTGAAAATCTCTCCAAAAAAAAAAAAAAAAAAGAAAGAAAAACACGCTGGGAGCATGTACGTGCATGTTCAAAATCCCAAGAGGAAAATGGAGAAGGGACTGCAGCATGGCATTCCCCAAGAGGGTAATTCTTCACCTTTCTTCTCTCTCTCTCTGGTGAGTACACACTTCTATGGGAAAAAAAAAAAGAAAGAGAGAGAGAAAGAAAGAAACCTAAAAGACTGTATTTGTAGGTCCACATCAAAAATAAGAACTCCTCTGGGGCCAGCAGGTGGTATGGTAGTTAGGGTGCTAGACTCCCACATGCCCACCACAGTTCAAATCCTGGACCTGGAGGCTTGAAAATCACACCAGGCACTTGTGCATGCATGCCCACAATCCTAGGAGAAGGAACTGCAGGCTGGCCATCCTCTCTAGGGATGATTTCTCACCTTCCCTCTCACTGTCTCTGTCTGTGTGTGTGTGTCTGTGTCTGTCTGTCTCTCTCTCTCTCTCTTTCTCTCTCTCTGGTGAAGGCAAACACCCTATGGCAAAAACCTTTAAAAAAAAAAAAAAGAAAGAAAGAAAACGCCTCATAACCAGCTACATTCCTAAGTATCTCTCTAAAAACAGCCATTATTTCACATATCCACCAGCCATAAAAATATAACACAAATTATTTTAAACATGGTAACAGCATTCCCTATACAACTAGAGAGAGACAAATGAGATACAACCTACTGAAATACACTTAGATGCTAAAACATGTCCTTCTGTCAAATCTCAGTCATTCACATATATTCTCACCTTATTGCACAAAACAAGAATAAAAATTTTCCAACAATTACGTCAGCTGAACAGAAAAAGAAAATGGTTAAAACGGTCTTTAAATAATGCCCAGCATCACTTGCAGGCACTAGGAGAGGCTGCTCTGGAGAGGCTGCTCTGGAATCTCCCCTGAGATACAAGTACCTAAGAGACAAATTCTGCCATGCCTGTTTCTCTCCCTGGAGCAACGAGGCTCACAGGGAGGGTCAGGGAGTCTCTGCCCCTGAGGTTTTCTGACAACACCTGGCACATGCCAAGGACTCCCCAAGCCTGGTCATTCTGCCTTCTCTGGACACACACTCGGGGCTCTCTATTCTCTCCTTGGAGGCAGCAAGCATGGCAGGAGGACAGGGCCAGGCTCTGTGACATCTGCTCTACATCAGAAACATAGCTGCCTTGTTCTCTCATGTAAAACTCCTTCTTAACCCAGCTCTCAACCCTCTGATGGACTGTGCTTCCCCAGTACAGAGTGGCAGAGCCGATCCAGTGAGAGGTTGTGGGCACTGTCCAGTCTGCAGCATTTCCCTGTGTCAGAGGACAGCAGCATTCGGGGCCAGAAAGCCACAAAGAGGTACAGAAATCCACAGGAGGGACACTCAGCAGCCAGAAATAAACTGGCAATGAGGGATAACAACTACTGAATTGGAAAAAAGCCCATGAATCATGCTGATACTCAAAATATCAAGTGCAGCTAATGAGTGTAGGAAGAATAACAGAATTAGAAAGATCACTGTATTGCTGCTCACACTCAGCATAATCGCAAATTGAGGCAAAGATCACAGATGATGTCAGACCCATCAGATGAAAAGCTGCTGGGGAGTAAGATACTCACACATCTCAAAGTGTCACTCATTCCAAAGGGAAAAGCATGCCTTTCTCAGGGGAAGACCTGGCAGACAGCGCCTTAACCAAGGAGACAGCAGACACCTGGCATATGTGCTTTCTGGTGGGATGCAGAGACAGCACACAACTATGGCTGAGAAGCACTTTTGTCAACAAAGGAAATCATGAGAAAAATACAGAACCTGAGGCATTTGACAAGATAGCTAGCTTAGATTCTGCAGAAAAAATAGTCATAAAAATGATATTAGTGGGTGGAGGACCATTCTGGATTAAAAGAGGTCAAAAGGCATAATGCTTAACTATAATGAGTGAATGCTGATTAAATACTCAATCTAAAGAAGTAACAAAGACAGGACCAGCAGATGACGTTAATAGTTACATCGCTAGACTTCCACGTAGGCGACTGCAGTTTGAGTCCTGAACCTATAGGCTTAAAACACACCGGCCATGTGTGCATGCATGCCCAAAATCCCAAGAGGAGAATGGAAAAAAAGGGATTGCAGCATTGCCGCCCCCCCCCCACACCCTGTGGGGGTGATTTCTCACTTTTTGTCTCTTTGTCTCTTAGGCGAGTGCAGGTGCCCTATAGCAAAAAATCTCTCAAAAAAATAAAGAAAGAAGTAACAAAGACATACTGGGGACAATTGGGTAAATATGATTATGAGCAAGACATTAGATGGTATTACAAAATGTTTTCAATCTTTTAAGAATTACATTTTATTTAACTTTATTTATTTATTTACTTTAATTTGACCAGAGAGGGACAGAGTGAGAGAGAGGGGGTTAGGGGAGTAGTGAGAAAGCAGCTGCCAGGTCCAGGACTCAAACCCCAGTCAGTCATATGGGAATCTAGCACCCTTAACCACCATACCACTTGCCGGCCCCAAAGTTGTTCATTTTCTTAGGTATCCACCTAAAAATGGTACTGAATTAGGAGAACATCCTTACTCTTAGAGATACATATGAAGTATTTACTTTCAAAGGGCCTAGCTAAAGAAAATATGTGTATATACTTCACACATACAGACAGATGTATATATACACATATAGAGAGATAAAAAGCAAATATGGTGAATAAAAATAAGAGGTAAATCTGGGTGAAGGGTAAACAGGAATTTATCATACTATTTTCTGAACTTTTATGTAGGCTTGACACTTTTCGAAATAAAAAGCTTAGGAAAAATGCTGCTAGGCTCAGGAATAGACAACCCGCCAGGCCTGAGTGCCTGACTGCAAGCCCCAGCAAGGGACAGCTTGGCAGCAGAATGGTCACTTTCCTTCCAGGAAAGTGGGCTGCTAGTGGTGCACCCAGGCCCAGGCAGGCATCTGTATGATGTTAGACGCCAGAGCATGACACGTGTAAGCTAACGGGGTAGAGAAAGCAATCTGACCCCATGGCCTTTTACCCGCCACGAGGCAATCCTGGAGTTGGGTAGGCAGGACTGAAGCCTACATGAGGATAGAGCTCGTGGGTCTGATGAGACCCATGCTGCCTGGGATGGAGTGACTACACCATACTACGTTCAGTCACAGAGGACGTAAGAGATTTTCTATTACTATGGCTACTGTTACCCAAGCTTATAGAATAAACACCCACCTTGTGTTGAATTCAGTAAGTTAACACACACAAAGCTCTTAGAACAGTCCCAGTTACCCAGCCAGATCTACGCACATTGTTTACTGCTCACCACTAATATCCCAGCAGGCCTGAGTCCTATTTCAAGTTTCTTTCAAAACTCTGTCCTAGTTACCTTTTGAACATTTTATTAACATTTGAAGATTACATCTAAAACTGAAGATCTAATGTTAAACTTATAAAACAGATGTTCCTATTTTGGAGTAACCAAATGAATGAGTATTCATCCTTCTGTCCGTGCTTGTGAATCTTCTCCCAGAATATATCCTAGAAATACATGTAATAACTAAAATCAAGGTACAAAGACCTAGTAAGTGGCAGGGGCTGGCCATCCTGGCTAGAGAACATGGTCTTCCTTCCGGTCAACCTCGCTGGTCTTGAGTGTTTTCAGAACCTTTACTGACTTCTTTCCCCCCACAGCCTCATCCCAATCCTACTCAATTTCTTGAGAATATCAATGTCTTCCCTTAATCTCCTAAATACTTTGAAATCCCATTGAAAATGGAGCTGAATGTTTGGGAAAATACCAGTCATTTTAAAAGGTAGAGTTGGAAACATTGAAAATTAAGCGTAAAATTAAAGTTTAATGTCAACCCATAAAGCTTCTTTCATGGGTAGTTAAGAATAGATCTCTGAACAAATGTGACTCACTCTGTGTGTCCCTGGAAAACATTCACTGAATGTATGGAAGGGTCCCTGAAGTCCCAGAGGCGGAAGGTCGTATCACGGGAGGAAGTCACCACGAGCCGCTGGGTGGGGTGTGTGCAGCAGTGTGTCAGCTCCTGGTCGTGCCCTACAGCCAAGACGACAGAGTTGCAAGGTCAGTCACTGCAGACACATGATTAGAGTGAAGTTTGTTTAAGAACACAAGAATCAAAAGAACCATCCTTATGGACTTCACAGGTAATATCCAATGGAACAGTAGGTCCAGTTTTCCTCAGAAGCTGAAAGTTCTTTCAGCCATTCACTAGAAAGGAGCAGAGAACAAGGCAGACACATAACCCATTGCGTGATCCTGACATCTAGAAGGTCAGGCAAATCACTTTGACAGGCTGAGTGTGTTAATAGCTTAAATCTTAATTCTTCACTTTTAGAGTAACTTCTAGTAATACCATACTGTGGGTACTCAGTAAAATACAACCTTTAACACTCTATTAGGAAATGATGCACTGACTGACAAAACTGCAAAAACAAGTGTAGTGGGCAGAATCCTAAAATGGCCCCCAACACCCCCATACATGGGTATACTATATTTCCTTTCCCTTGAACAAAGCCTGTAAATATGACATATCTCTGTGATAAGTCTGGTACACGGTAAGGCAAAAAGGGTTTTGCAAGTATAACTGAGGTCCCTAAAACAGAGCTGACTGTGAGTTCTTGGGAGGCCTATCCTTTAGAAGGATGTAGGGCCTCCCCACAGCAGAGATATGCTCCCACTGGCCTGGAAGAAAGCAGACTGCCAAGTAGCAAGAAGTTTCTGGAAGGGCCTCCAGGGACCTGGGGACTACCTCCAGATGCTCAGATCAGTCAGTAAGAAAATGGGGACCCCAGTCACATAGCTGCAAAAAAATGGGATTCTTCTAGTGACCAGCAAGCTTGAGAGAACCCAGCAAGTCTCAGGGAGGTCCACCTAGATAACACCTTCGCTTCAGCCTGTGAGGCACTGAGCAGAGGAGCAGCTGCCATGGACCTAGAAACACTGACCCAAAAATCATGGGGTAATAAATTCTTGTTGTTTTAAGGCATTGAGTTTGGAGAAATTTGTTACAGAATAGAAAGCCAATACAAGCCCATGTTCCAAATTTCTAGATAGTACATGTTACAATTAAATCCCTGAAGGATAAAATAAATTTGGCTACAAATAGTTCTATTAATTGGAAACATCTTCAAAAGTAAAACCAAAGAAGGGAATCAAAATAATTCTGCCAAGAAGCAGCTTGCAAGATGAGACATAAATACATAAACATAAATCAAAAGTGAGCAATTAGGAACTTCAGGTGTTTACAGGAAGGTACCTGTCAGAGAGTGGACAAGTTCAGAGGTCTCCACATCATAGAGGTTAGCAGTTCTGTCCCAGGAGGCTGTCACCACTTGCTTCCCCCCAACTAGCCAGTCAGCAGCTATCACCACTCCCTGGTGGCTTTTGAGACAGGTCAGCGGAACACGAACAGTGGGGCAGTCACTGGACACATCTCCATCGACGTCAGGTTCATCTTTATCAGAGCACTCAATTTCATCTTCTCCAGACATTTGTTGCTAAGAGTAAGACAAGAGAGGAAAGAAGTTCCCTGGGGATCGGATCTATTCAACCATTCTGTTCCACTTATTTTTGTAGGATTTACTTATCATTAGGGTCAACACCAACATGGTTCCTGGCTCATAACCAGCCCTTGATAAGTGTTTACCAACTTTCTCAGCTAAAACCCAAGAACACAAAAAAGAAAAAATATTCAGGCCACCATGACACCAAAGGAGCTACAACCCATTTCCACTAGCAAAATATTTTTTAATATTTTAAGGTCTTGCCACTTATTAGTACAAATGTAATATTAAAACTAAGCACATACACGGGAATCAGCAGTTAGCGTAATGGCTATATCACTGGACTCCCACATACTCTATCGCGGTTCACATCCCGGACCCGGTGGCTTAAAACTCATGCCGGGTGCATGTGTGTGCGTGCCCAAGATCCCGAGAGGAGAATGGAGGAGAAGGGATTGTGGCATGACCATCCCCTCTGGGGGGTGATTTCTCGCTTTCTGTCTCTATGTCTCTCTCTGCCTGTCTGGCGAGCGCACACGCCCTATAGCGAAAAACCTCTCAAAAAACAAACAAAAAAAAAAAAAACTAAGCACATACAATCGAAAGTCAGTAATTTACCATAATGAAAATAAGCATTTCAATTTTCAGAGCCTGTTTAAAATATTGGGTCTTCAGAAAAGTCATGATGTATTTTTCTGTTTTTCTATGCAAAAATGTGTCATGGCTTTTCTGATAACCTAATACTTACAATTTTATCACTACAGAAGTAAGAAAAAGGTCATTTACTTTATCGTCCTACGATGCCAGTGTGAAACATTAATAGCCAGTTCTCTTAGAAAATACACTTTTTCTTTTTATTAAAAATTATTTTATCTTTATTTATTATTATTTTTCAGTTTGATCAGAGAGCAAGAAAGAGAGAGAAAGTGAGAAAGCAATCCCACCAGGTCCAGGACTTGAACCGCGGTCAGCCATGTGGGAGTCCAGCACCTTTAATCACCACACTACCTGCCAGCCCTGAAAATAAACTTTTTCATTCAAAAAATATTTATCAGATGCTAACAATCAGATGCTGGCTACATAGCAGAGAAAGAGAAAAACAATCTCTAACACATACGAGTTTGAGACATGTTCATTCCAAGTGACAAGAACACTGGATAAACAAGCCTGGCAGAATCCCTGACCTCACAGAACTTTTGCCCAAGCAAGGAAGAGACCATTCATGCATCCATGCACACTCATGTGCCCACATACATACACTATGGTATAGTAATGCATGTCACATATAAGCACATTAGCATGGGAACACATCATACATACACACACATTAGTATGACAAAGTGTCATGCACACTAGTTAGTACAAGAATGTATGTCACATACACACTAGCATGGGACTATGTCATATCTACACACATGTTAGCATGAGAACGTGTCTCTCACACACACACACTAGAATGGGAACATATGTCCTATGTAGGTACATACAGAGTCAGGCAGTAATAAGTGCTACAAAAAAAAAAAAAATCAAGGCAAGGGGTAGAGGGAACCAGCAGTTAGCGTAATGGCTATGTCGCTGGACTCCCACGTAGTCAACCGTGGTTCGCGTCCCGGACCCGATGGCTTAAAACTCACACTGGGTACGTGTGCGTGCGTGCCCAAGATCCTGAGAGGAGAAGGGAGAAGGGATTGCGGCGTGACCATCCCCCCTGGGGGGTGATTTCTCGCTTTCTGTCTCTATGTCTCTCTCTGTCTGTCTGGCGAGCACACGCGCCCTATAGCGAAAACTTCTCAAAAAAAAAAAAAAAAAAGAAAGAAAAGAAAGAAAGACAAGGGGTAGATACTCAGGGGACTGCTAGTTTATACCAAATTATTTAGGAAATACTCTAATAAAGTAACATTTGAGTCGGAATGTGAAGAAAGCCAGGAAGTGAGGCATGCAAATACTGAGGGGAACAGCCTTCCAGGCAGGAGTAGCACCAGTGCAAAACCCGTGTACGATATAAATAGGTCATCTTGCACACCTGTGCATGGGCGTGGGGATGAGGGCATGGGAGAGAGCCTGTAAAAGGTGAAGTCAGAGACATCACTCAGGAATTCCTCATTGCTCATGTAAACCCGGACAGGCCAAGGAAAGGATGCTATTTTATCATGTATGACGGTGAGCCACCACAAGGTTTTGAGCAAGGACATCATATAATCGGATTAATAATGCTGTGAGAACATACCACAGGGAGAAAGACAAGAGAAGGCTGTGAGGACTGACTGTGTCTCCCCAAATTCATATACTGAAGCCCTAATCCCCAGGCTCCCAGAATGTGAGTGTATTTGGAAACAGAGCCTTTAAGGAGGTGATTAAGGTAAAAACATGGCTGTTCGAGTGGGCCCTAATCAAACAGGACTAAGGTCCTTGTAAAAAGAGACTGGGACATAAACACACAGAGAGAAACAAATGGGAGAAAGAAGATAGTACTTACATGCCAAGGAGTGAGGCCTAAGAAAAACTGGCCCTGCCCACACCTTGATCTCGGACCTCCGGCCTCCAGAACCATGAGATCGCAGATGTGCCTAAGTGTCCTGGTGTGTGGACTGTTCTTACAGCAGCCTTAGGAAACCATGGCGGGAGCCGACAGGGTAAAGATTCAGAAGTGCATGTGAGGGAAAGTAGCCAGATTAGAGTGGTATTAATAGAAGTGAGAAGAAAGGTTAAATTAAAACATCCTCAAGGAAACCTTCAGGTCTGTGCTAGGCTGATATATACATGGAATATAAGAAAATCATAGATGTTCACAGGCAACCTAACAGTGTCTGGTCTAAGTCCCTGGGCAAGTGACGGTGACAGTTCCTGAAACGGGAGCAATGATGGAAGGAGCAGGATAGGGCCACCAGGGCAGAACTTCAATGGAGGAGAGGTCTGTGGGCAGGTGAGGGGGTGCGGTGTCAGGAGAGGGGGAGGCCTGAGGGCTGGCTGGTGAGTGGGTAGAGCCTTAGGAAAGGGGAGGCCCAGCCAACAGGAAGCAAGAGAAAAATAAGAAATGAGAGAAACAGGTGTGAGAATGAACCCGAGGGGTGGCTGGAGAGTGTCCACTTGAGGACAACATGGAAGGGGACATTGATGGTGGGGCCCAGAAGGGTAGACAGACACAAAGCTGACTCAAGAGAAGTGAGTCTCTGGAATGAAAAGTGTGCAGGTGACACTTCCAGGGAGTTGGCACTGGGGAGCCAACACGGTGGTGGCTCTGGTAGGCTGTGGGATGAAGAGTGATAGTACTGCAGCATACCCCTGTGCCATTGGGAAGGACACAAGAGAGGAATGTCCTGACCACACAGGGCAGACATCCACGAGGAGGAGGGGACAAGCACAATACACAAGGACACTGGTGCCAGGACATAGGAGACAGGGGAAGCAGAGTGTACAAGTTTCCTCAGTTTCATTTTCTCCTTGAAGGAAGAAGCCAGAGGCCAGCTGACAAGGTGTCAGGAAGGTGGCTGGAGGGAAACCAGAACATGTCAGCCAGGGTGTGGTGAAGTTGTGAACAGAGAGGTATAATGGAGTGTTGCAGGGCCCAGTCATGTGGAAGCCAAGATCTTAAAGTACAAGGGGTCAGCAGTGCAAGAGAGGAATAGAGGACACATGGGTTTAACTAGAGCTGAGATTTCTCCAGGGAGAGGAGTACTTAGAACCTAGTGATGGCAAAGAACTGCTTAGGTGAGACTGTGTTACATGAACACAAAGCATGGGGTGTTTAAGAGCGTCCAAGGATGGTCCAACTCTCTAAGGAGACAATATCTGAGGGCAGCCTAGAACAGGTTCGAGAAGCTGGACCCAGAAGGGAGACAAAAGGCTGAGGTCAGGGCAGCAAGAGCAGTTCAGTGAGGAAGAGAGTGATTAGAAATGGCTAGAAAGGTGGGAATGATACAGTCAAAACAGGCCCTGCACACCAAGAAACCATTTTTGGAATTCATCCTGAAGGCAAAGGGGTGTCTCTGAGGCAACAGGACAGCATGAGAGAAAGCTCACTCCTGATGGAGTACACAAACAAAACTAGCTGTGGACAGAGAGACAGTCAGGCTGCAACTGCAGCGACCTGGCCAGAAAAGACGACGACATAAATCTGTGGGGTGTTAGGAGTTAACAAAAGCCCTCCCTTCTGCCTGAGATGAGAGCTTTGCTCCCTAAAGGGTGGCTTTGTTCCCAGGTGATGCTGTTCAAGGTAAAAATGACCCGACTGGTAAACTGCATCTAGCCTGGGAGGAACTCTACATTCATTATCCATTCCTAATGGCCCACTGCCACCACTCCACACTTTGTGTCTGGCTGACTCCTATCCCTGGCACGTCCCTGGGCTGCCTGTGAAGTTATTCAGGAGACACAGGTCCTGGACCATCTGATTTCTCAGCTCCCACAGTTACTCCTATGGGTCCTATTCACCTGCACTGTCCCCTGGGTGAGGAGGAAGAGCACAGTCTGGGTGGCTTTCTGTACAGGTGTGCAAACAGGGTCCCTGCAGAAAAGGCGTGGGATACGTATCCTCTGGCTCACTATGTCCTGTCTGTCCTGACCTCTCTATGTAACCTGACCCCAGGGGCAGCCCATGGCCTGAGCAGTGGGTATTACAGAAGACGTATTGTGTAGACAGAGAAAAGTGAACACAGGAATTGTTAGGGAACTAGAGTCAGCAAGATTTCACGGATTAGCAGGAAATGGGAAGAGGGCATGAAAAGAAGAATGCATCAAAGATAATTCAAAACTTCCTAACAGTTTTGTTACTGCTGCGTGGCTGACCTAAAACAGTGGACTAGACAAGCTAGTCACTGAAACATCAATCTGTGACAGAAGGAATAAACCACCAGCCATTCGAGGAGAAAACACCTCAGACAGGAGACATCTGGGCGCTCTGGGATAAGAATGTGTTAGATTTGGATCACATTTAGAGAGAAGCACTTGAATGGCCCAGTTCTCTGGACAACATGGGAGGGACCATGTGAGAGGGGGGGAAATGGGAGGGATCAGGAGTGTGTGTGGGACAACTGGATGAGACAGGACACTGCACATAAAGGCATGCACTTTTATGAGGGATGGAACCAGAGCCCTGAAGCGAAGCATGAGCTTCTGGTTATTAGGATTCAGATTTTAAAAGGTAAAACAAAGTCAGCACTTTATAGAAGTAATTTTTCCAAACTACATAAGGAATTAAAAAATATTCTGAAGCATAAATGTAGTTGAGTTTCATATTAAGGAACAATTTTAAACTCTTTTAACCTTAATTTGGCAAAGGACAGGGTAAGAAAGGGTGGGAATTATTTGTATTTATTTTTATTATCTTAGAAATAACCTATTTTAACTTTATTTTTACTGTCCACACTATTTTAATGGAATATCCAAGAATGGCCAATTAAATACTAATAAAGTATCTACTGAATACCACAGAATCAATGAATCACTGAATGACAATGCCCTAATGTACCAAGGGCCATGAGAAGCCACTTAGTTAACTCCTTTCAATTTTCACATTCAAACGGAAAACATTAACCCTATTAAGTTCAGGACTCAAGGTCAAAAAACTAGTGTGAGATAGTTACTTAGTTGGTAATCTGTATTTTTTTACACTACACCATTCAAATATCTCTTTATCAACAATGTGGATGTCAAATAAAACTCACTGATGCAAAAAGAAAGAAACCATCTGTCAGAAAACTATACTGATTCAAGAGGAACACAGATTTCTAACAGATGAGTTTACTATAAGTTCTAGTATTAGAACTGTTTGGCAAATCTGCATCAAGATTGGCCAACAAAACCTTATAAAAACAAAATGCTTTTCATCAAAGAAGTATCATTTGCATTCAGCAGCATCTAAAGAGCATTAAGCTACTCTTTATTAAGGAGGGTCAGGACCAGTCCGAAGCACTCTATGCTGAGCAGGCTGATCTTTCATTCAGACCAAGCTCCTCCCACCCCACAACAGCACAAATCTTCAAGAAGTCCCCATATCCAATGCAAGCAAAGTAATAAAGAAAATACAGTAAATTTAACATTCTAAGTAAATTACTAAATGTTTCTTAAGGAAAGTGCTAAATTTCCTGTTAAAAATGTTTTCTTCTCTATTTGAAAAATAGTTATAGTAACTCATTTACTTTCCTGAACATTAATCTTCACTTTCATCTTTGCCCCTTGTCCCTCAGCTGTGCTCATTCCACTGTTTCTTTTAAAAATGTACACTGGGGACCAGCAGTTAGCATAATGGCTATGTCGCTGGACTCCCATGTAGTCGACCGCGGTTCATGTCCCAGACCTGGTGGCTTAAAACTCACACCGGGCGCATGTGCGTGTGTGCCCAAGATCCCGAGAGGAGAAGGGAGGAGAAGGGATTGCAGCGTGACCATCCCCCCTGGGGGGTGATTTCTCGCTTTCTGTCTCTATATCTCTCTCTGTCTGTCTGGCGAGCGCATGTGCCCTATAGCGAAAAAAAACTCTCAAAAAAAAAAAAGATAGCAAAAACCTCTTAAAAAAAAAAAATGTATACTGTGAAGTTTGCCACATAATGAACAGTTTGGTAAGCCCACAGGAGAAAAACAGTGTCAAGAAAAAATACATAATACGCTCAATTAAAAATAAGTTGTTGGGACCAGCAGGTGGCATAATGGCTATGTTGCTGGACTCCCATGTAGTAGACCACGGTTTGAATCCCAGACCCGGTAGCTTAAACTCACGCCAGGTGCTTGTGTGCATGCCCAGAATCCCAAGAGGAGAATGGAGGAGAAAGGATTGCAGCATGGTCATCCCCCTCCCAGGCGGGGGGGTGTGATTCCTTGCTTTCTGTCTCTCTCTCTCTCTCTGGCGAGTGCATACACCCTATAGCAAAAATCTCCACCACCCCCCCAAAAAAAAGAGTTGTTAAGACCTCTTAACTAAAAAAAAAAAAAAAAAAATTCTTTTTTATAAAGACAACTTACTTTTATCATTTGAATTTATTAAATGATTAACCCCTTTCAAAGTAGAATACTCATAATGTCCGTAAGGCAGAAAAGTAAATGAATACTCAAAGACAAAAATATCAAGCTAGAAGATTGTTCCCAACAATCACAGCCCAATCCAAACTGAACCTCAGTAGATCTGTACCTGACTATACAAGATCATTTTATCATTCTGCTTGGGAACATTTCTACCTCCCAGGTAGTACAGGAAGGGGCTGACCATCTGTGAAGGCTGTATTAAAATGTATTCCGTAACAGAAATTAGTATAATTAAAACCTCTGTGTGATCATAAAGATAGGTATTGGACTAAAATGGTACAAATGTTCCCAACAGCACAAAGCAAACGGTAAAGATTTGCAGCATAAATACATTGATTTATTATTCTTCTATATATACAACATGCATATCATCAAAAATGATGTCATACAAGCCACTGAATGATGTGATAATAAAAATAATAAAAATCCATAAAACATAAATAAGGTACCTGACAGTGAACACATAAAAACATCAAAACATATCATCAAGGAGCAACTCTGGAATGCAGTGGTTAAGTGCTATGTAGAAGGAGCTAGATCTGGCATGGCTCACTGTGGTTCAGTTACTGGCCCTGGTGGCCTGAGGAACACACCAGGTTTCTCTCTCTCCTTATTCTATGTGCAAAGAACTCCTAGCAATAAAAAATTTTAAAAAGTAATTTAAAATATAATCTAAACATAACATTTAAAAGAACAAATGGCTGGGAACAGCAGCTGGAGTAGTGGTTAAGGTGCTAGAGTCCCACACCTGGTGGTTTGCTTTCACCCTTTCTCTCCTCTCACTGTCTCTCTACAGCAAATTAGAAGATAATAACAATACATAAAATTAAATAATTATTTTAAGAATGAATGAATGGTAAATATTTAACATTTGTAGAAATAAAAGCTAAAGTAAACATGACACGAAACTACTTCTTTTCATACACTGTCATAGCTCAGGATGCCTTAACAAAATATCACAAAACACATGTGTGTAAAAAATAAAACTTTAAACCAGGCAAACTGTCACAGCCCCAGAGGATAGAAATCTATAATGAAGGTGCCAACCAGTTTAGTTTCTGGTGAGAACTCTCTTCCTAACTTAGAGATGGCAGCATTCTAACTGTGTTCTCATGTGGCAGGGAGACAGTGTGACTTTTTTTTTTTTTGGAGAGGTTTTTGCTATAGGGCGCGTGTGCTCGCCAGACAGACAGAGAGAGACATAGAGACAGAAAGCGAGAAATCACCCCCCAGGGGGGATGGTCACGCCGCAATCCCTTTTCCTCCATTCTCCTCTCGGGATCTTGGGCACGCACACACACGTGCCTGGCGTGAGTTCTAAGCCACTGGGTCCAGGACGCGAACCGTGGTCGACTATGTGGAAGTCCAGCGACATAGCCATTACGCTAACGGCTGGTTCCCAGTGTGACTTCTTTGATATCTCTCCTTATAAAGACACAAGTCCATCCAAATCAAAGCCCCATGCTCATGGCCTCATTTATTATTACTTCTTTACAGGCCCTACCTCCAAACACAGCCACACTGGGAGTTAGGGTATCAACATATGAGTCTGGGGAAAACATAAACATTCAGTCCATAGTATTTTATCCCTCACTCCTCCAATTTATGGCAAAATACATTCATTCTATCTCAACAGCTCCAAAAGCTTTAATTCACTCAAGCCTCAATGCTGAAGTCAAAAGTCACAATGAAGTATCATCTAAATCAGATATGGATGAGACTCAAGGTACAATTCGCCCTGAGGCAAAATTCCTCTCTAGCTATGAACTACTAAAACCAAACAAGCTATATATTTCCAAAATACAATGAAAGGACCAGTATAGATACTTCCATTCCCAAAGGGAAAAAATAAAAAAGACAGGGATAGGCCAGCAGGTGGCCTGGGGGTTAATTAAGGTGCTAGAGGTTGCAGGGTTTGAGTTGTAGACTGGTGGCTTGAAAAATCACACCAGGCATGGATGCACGTGTGACTAAAATCCCAAGAGAGTACTGCAGGAGATAAGACTAAGGCATGGCCATTCCCCATGGTGGGGAGGTGATTTCTTACTTTGTCTCTTTCTGGCAAGTCCACACACCTATAGCAAAAACTAAAAGCAAAACAAAAAAAGGAACGCAGGGGTGACAGGTCCAAAGCCAAATCCAAAACTCAGCAAGGCAAATTCTGTAAGGTTTGAAAATAATCCCTTTTGGCTCAACACTCTACCCTCCAGGCCCGCTGGGATGGTATTATCACCCCCATAGCTCAGCTGGCTCCCAGAAACTAAAAAAACTCTGCCCTTTGAAACTGAGCAGGAACCAAGTCTGCTACCTGGGCATAAAGAGGGTGTAGCAACCATAAATCTCTAAATACCATGAATATCCTTGATATCTTTCTTCATCTTAAAGGATTACTATATGCTCACAGCCAGTTCTATTTTCCAGTGTGTAAAATCCCAGGAGTCAATCTTCCTTCATTTCATTCCATTTTCTCTACTTCCTTTAGGCAGTGTCTATGGTAATATAATTTCATCTCTAAAGGGGGTAAGAGTCTTTAAAAGGTTCACGGGAAATATGTATTATGGAAAAACGAATGCATGGATTTCAAAATTTTTCTGCATCAAAATAAGTGGGTAATTTAATTCTATTCTTCCACAATATCTATGAAGTCTCCTCATATTCCTTCTGCTGAGGTGGCTGCTTTAGTTGGTGGTTCGCACCCATATTAACCTTCATCAAATACTTCTCTGGCTATATCTTCGATGTTCTCTTCAAAACAAGCTTACTGAATTTTTACAATACGGAGAGCCTGAAAATTTTCTAAATCTTCAAGTTCTGGTTCCTATTATGCTTTGACGATTCCTTCAATTTTTCTCTCTCTTTTAAATTTCACTCTAAGCGGTCAGGAGAAACGAGGCCTCATGTTCAATAAATACTGGGCTTAGCAATTTCCTCAGCTAAATAGCCAAGATCATCCCTTGCAAATTTTGCCTTCCACAAAGCAATAGAACACAGTTCAACCAAGTTCTTTGCCACTTTAAAATAAGGAACATCTTTCCTGTAGTTTCCAATTCACTGTTTCTCTTTTCCTTCTGAGATCTCACAAGAAGAGCCTTCGATGTCTGCATTTCTACCAACATCTATGTAAGATGGCATACGTATGTCTCTGAGATTACGGAAACTTTCTCTCCAGCTCTTCTTTCTGAGCTGTCACCCTAACCACCTTTAACATCCATGTTTCTACCAACAATGGCAATCTAGGCTATAGCAAATACCTCAAAACTTCCCCACCCTCTACCCATTACCTAGTCCTAAATCCACTTCCACATTTTAGGTACTTTTTATAGCAACCCCTACACACACACTCTTCTGGCACTATTTGAGCTGCCATGACAAATTATCATAAACTGGGGGACTTACAAACAACAAAAATTTATTTTCTCACAGTTCTAGAGGCTGGAAGTCTAAGATCAATGTTCCTACCAATTCAGTTTGTGGTTAAGGGCTCTCTTCTTGGCTTGCAGATGGCTGTCCTCTCACTCTGTCCTCACATGAGAGAGAGTTGGCTTCTCCTCTGACAGGTCCTAGTACCTTGGATCACGGCTCCATGCTCATGAACTTATTTAACACTAACTACCTATTTACAGACCCCATCTACAATTATAGCCACACTGGAGGTTAAGGTTTCAACACAGGAGTTTGTAGGCAACATGAACATTCAGGCCATAACAGATCAATTTATTTGAAAATTTGAAAATGTCCAGAGGCCTACTCGGATAGCCCATATCGAGTCTTCGGGGTAAGTAGACATGCTTACACTGGTGTCGGCCACAGGCTGAGGTGTCGGCAGCTGCACCACGTATCTCCAAATATGGGCAGTCTGATCGCCAGAAGCTGAAGAGAGAAACCAAGGGGAAATTACCCAACATACACACCAGGCACACAGTGTACTTTTGCTGTGCTCTGGTTACGCAGCATCAGTCGGACTTCTCAGTCATCACGTAGTGAAATAAATGTACTTAAAGTTATTTCAGACGAAATAATACCAAAGTGAACAGAATAAATGTGTAAAATTAAGATAATGACTACTTATTAGAAAAAAATTTCCTCATTCATTTTTGGGTAGAATGCTGTAGAAGTGCAGAGAAAATCTATAAACAGATTTTGTTCTCCATCTATCTAATCTAAACACTATTATACTATTTAACCTGTGGCTGCAAGAGCTTTTGGGATGTTTCAGGAAAGTAAGTAATATTCATTTTCATCCATTCTGTGGTGACAGGACCTTACACTTTGCCAGGCACCTATTAAAACTATTTGTGTTACTTCCTTGTTCCTCTTTTTACACCGAAGTTTGTGTGGCAATGCTTTAATTTAGAATGGAAAGACAAAAGACATCGCTTCTGCATAGACCAGGACCTCGGATCAGCAGAATGGTCTCAGCTTACCCCTCACAAAAACAGTCCAGCTTCCAACTTCTCTTCACTGCTGAAAAGCTTCCTAAAGAGTTACCCTGTGCTGGTAGTGGTCTATTTCTTATAATAAAAATGAACTTATTGCCCCAACATGCCAATCTCTCTTCAAATCAACATTATATCCAAATCCCAGTCAACTCCTCTATTGTTTTATTGGTTTCAGTTTCCAAATAGTTCCTTTTTAAAAGGTCTCTTGGGTTCTCTGCTCATTTCTAATCCTTCAGTGTCAATCCGGACACATCCAACTGTCACTGGTCTCCTTGCCTCCTTCTGACTTTCTAATCATAGAACCCACCATTATTTTAATAAGGTTTAAACTCCTTGCCTCTTTGCTCCTCAAATACTGATTAAGGTAGAAATGAGCTACCATAACATAGGCCAGTTAAAATGACTCTCCTACCAATTCCTCTCAATTCAGAATTCTCTGACCAAACTGAGTGACTCACTGCCTCTAACACATCCAAAGTATTTGTTCTTAAAGAACTCCACCTGCTCAAGGCACCTGATCGTCTCAACTTTTGTATTCCATTTGGGGTCAGCAAATTCTGGTCCATGGGACCAATCTAGGCAGGTCACCACTTCTGTATAGGAAGTTTACCAGCACAGTCAAGTCCATCTGCTTGTGTTGTCTCTGCTGCCTCTGTACATAGCAGAACTGAGTGTTATGACCCACAGAGATGAAAATATTTACTATCTGGTCCTTCATAGAAAACGTCCACTGACCTCTGGTCTGCACATATCCTTCAAGATGATCACTGGTGTCTCAAAAGTATCACAGACCTCTACAGGGAATTTGACAATATTTCAAGAAAAGTCCTCCATATAATGAGGCTATCTCCAAAAGCAACAAATGAAGATACGTTTTACAAACCACTATAAGAAATGAGGATAAGAGGCCAGCAGGTGGCACGGTGGTTAAGGATGCTGGAATTCCCACATGGCCAACCACAGTTTCAGTCCCAGACCTGGTAGCTTTCTCGCTTTCTCTCTCTCTCTCTCTCTCTCTCTCTCTCTCTCTCTTTCTCTCTCTCTCTTTCTCACTCTCTCTCTCTCTCTCTTGCTTTCTCTCGCTTTCTCACTCTGTCCCTCTCCCTCTCTGGTTTTATTTCTTTATTTACATAGATAGATAGATAGATAGATAAAGTTAAATAAAAATAATTCTTTTAAAAAAATGAGGATAAATCCAAACTATCATAGCTTAGGTAAATTATGCAGAAAGAAATAAAAATCTGATGCTGGTAAAATGCTATGCCTCAATAGTCTTAGTTTCCTCATTTATTTTAGAAGCTTATAATGTATGATAATGCAAGAATTATAATAATATTATTATAATAATAATTATAATACAACAATTACCAAGTTTCAAAGAACTATGTTATAGTCTACTATGAATCATCACAGGCAATAATAAAATACTTCATAAAAAGACTTCAAGAAAAACATAAATTGATTTCAATCTCACAATAAATTCAAGTTAACCTAACTGGCAATTCATATTAGATTTACAGAAGAACTTCTCAGTGTATTTTTTTTTTATTCACTATCATTTAACTTATAAAATGTCTACTAAACACTGTCTAACTTTAAGCCATATATATAGATACACATAAAAGTATTATACTATTGATAAGGAATATTTATAGTTTTTTTAAGTTACCAAAAATTCTATTGAATAAAGAAAGAAATTAACCTACCAGTGAGAGCCAACTGCTCTGAAGGATGAAATTTTATAGAATTTACTGCAAAATAAAAACATTACAAAAACAGGTTTAAAGTAACAAAAATGTTATCAATTATTTATTAACTATAGCATACTTTACAAAGTTTAAAAATTAAAAGAACTATAACAGTTCAATATTAGCTCTTCCCAATTAAGCTATTTACAAACATGTACATTAAAACAGAGGTACAGGGACCAGCAGATGGCATAATGGTTATGCCACTAAACTCCCAGATAGCCGACAGTGGTTTGACTCCCTGACCCAGCGGCTTCAAACTCATACCGGGTGCGTGCCCAAAATCCCAAGAGGAAAATGGAAGAAAAGGGATTGCAGTGTGGCCATCCCCACAGCGGGTGATTTCTCACTCTTTGTCTCTCTCTCTGACTCTCCGACGAGCACACGTGCCCTATAGCAGAAATCTCTCTTATGAGAAAAAAAAAAAGAGGTACAATTTAAAAAAACTGAAGTATGAACTACCAAACTGTTAAATTATAGACTACATAGAAGAGTATTAATAATACTTATAGACAAGGGAGCTGTTTAGAGCTAAAAACGAATCAGAATGAAAAAAAATGACAATAGGAAAAGACAAACTATAGAACAGCAGACACTGTTTATTGCCTATCCGATTGGCCATATCCCCACTCTGCCCTCCTTCCCAAATTACAAAGCCCTAATCTGTTCTATGACAAGTAGACACCTCAAGAACACACAGAATATAACCCTCTGCCAGCTTCAGGAAATAAATCGGGATTCAATTAAGCCACGTATAGCCCCTATTCAGCTTACCCAGATGTGTCCATGATAGAAAAGAGGGAATATGGCAAAGGACTTCTGAGGGTGCACTCATTTTCTTGGTAAAGGAGCTAGGGGAACAGCAGACTCAGAACATCTTGTCTTCCCCTCCTTCCTGAGTTGACTGCAGAGGGGATCAACATGTGATCACCAAGACAGTACGCATGAGCGCACAAGCCAGCACACTGAACCTGCGGCCCAGCTCCAGCAGACTGCCTAGGTACCAATCTGATCCTGAGCCCATCCTACAAACCTAGGAGTTTGCAGTAGTGAATGCCAGGTCTTGGTGGGCTGGAGTCACTACTAGTCAGTCTGATGATAAGACTTAAGCTCAAGTGGGAACCAGCAGTTAGCGTAATGGCTATGTCGCTGGACTCCCACGTAGTCGACCGCGGTTCGTGTCCCGGACCCGGTGGCTTAAAACTCACGCCGGGCACATGTGCGTGCGTGCCCAAGATCCCAAGAGGAGAATGGAGGAGAAGGGATTGCGGCGTGACCATCCCCCCTGGGGGGTGATTTCTCGCTTTCTGTCTCTATGTCTCTCTCTGTCTGTCTGGCGAGCGCACGCGGCCTACAGTGAAAATCTCTCAAAAAAAAAAAAAAAAGACTTAAGCTCAAGTCATCTAGGGAAGTCCAACCCTTACTTTCATAACTTGTGAGGGAAATGTTATATCCCTTATATAGAATAGCAAGGGGAAAATTGCCAAATGTGAATAAGTTATCTCTTTTAATGAAATTTTGTTAGCTATACCATTATATTTTTATAAGGAACTAAATTTTTAAAATGTTGGTTAGGGGCCAGGAGGTGGCATGGAGGTTGGAGTGACTGGATTCCACGTTGCCAACCCCATGGTTTGAGTCCTGGTGGCTTAAATATGCCGGGTGCATGTACATGTGCCTGTACACGTGTGATCAAAGCTCCAAGAGGAGAATGGGGAGAAGGAATGGTGACATGGCCATCCCTTCTGCTCCCAGGGGGTAGTTTCTCACTTTATCTCTGTCTCTGGTAAACACACATGCAAGCTTAAAAATAAAGTAAGTTAGAAGATGTGTTTTGCTATTCACATTAAGATACAGATAACTCTAAGAAGAGTTAGTAAAACTTGCATACACCTTTTTAGTAATAAACTAAGTAATAAGTAATGCTAGAAATAAACTATCACTGTAACTGACATAAATTCTATTAACACTCTCAATTTCAATGAGTACTTTTCATAAAGTCAGAGATTTATTTTTATTTTCTTATATCTATGTAAACCTTTAGCAAACCACTAATAAAACTGGGAACACTAATACCATTTACCTCAAAATTAATGCGAGGTGTAAATGAAAGAATGCATGTCAAATACTTAGCCGAAAAATTTGCATCACTTGGCACTTAGAGACTGTTATTAATAGTATCTGTAGTGATGGTTGATTTTTAGCTGTGCAGACATAATAGAGGAAGACTGATCACTGAGCTCATCAAAATTACAATATAGCAGTCTCCTTATCCAGTACCACCAATGGACGCTGCAGATAGTACCAAATCCAATACATATCACATTTTCTTCTATCCATATGTACCAATAAAAGTTTAACTTATAAAGTACAGTAAGATATTAGCAACAACAATGAAAAGGAAAATTGTTAACAATATATCGTAACAAGAGTTATGTGAATGTGCCATGCATGCACACCTGCACTCTTGAATGCTCTTTCTCTCAAAATATCTAATTACAGTTGACCATAGGTAACTAAAATCACGAAAAGCAAAACTATGATAAAGGAAACTAATGTATAATTATGTTGGGAGGTGAGGACTGAAATCACACGGCAGAAAATTACTTTATAAAAAGTTATATAACCTTCCAAAGCAGAATTCAACAGATACTGGCTAAAACAGAAAAAAAATCACCAAAAATCAGCACCATGAAATGTCATCTAATAATGTGGCAACAGTGCCCAAAACACAGCTAACACAATTCACAGTGGTCAAGACTCAGAATAGAAAAGAGAGAGGATGCCAGCAACTGCTATTTTTCATAACAAGTATCAAAGACATGTGCATGTGTAAGTAATACAAATTTAAGCTGAAGTCTAAAAAGAGAAGGATAAATAGGACAACAATCTCCTCTGCTAGTGGTGTCTCTACCTTTAAGAGGCCCAGACGGAGCAAAGCTGCAA
This sequence comes from Tupaia belangeri chinensis, assembly GCF_000334495.1. Taxonomy (NCBI): domain Eukaryota; kingdom Metazoa; phylum Chordata; class Mammalia; order Scandentia; family Tupaiidae; genus Tupaia; species Tupaia belangeri. The sequence goes on from NW_006159510.1 coordinate 4,055,864, forward strand.
ACCTCACACACTTTACTCTCTTGGATGCCAGAAGGTTGGATCTATAGTTGGATGTTTCAACATGGGAAGGTTGAAATTAACCTGAAAGAACAAAGGAAAGCCAACAAGAAACAAAGCAAGGCTGAAGGATAGGAAGAGAATTCTTCTTACTAGAATGTAGTCTACATCAGACTCACTCTATTCCATTACAGAGATCAATTATAAAAGCTACATGCAAATATCAAAAAATAAACAGAAAGTTTAGAATCATCACCCAAAGCAGCCAGGGCTGAAGACCCCAGAAAAAAATACTGGTGAGCCTCACAACTCCACCATTTTGTCCTCAAGGCACAGAGATCACCTAGGGAGCAAAGGGTACAGTTAAGTAACACTGTAAACTCTGGGCAAAGCAGCAGGAGCTGAGGGCCCCAAATTCCCAGTAGAGGTGCCCTGAGGAAGAGGGCTGGCTAGGCCGAGTGCCCTCCAGTCACTGCCAGTATTCACAATGAGTATATAGGGCAAGCAGCCATAAACCAAGCAGAGGACAGCCTCTAAGAGATAAAAGGCTGAGAATACTGAAAGCAAAATTAAAATTCAAGGTATATGAGGGTAAATTCTTGAAAGATAACATGTTTGGAACAAGGGGAAACCAGAAATACATCACTGCTCCTAATGTTAGCTTGAACTTCATCTCCAGTTATCTAGTCCTTATCTATATCAAGGCTGGGCACCCACACTCTATCTACTGAATAGAGAAAAACCAAATCCTCTCTAGAATAAAGGAATGCCATTCAGAGCCTGTATGCATTTTTCATACACAATGCCAGATCATAAAATAAAAATTATTAACTTGAAAAAATATTACATAAATAAACAAAATCAAAGAAATCGCCAGGGCTCAGTTGTACAGTGACTGTGACCTGGAAGATAGGGACACAGACATGAATGGGACCAGATCTCTGCCTTTCAGACATGAAGAAATGCACCGTGTAGAAGAGAAAACAAAAATAAAAATTATGAGAAAGGAAAAGAAAGAGTTACCAGACACAGTAGGAGACATAATCAAATGACTAAAAACCCAGAAGAAATGGACTATACAAGGACTCCCACAGGAAATTCAGGTATTGGCCAGTAGATGCTCAATGGTACTACCACTCCATACACACCAGGACAGCTAAACTAAAACACTTAATAATGCCAGCTGTACACCACTGGTATAACAAGAGAATGACGAGGGTAAGGAAGCACTTCGGAAACTGGGACTATATGCTAATGCTGAACATCCCAAAGAATTCTACATTAAGATATTCACCAAGCAAAAAGGACTATGTATCATGAAAGACTAAAACAAGAACTGCAAACTTATAATTATTTGTAACAACTCAAAACTGGAAATACCCAGATAAACTACCGACTGTTCTATAATAGTTCCACACAACAATGCAACATAGGTGAATCTCACAGTCAACATCTTTACCTTGAAGTAGCTACACAGGTGTTAACCATCTTGTAAAAATTCTCACTGTGCACTTATGACTTGTGCGTTTTTCAGTGTGTATGTTATACTACAATAAAATGTTCACAAAGTATGATAAAAAGTTTCAGGCACCCATTAAGGTCAGGATAAGGAAGGGACTGAACACAGAATTCATAAAAAGTTGGTACATAAGAAGTAGTTGTAATACTAGGAAGCAGTTGTAATCCCTGTACTTTTTACCTCCTCAACCCACAAAAAAGGCTGGCTCACAATGAACTCATAAATAGGATAAGAGAAGATACTACAGGACTGATGATAAAAAAGGAACTCCAGAGAACAAGAAAGAACCACAAAAATTAAAACCATGATGGCAAAAACTTTTTCAAGTAAGGGATAAAGTGCAGGAAATCTCTAAGAAATAATTTTTTAAAAAGTAGAAAATAAAGATAAAATTAAAGGAACAATATAAGATGTCCAACATCCTAGTAATAGGAATTACCAAATATAAATATTTCTCAAAGAGAAGTTCCACTGAATATCTAGTACCATTCAAACATAAAAAGTGCACTAGTGAAAGAAGAAAAGACCTTAAAGCTTCTAGAAAGAAACACAAGTTTATCTACAAAGGTTCAGGATTCAAAATACCATTACACTTAATATTAATACCAGAAGCTACAAAAATAGGACAACAGAACAATACCTTCAAACTGGTTGAAAGAATATCATTTCCTATATATAATTTAATCAGCCATATTATCAATCCAGTGGAAAGATGAAATCTATTTTTCAAACATTAAAAATTGTTCTTCCAAAATACCTTTTATAAAGAAGCTATTAAAAGACTGGCTTCCATGGAGAAAAAAGATATGAGATCCAGAAATAAGGGGATATAGCAGATAAGAGGCTAACTGAACGGTCAGGAGGAAGCTAAAGGGGGGCCTCACAGACCAGGTACTTGGAAGCCAAGTCAAACAGGGAGGAGCTCCAGGGAGGGAATGAGAACAGCAAAAGGAACAAGAGTTCACCTGTTGAGTCTGATCACAGAGAGCAATTTTACAGAGTTGGTCGAGTTTAAGGATAAATTAGGGATATAGGGCCACAGGTGGCGTAGTGGGTTAAGGGTACTGGACTCCTACATGGCCAACCATGGTTCATGTCCCAGACCTGGTGGGTTGCTTTCTCACTTCCTCCCCCCTCCCCAGTCCCTCTATGGTCAAATTTAAATAAATAAATAAAGTTAAATAAAAAGAATTATTTAAAAATAAAATGAAAATGAAAAATAACAAAAGGATAAATTAGGGATACCAACCAAAAACTAATACTGATCCAGAAAAAACAAAACTGGGGATGTAATTAATGTTCAATACACAAGTAGGTATGAACAAGGGGTACCTTCAAAAAGTTCATAGAAAATGCATATTACAAATAAAATGCATATTACAAATAAAATTATACATAAATTTCAATTTGTTGTACCAAAATAAACTTAATTCCATTTCACCACAAACTTTAATTGAAAGTCTTCTACTGCAGTCATAATTACCAAAATCTGAATATCTATTTAAATAAAAATCATGATTTAGGGAACCAGCAGTTAGCGTAATGGCTATGTAACTGGACTCCCATGTAGTCGACTGTGGTTCGTGTCCCCGACCTGGTGGCTTAAAACTCAAGCCAGGCGCGTGTGCATGCGTGCCCAAGATCCCGAGAAGAGAATGGAGGAGAAGGGATTGCGGCGTGACCATCCCCCCTGGGGGGTGATTTCTCGCTTTCTGTCTCTATGTCTCTGTCTCTGTCTGTCTGGCGAGCGCACGCACGCGATAGCGAAAACCTCTCAAAAAAAAACAATCATGATTTAACTATTTAGGGTGAGAAGGGGTAGAGAAGTACACATAAGTGGTCTTGCTCATAAAAAATGCCTATTTAAAAAACTGCATAGAGGGATCAGCTGTTGACGTAATGGCTATGTCACTGGATTCCATGTAGTCAACTGTGGTTCGAGTACCAGACCCAGTGGCTTATACTCACACTAGGAGCATATGAATGCATGTGTGCCCAAGATCCCAAGAGGAGAATGGAGGAGAAGGGACTGCGGGATGGTCATGCCCCCAGGGGGGTGATTTTTCGCTTTCCAAAAAAAAAAAAAAATTGCATAGATTTAGCACCTAAATAAACTTATATTTTAATTCTACTTTTCCAAGAACTTTTTGAAGTTCCTGCACACGTGAGGTAGGTCATTTCCCTTAATATTTGTCTAAAACTCAAAAATTAAGAGGTAATGAAATAGGGCCAGCAGATGGTGTGGAGCATAAGGCACTGGACCTCACATGACCAGCTTTGCAGTTCAAGACCTAGACATAGTGGCTTGTGAATCATGCCAGGTACATGTGTATGTGTGTCCAAAATCCCAAAAGGAGAGTGGAGGAGAAGGGATTGCAGTGTAGCCATCTCCCCAAAGGAGTGATTTCTCACTTTCTCTCTCTCCCTAGCTCTCTCGCTCTGTCTCTCTCTCTGGCCAGCACACTCACACTACAGTAAACAAACAAACAAAAGTAATAGGTTGGCATGTAAAAAACAGAAGTAAAAGGCAGAAGAATACTCAAAACAGCTATTGCTTTTTGAGAGGTGAAAATAGAGAGTGAGGCAAGAGACTTGTCAATGAATTATAAAGAAGGCTGTATAATATATATATATATATAATATATATATATATATACACACACACACACACACACATTTAATTTTTAAGTGTTTTCAAAATATAAATTTCAGGAAAAAGAACAGATAATACAGCATTCCTTCATTCCTTACTCTTTACTATAAAATTCTGTTATACTTTTGAGCATCTATCATATATTGGGTTGTCAGAAATGTCAGGATGCATTTTTGCATAGGAAAACATAGGAAAATACATCATGGCTTCTCTGAGGACCTAAGATACTCCAGGTGTCACATCAGAAAGACACACGCAGTAGGACAGCACCCCAAACACAGTCTTTTGAGCCAGAAGGTGGGAGGGGACACATATAGGGATGTAGTATGGAACAAGGATGCCTAATATGGGAAAGGCACATGTTTATGAGATAAGGGAAAAGCCCACGGCAAGAAAGACAGGAGGAATAACTGAAAGAGAGAAGATTCTAAGAAACGGAAGAGCTGGGGTCTGTAGCTCACTGGAAGCCTTGGCCTTGGTAAGGGACCAAGGAGACAGCAAGAGGGCATTCAGAGGAATGGGCTTCACCCTAATGTGCAACTCTGCAAGCTCAGGTGAGGCCCACTTCCAGTCTGCCTACAAAGGTGAAGGGTGCAGTGGACGCAGGCAGAGGAAGGAGCTGGTGGGAGTAGCTCCTGACAGAGACTCGAGAGGTAAACATTCCAGGAAGAAGGAACCACACAGTGAGTCTGGGAGGAAAGTAAAGAATTAAATTTGGTCAGAACAGTGGTACACACTCAAGTATAATTGGAAAGACACAAGAATGCTACTGTAGGTACTATTAACGACAAGCATGCAAGCACAATAATAGAAGATACTTTAACCTGACTATATCCAAATTATTACTACATTAAATCTCTAACATAGCTATTTATTTCATGATGAATAATGCCCACATTTCAATTACAAAATTTCCTACATACAGTTTATATGTAACACTAGAGAAAATGCATTTGTGAATTGCTTGGTAGTTAAGCTTCCTTTTATTAAAGACATATAAACTAGGGCACAGAGTTCATTCTAGTCTCTGAATAAACCACACTGCTCCCTGACAATCAAAACAATAAAACTGCCTATCAAATAACACAGGTGGCTTAAAAAAAACAAAAACAAACAAACAAAAAAAAAAACAAAGCAAAAGACAGCTTCTGACCACAGAAGTCACTTGGGTGAAGGCTTACCTGACCCCACATGGCCTGTGTACGTGACGAGGGACTTCCCTGTCTCTATGCTCCACAGTAAGGCTGTGTGATCTGCAAGAATGGAATAAAGAACTTATAACTTAGACATCAACAATGTTATAGTTGTTTATTAAAAAAAAAGATAAAAGCAGTAACAATGAGGTTACACTACCACTAATATTTCTTGCAACTTTGATTCTCCTACTATATAAAATTTAATTGACTGAAGAAAACATTTATAAGAAGATAGAGATTGGGAACCAGCAGTTAGCATAATGGCTATGTCGCTGGATTCCCACGTAGTCGACCGCGGTTCGCGTCCCAGAGCCGGTGGGTTAGGCCTCACGTCGGGCACGTGTGTGTGTGTGCCCAAGATCCCGAGAGGAGAGTGGAGGAGAAGGGATTGTGGCGTGACCATCCCCCCTGGGGGGTGATTTCTCGCTTTCTGTCTCTCTGTCTCTCTCTCTCTGTCTGGCGAGTGCACACGCCCTATAGCGAAAACCTCTCAAAAAAAGAAAAAAAAGAAGATAGAGATTCATCCAAGCACATGGAACTGGCAAAAAGGTAAGCAGAAACTCAATTCTTTCAGTTTACTATTACATGTCATGCTTGACACTTACAGTCAGAGGTCATTAATATTACAGTTTCATTGTTTTATAAATAATTAAAACTTTTCAGGTCATCTTCCAATATGCAGATTCAAGTTATACCCAAATCCAGTTAAAACTGAGATAATAAATATTCCTTTGAGTCTTTCCTCTCATAGGCAAAATTTAAAAAATTAAAAAAAAAAAAAAGAAAAAGTGGGACCAGCAGTTGACATAATGGCTGTGTTGCTGGATTCCCATGTAGTCGACCACAGTTTGAGTTCTGGACCCAGTGGCTTAAACTCACGTCAAGTGCATGCATGTGCATGCCCAAGATCCCGAGAGGAGAATGGAGAAGGGATTGTGGAGTGGCCATCCCCCCTGGGGGGGGGGGGGTTTTTTGCTTTCTGTCTCTCTGTCTCTCTCTGACTTTCTGGTGAGCACACGTGCCCTATTGCAAAAATCTCTCAAAAAATAAAAACAAAAACAAAAAAAGCAAACTTAACAGCAAAATTTGAGAAAGAAATGCTAATTTTCCAAATAAAATTTCAGAAATATCAGAAAAGACCCCTATTCTTTTTTAATTGATTTGCAAAGCAACCCTGAGTTGCTCATGTGTAAAACAATTTCAAGTAAGCAAGAGAACTTTCTTCATCACTTAAACTCATTTTATGTTTTATTTCACCTCAAAAAGCAGAATGTGGTGGGTAATTAACGTCTCACAAGCTAGAAAAGACATTTTTAACAAGCAAGGAGCCACCATTTTTCATTTTAACAATTTGTCTGCAAAGTGTAAGTCATGCCTTCTTAGGTAGCTTCTAGGGTGATTTTTGAGTATTATTTTTTTTCCTTTTAGTGAGAAGAAAGGGGGCTTTAACAGCCTACCCTCATGATTCCTGCAGGTGAACCCTGGGAGCACCACCGATCTCCACCAACAGCTAAATCCCTTCAATGGCATGCATTTCTTTTTTTATTTTATTTATTTATTCATTTACTTTAATCTGACAAGAGAGAGAAGGGAAAGTGAGAAAGCAAGCCACCTGGTCCAGGATTCGAACCATGGTTGGCCATGTGGGTATGTCCAACACCTTAACCACTATGCCACCTGCTGGCCCCAATGGCATGCATTTCTCATGGCCCGTTCCCTCAGTTATACTTCTCTCATGGAAAAGCAGGTCAAATAATACTCCAAAGCAGAAGCACACTAAGCTATGAAAAACAAGAATAAAGCCCATCAAAATAACTACCTAATGTTTAAAAACTATCCTACCTTTCATTACCTCTACCATTTCAAAACTGATTCCTTAACACCATTAAGTTACATCACAGGACTCCAGGACAGAGCTGCAGACCTTACCAATGATGCCCATCATGTCTTGACAGCTAGCAGAGTCAGTGCCACTCACCAGCAGATGCAGTCCCCAGCACCACTGGTGGTGTCCTCGCAACACTGACATCCCAGATACCATCCCTGTGGCCAACGTACTCTTTCACAAGCTGGCAGACGGCCCTTGACGTGGTAGTCTTAAAGCTGGAAACAATCTAGGATTGAGAATAAAGGAGTGAATTTCTCTATGTTAAAAAAAGCAAAATAGAAAAGAGGTATCTTTTTTTATCTACATAAGGTACCAAAGAGTATTTAAGACATTAAAAGAAACACAACATAAAGGGTGAACAGAAATCAAAACACTCTGTATACTGGTGGCAGGTTCATTCAACTTGACATCACCAAGATGAAGTCCTTACAAAGGCTCAGGAGACTTCCCCACTTCACATTCTGACAGGAGTCAAACACATAATGCCTTACTATAGAAGGGCTATTCAGACATTTCAAGAGAGTCTTCCACAATTCCGTATCATCAGACAAAATTTCCAAATTCTTTAAAAATAAATAAACAGCTATTAACTAGCCAGTTGGACATGAAGTCAGGAAAAATACAGCAAACTGTTGAGGCTAATTACTTTGATCACTGGGGGCATTTTCACTTTTTTTGTTTTTGATCATTTGCACAAACCACATATGGTCAAGAGAAAAGAAAGCCCATGGTGGGAGAAGAATTGAAAGATGACACTTCTAACAGATGAGAAGGTTTATTCAAGACTGTTTATTGAGCAGCTGATTGGAGCCAGGCAATGAGCTGAGTAGAGACGAAAAGCAAAGTGACAGCGGGCTCCCTGCCTCTTAGAAGCTCACAGTCTAATGGGAGACAGACGTGAACACAACATGGACTGAAAGGTACACATACACAGCAATGCATCATCTTGTACAACAATATATGTAACAAACAATCCTCATCAAGAAAAATGTAAAATGAGGGAGGAAGAAGCTATACACAAAACTCAGATAAAGGAATAGTTTTTCAGTTTTTAAGTAAACCAGACATAATGTAAATTATTCAAAATAACAAAACCATAAGTGAAAAATGAAAACTGGTGGCACTATATGGCTTGTTTTAAACCCTGGTTTAGCAAAGCCCTGAAAAAAGTATTTAAATTCATTCTTACATAAACACATTAAAGCACAATCCACTGTTGTGTCAATTCAGGAATGAACACAGAAATTATTCTCCTGATACAGTGAAAGACTAAAACAAAAAGCTTGATGAAGTGACTGACTGACAGTTTCACCAGTAACATAAATAGGTTCCATTGACTTGGTTTAAACTTAACAGGAGTAATAAAATAAATCTTTGCATCTCGAACTTAACAATACCGTCCCTTCCTTCTGAAAGCCAAAATATCCTGTTCAACTCTAGACAATATGGTGAAATGCTTTTGCTTACATAAAGGTCATTGAGATGTTAAATATAATACTATAACATTTGAGGGGAGGGTAAAGTTAAAGATAATAATAACAATAAGCTGTAGTTATTTGCATTGTCCAAGTTTCTTACCATTTCTAACATAAATAATGCTATAAGAAACAAACTAGTGGAGCCACATTCTTTGCCTACCCCGTTCATAAGGCAGGAGTAGAGGGACTATTGTCATGAGACCCCAGCTGCATTTCTGGTGGAATTTTGGGAGCAGATGATAATGTGCTGTTTATAAATACTGTAACAAGTCATGTCATATGCTGTTTCCAAAATGCCCATTACACTTTGACTCTTTCAATTTTAATTCTGTTCTAAAAAATGTTGACTTAAGTCACAATTACAAAGAAGCCCAAGAATATAAACCAAATCACTTAAAAAGAAGTTTATGACAGAAAATCAATCAATGAATTGGTAACTTACACCTGTCACTCTAAGTCATTTTAATTGAGATATAACCTCCAGCACTTTTAAAAGAATCCAAAAGTACTATTTTCATAATAAAAGATATATATCTTTTTTTTAAACATTGACTAATTGATTGATTGTGATTTTTCAAGCCACCAGGTTTGGGACTTGAACCATAGTCAGCCATGTGGGAGTCCAGTGCCTCAACCACCATGCCACCTGCTGGTCCCAAAGATACTTATCGTTATTAAAATATTTGCAAACACTTTCATAGGTTTCTTTTATTTAAAGTGGTTTTGTGGGTTGGACTGTCTTACCTCCTCCCCAATAAAGCATTAAAAATATGTCATTAGCCATCCAGGAAAGAAAAAAAATCTCTGCTGGGTTTACTTAATATACTTTATGTGCCACTATCTTACCAAAATTCTACTGCCTTTCACAGTTCTGAATCAGGAGGAAAGTAATAAATCTAGACTGTCAAATTTATCTTGTTGCATTCTTGCTTAGTTTTAATACCGAGAATCCATGCTGCAGCACAAATGAGAATATATTCTGTTACCAAATTATTTCCTCAACTTTCAGGTAACGTCTTTCATTTTCATTACTATTTTTTAAGATGGGCACACAGTGTGAAAAATGCTATACGAAGATCATTTGTAATTTTTTTTTTTTTTTTTACAAATTCAGATAAATGTCTAGTACCTAAAATGACTGGGACCTTAATACTGCTACTATATTTTTTTAAGCAAAACATTATTGTACATATTCTTACCTTTGTGCAAATATTTCTTTTTTACTGTTCGTGTAAGGAATAACTTTATATAATCATTCGTCTACTCTTTCAGAAATTATTTGAAAGTTTTAAAATGCTAAGACCGTAAGACCATACATTGGACTCGTATACAACTGTAAGCGTGAGAAAAGGCAGTATGATTCAAGATAAGGTAACAAGAACTTAAGTGAGGAAAAAAGTAATTCTTAATACTGTGTCCTGAAGAAAAGGCTTAAATTTAAATTAAAACTACTAAGTGCAAGCTAGATGTTACAACCAAAGAAAAAAATGGGTAAAGCAGCTACTGATACTCTAGACATTACAAAGTTAGAAAATGCCAGCAATATTCAGATTTTCTTTTTAATAACAATTACCAAAGGGTTTCAAAGGAGAAATAGCACACAGGCTGAATTTGCTTTATTAATTGCAGTTAATTTCACTGTAGATGTCATGCTAAATAACTTTGAGTTCAAGAAAACAAATTAGAAAAGTAGAAAGCTAACAATAACTATACCATCATAGCAAATTCACTGAAAATTCCAACTTTTTCCTTCAGGTTTAGTGAAAGGACTGTACATTCATTAAGGATAGGTAATTAATTGATCTTCTGTATACTGAAATGCTCCAATACAGAGATAATATACAAAACTTCCTCAAAACATTATTTCATAGTGGTACTCCATCTTAGATACACTCCCAATTAAATCCCTGCCACTTTAAAAAGGTCGGAACAAGATATTCTAAAAAAAGCAAAACACTACGCATGTCCCTCTTTGTGTCAGAGACAAACCTTTCCTTCCTGATCACGCTTAGAAAATTAATAAAAAAGGAAGATAATTAAAATAAAAACATAAATGTAACTCAGAACATAATTTTCATTGCTTTACACCTATTTAATATCTATCTCCCTATTAAGAGCCTCGATACCAAATCAATTAACAACAGAAAACTTATCTTACCTCTAAAGACGATATATTAACAAACGCACTGTATTAATCTCGGTAAGCATTCGGGAAAGATGGGCTCTAAATGTCTGCGTC
>NW_006159510.1:4067126-4073408 GCF_000334495.1 Tupaia belangeri chinensis
GAAAGATGGTGTCTAAATGTCTGCGTACAGTGGCTACATAACATGATATTCCTTTCTGGAATGAAATTTTCCTAACAGTCAGACATTTACCGTTTTCTATCACACATTTCTAATTGGAAAATATGCAGCTTAAAGTACACATCTGCACACCTTAAACACCACATGACTGGTTCGAGAGCCAGCGCCCTGCATACCTTGCTGGTGGACGCCTTGTAAGTGGTCTTTAGTTTCTGAGAAAGCTGGCTGGTACTGTGGCTGGCTGCAGAGACAAAAGTAAACAATCAAATACACACATTCAACTAAACCACACTGCACCGCACCTCCAAGCTTCATCTTACACAGAATGACATTGAAACCCAAAAGGATTGTTTGTGCACAGTGACATGAAAATAATGGCAGAGCTGTGACAAGAACCCAAACTCCAGGTTCTTTATACTTCAAGTCCTACACCTGAATTATGTATTTCAAGTTTTGCTAAAAGCAAAAGACAAATCAGTCACTGTCCGCTGTTAAATTCCAGTTCCTTCCACACCTAACCTACAGGTCGATACTCTCGCAAGCATTCCCCTTACCTTTTGTTTTGAGCTGGCCCTTACTCAGTTCTGCCCCATCAATCGCTTGTCCTTCAGCAGCTAAGCGTTCATTAAGAGTATCGATTTCTCTACGCACTGGGAATAAAAGACAACTTTTTTTAAAATGTAAAATGTTTTTACATTTAAATGTGCTCATCACTTCCACAACTTGCATACCTAAAAATGTTGTATGTTAGTGTTATCTAAACAAAGACACAAATATTATTCTAATAAGCAAGGTCACAATTACGGGGTTCCAAAACCCTCAAAATATCATTTAAGATCTTTCCAAAACATAGGAGTTTACATGCACTTGCTACACTGTGGAAGACACTACGATCAGAGCGTCACCCAGGCACCTCTGTCTCTCTCCAGCAAGTACATGTAACCTTCAGCAAATGAGGGGGCAGGGGAGAGAAAAAAATGAAAACCAAACTACAGGGTCATTTTAGAAAAATATGTCATGACTTTTCCGATGTCCCAATGATTGAAAATTATTTTGATTTACCTTTAGTAAGTCGGATAATACATACATTTTAGAAATTTTTCAAATAACTAATACAAAGAAAAACATAGATCAAAATTTTCTCAACTTACAATATACTTAGTATAGGAAAAATTTTAAGAAACACTTTTTATAAAATCACAATATGGATAGGTGCAATAATCAGAATAATGCCCCCCTCCACCCACCCGTCAAAGATGTGCATGCCCTAAACTAATAGACACAAGGGATCCTGCAAGTGGGGAGATTACCCTGGATTATCCCATGGGCCCCTCCAGTCACATGCATCCTTATCAGTGGAGGGAAGGCAGAGGGTGAATCAGAGAAACAATAAAAGAAACTCTCCACCCATGGGGAAGAGGAACATGATCCAAGGAGTGAAAGGTAAGGGGACCTCTGTGCAGAAGAGGTAAGGAACTGAATTCTGTCACAACTCCAGCAACAGAAAACATTCATCCCTAGGGTCTCTGGAGGGAAGCACCACCCTGCCAACATCGTGACTTTGGTCTGGTAAGAAATATGCCAGGCCTACAGAGCTATAAGATGATAAAGTTTTGTTATTTTAAACCACTAGGTTTGTTATAGCAGAACAGAAAACTATTATCATAATAAATCTCTACCCACAAATTTTACTCTCAAAGAGTTCTATGGATAAGTGAAAAGATATAAAAGCCCATTAAGATGGGAAATACTCACATTCCAAATTTTCAATATAAAGGTTTTCGAATTCTCTTTCTATTTGACCAAACAGTTCCAGAAGTGTACTGCGAACTGAGGAAGGCAGTTTAGAATCCTAGAGAAGAGAAAGAGTTTGTTTAAAATGAATGAATGAATAAGAAATTAATATGAAGTAAGAGTATACTATTTCCAAAACAAATTATCCTAAACTTTTACTTTATATCATTATGTACTTTATTTTTTTAAACATAAAATGCTTAAAGAATTTAAAGTTTCAACTTTCTATAGAGGAAATAATAAAATTGTATAAATGTCTACCTAGGGTTATATAGGTTTTTAAGAACAAGCACTTCTTCAAAGTAGCATAATTTGTCCTTTCACAAGAGGACACAGCCTTACTTTAAAACGTCTAAATCTGTACAGAAGGCAGTCACCATAAATGAAATTATATTATAAAGAGCCTTTAAGCTCTATCATACGCTACCACATATATTTAATATGCTATACTGAGAGTAGATGTACCTTTAGCATTTCACTATTTCTACTGAGCTTCAAGCAGAATAAACAGGGTATTTCCTATAATACTATTTACTACCTAAAAGACTGCTGTGAAGAAGGGAAAAAGAAAAACCTTAGCTCTAAGGGAACCAGCAGTTAGCGTAATGGCTATGTCGCTGGATTCCCACGTAGTCGACCGCGGTTCGTGTCCCGGACCCGGTGGCTTAAAACTCACGCCGGGCGCGTGTGCGTGCGTGCCCAAGATCCCGAGAGGAGAATGGAGGAGAAGGGATTGCGGCGTCTGTCTGTCTGGCGAACGCACGCGCCCTACAGTGAAAATCTCCCCCAAAAAAAAAAAAAAAAAAAAAAAAAACCTTAGCTCTAAGAGCACAATGTGCTAGGTATTAACAGTAAGTTCCAGTCAGGCCATGTTCCTTATGCCTTTGCACATCTCTCACCTCCAGTCACTGTCTAAAAAGCCAAAAGAAGGCAATGGCGAAGCAGTGTACCTCAGCTAAATGTTTACCACGCTCAAATGAGTTAGGAGCATCTAAACACCAACCAGGCTCAGGAAACAAACGGTATCCTGGGCACGGTTACTAACTGGAGACTGCCTGATACAGCCTGTATCCTGAGCTCCACACGGCTCACCCTGCACCACGTTGTGTGTGTCCCTATCCTCAGCATAAAAAAAAAAAAAAAAAAAAAATGTTTTTCCATGGGTATATCTAAAAATAATGTTATAAAACCTAACTTTTTTCAATGTTATCATTGAAATTTTCTAAGTGACTTCAAACTTAAATGCAACACAAGCATTCTGATATTTGATGAGTAGAAGGTTAAGAACATATATGTATACAATATTTATTATATTCCTTCTCTGATTAACTTCTTAGGAAGACAAACATTTAGAAAAATAGACAGTATTTTAGCAGTATTATTTTCCAATAATCACAGATTTCTCACATAATTTTACAAAATTCTTAAATACGCGTAAAACCAGTCACTTAAAATAACTACAAGTTACAGGGCCAGTGTACAGCATGGTGATTAAGGCTCTGGATTCCTACATGGCTGACCCCAGTTGAAGTCCCAGACTCAGCAGCTTGAGAATCACGCGAGGCATGTGTAAGTGCATGTCCGAAATCCCAAGAGGAGATGGAGGAGAAGGGACTGCAGCATGGCCATTCCCCCAGGGGCTGACTTCTCACTTTCCCTCTCTGTCTCTCTCAGGTGAGCACACATGTCCTAAGGCAAAAACCTAAAATAACAAAACAAAAAAAACCTATAAGTTATAAACCTGTACTGAACTGAAAAATCACAATTAATATTTAACCATTCACCCTGACTTGTGGATTTGAATATTCTATTCCCTCTGCATGGAACATACTCTTAGAAAAGCGTTTCTGACTCCTACAAGAATCTAGCTTTCCTCTTGTATCACTTTCTACACATCTATACCCATAATGGTTTCAGATCCTTATTATTCAGCAACTAAAATGCCATATTTACTGAAATGTTAAAAGTATCTTAATATGAAAGTAGTTGTTTTGGAAAACAGCTGAGATGTCAGCACTAACCTCACTTTATAAAACAATGATAATAAAGAAACTAAACAGTGAAATGAGAACTTGTCCACTAGAGGGCAAACCACCAATCACAAGAACACCTGACACAAGTTATTTATCAACATTTTCTGTCATTCGATTTTACGAACCATGAAATGAGAGGTGTTCAACCTTTTGGTACCACTTGAGAAAACTCAAGACAGAAAAGCAACTATGATTCAATACAGCTTTCATAGAGATTTACCTTTTCCCACACCAACACTAATAGACACTGGAAACATGCAGCACATCTGTCCAGGAAATTGCTTTTCAAGCCAAAGTCAGTGCTGCCCGTGCAGATAGACTCAGCAGTACTCTACAACGGACCTCCCATTGCTGTGCTCACCACTACTTCCTGAACTACATCAGGTTTACAAATCTAACACATGTAAAAGTTAAACTAACATACTCAGTCAGAGCTCTCTTCACTCTTTTGATACTGCTCCCCAACAACAAAAAGAGCATTACTACCCTGTCTAAAAGGTGATTGCTCCTATGATTCTATTCAAATCTTCTAGCAATCAACAACTCTGTATTCTTAGATCACCACATTATACCTACCATGCCAACTGTTTGCACTGAACACTATCGCCCTTTCCTCCTGCTGCAGAAGGAAAGCAGAGCACCTTACACTGGTGATTCATGAAACATGCCAGGGGGTCCCATGCCAAAGAAAACTGTCCTCATTCAACAAGTAAGTATTATCTAGGGAACTTAGTAGACACAAAGAAGCGGGCTGTAATAAGAGTGGTGCCAAGGAACAGGGGGCTCAGCCTGGAGAATTCAGAATGACCTTCATAAGGGTTACCATGAGATGCAAGTACCTCCTCACACTGCATCACAATGGAGGACAGGCACTCAAGAAAGCCAAGAAACAATTCTTCATATGCAAGGTAACTCTAGAATGCACTAGCAAGGGAGCCTGTACACTGCTAAAAATCCAAGGACATCTAGAAATCTAAGAAACTATCTTAGACTGTTTACCTGTCTCTAATACATTGACAACATCTGACTAAATTTCACTGTAAAGTAACTACAATTTTTTAAATGTTAGACTTCAGGTTTTGAGTCATATCAGCAGCCATATTTCAAGTTCTCAACAGCCACATGTGCCACATGTGCCCCATGGACCCTCATCAGATGGCACAGACAGGGAACATTTCCATCAATCCAGAAGCCCCACCACACAGCTCTCATAGCACTCTTCTACATGGGATGGCTAAATTGTGCCCCCCAAAATTTCCATGTTGAAGTTCATCAACCTCAGGAAGTAACTGTATTTAGAGATAAGAGTTTTACAGCACTAATTAATGTTACATGAGGTCAGTAGATGAACTCTGACTGGTATCCTTATAAGAGGTGATTCAGACACAGGCACACACAGAGGAACAACCATGTGAGGACATAGGAAGAAGAACATCTATACACCAAGGGAGGTGCCTCTGGAGAAAACGATCCTGTTAACACCTCAATCTCTAACTTCTAGCCTCCAGAATTATAAGGGAATGCATTTTTATTGGCTGAGACAGACAGTTGATAGTACTTTGTTATGTTAGCCCTCACAAAGTAAGAGCACCAAAACTATTTTAATGAGTTTTATTTCCAAAATTAAATTCAAATGTAATCATTTTTATAGACTATTTATTCTTCTGTTGAACACAAAATAATTCATTCTAATTGATTATCTACTTCATGGCAGGAACAAAGTTAAGTTCTAAGAGCACACTGCTGGTAGAGTTCACATTCCAGAAATCTCAGGCATAAAGTTATCCATACAGTTCTAATATACGAGTCAATTTCTCAGACTTAAGTCTTATTTTCCTTTAATGTTATGGCCAAAAAACTTGTCCTAATCATCAATGGCTATAAATTTACATACACATTTATACTTACGTACATATGTAAGTATGTGTTGTATAAACCTATAAACCATTTCTCTCTCTCTCTTTCTTTTTTCCTTTTGCTAGAGTGTGAGCTCACCAGAAAGAGACAGAGAGAGGGAGAGAGAAAGCACCACCAATGGGGTATAGTCATACTAATCTGAGCTGTCACACCTACGTTTTTGTTAAGTAATTATAAATACATTAACCCCAAAATCTAATTCTATCTCCTTATACAATACTTTTAATGGGTTTATTTGGAAGTACTTTGGGAGGATTTTCTTTTTTAAAATTTATTTATTTCATGAAAGGAAGGGAGGGAGGACAACCTGAACCCAGGGCTTTCTGATTCACCACCAGTATCAAAAGTGGCTCCCGGGAACCAGCAGTTAGCGTAATGGCTATGTCGCTGGATTCCCACGTAGTCGACCGCGGTTCGTGTCCCGGACCCGGTGGCTTAAAAAAACTCACGCCGGGCGCGTGTGCGTGCGTGCCCAAGATCCCGAGAGGAGAATGGAGGAGAAGGGATTGCGGCGTGACCA
>NW_006159510.1:4074120-4128789 GCF_000334495.1 Tupaia belangeri chinensis
GTGATTTCTCGCTTTCTGTCTCTATGTCTCTCTCTGTCTGTCTGGCGAGCGCACGCACCCTACAGTGAAAATCTCTCAAAAAAAAAAAAAAAAATGTGGCTCCCTACTATTTGAGCCACTGCTGGGCCAAGGAGGATCTTTTTTAGTAACCCAATACCTTTTGTCTAGATTGGAGACCAGTAGATACCTATTTTTATAACATTCCAAACACAATCACCACCTTTAAAATATGGCATTGACCAATATACTTACTTGTCCTTCTAACATCTCTCTTGGCAGTCCTGTCCTCTCCTGTTCTGAGCTGTTAGTTCTTCGTATAGAAAGGCTGTGTGATTTGCGTTTTTGTTTTGCTTGGCGAGCAGTTGAACAACTTCCGCTTTCTGTGGGCATTACTTCTAGAAAGTAATATCCTGGTCACTCCTGCAATAAGCTAAACAACAACAGGAAAGAACCAAATATTTCATTTCTGATACAGCAAATAGTAATAAAGGAAAAACATCAATAGTACATAAAGGAATTCTTTTCCTTAATCACAACTTTTCTAACTATAGTTAATATTTATTGTACAATTCAAAACATAACCAACTAGAGTATTTGGGGTAAAGAGTATGGCCTTTGTTAAAAAGGTAAATTTAATAAAATTTCATTAACATGGTTATAACTCAATTAGTAAAGAGGGCTTAATATTAAACTTTCTCTTAATTTTCCCCAGGCTCAATCTACTCTCCAGAAAGAACCAGTTTTAAATGTGCAGCCTATAGATTCTAATGTATTGTTGTCCAAGAGGAAAATACAAGCCACATACATAATTATAAATTTTCTAGTAGCCACATTAAGGTAAAAATAGGTGACTTTACTTCTAATGATTTGCTTAACCTAATGTGTATAAAACATTTTATGCAAGAGAGCACCAGAAATTTTATAGACAAGTGGAATTAAAGTACAAGTTTATTTTTCATAAAAAAAAAATCGTGAAATCCAAGCATAATATTTAAAGGATTTAGTTTATTTATTATTATTATTTTAATTTGCTATAGGGCATGTGTGCTCACCAGAGAAAGAGAGAGATAAGAAAGAAAGCAAGCTGCCACATCTGGGACTCGAACTATGGTCAGTCATATGGCAGTCCAGTGCCTTAATCACCACACCACCTGTTCCCCCCATACATAATATTTTAAAGTATATATTTTCCATGGATTTTCTGAAGACCCTTTATAGTCAATATAAGAAACATTAGTGAGATATTTTACAGTTTCTATGACTACCTCTTCAAAATTTTGTCCATTTTACATTCACAGCATACCTCAATTTAAGCCAGCCACATGTGATTAAGTTATTGAAATCTCCAAATGATTTAAATATGATTTACACACTTTGGACATTTCTGACTCATTTCCTGCTATTATCTGTTCCTCTTCCCACTATATTTTATCACTGTATGAGCTGACATAATTTTCAGTAATATACTTACGAATTGTATATTCTTTAAGTACTGACTTACTGATTTTGAACATTACCTACTGATTTTCTGCCATTATAGAGCTCTCCCTCCAGATACAATCCTATCATTATGTCAGTTCACATGAATGCTGAGGAGTAAGACTGTGCCTCACTGTAACAGAATGCCTCTCCCAACCCCAAGGTTTTATAAGGAAAAAACAGGACATACCCATAACCTCTAAGAAACCAATATGTCAAAAATAATTGGTTTAGAAAAACAAACAAACAAAAAATTGGCTTTAATCTCAAAGGGGATAAGTTCTACTAAATGAATATGTCAACATGATAGGAAAATACATTGACCTTTATAATAATCATAAGGACTATGTAAACATGCAAATTCAATTAGGCAGTTAAAACTGTCACACAGCAACTGCATAAAAGTCTATACTGCAAGGCAAGACCTCATTTCCAGTGTGACCAGCTTCCTCTTTACTATTCTGAGCTCAGACAGGACCGGATGTGGACAGAATCACCAATATATATTCTGTTCCTTCTTTTTTTTTTTTTTTTTTGGAGAGGTTTTCGCTATAGGGCACATGCGCTCGCCAGACAGAGAGACAGAAAGCGAGAAATCACCCCCCAGGGGGTAATGGTCACGCCGCAATCCCTTCGCCTCCATTCTCCTCTCTGGATCTTGGACACGCATGCACACGTGCCCGGCGTGAGTTTTAAGCCACCGGGTCCGGGACGTGAACCTTGGTCGACTATGTGGGAGTCCAGCAACATAGCCATTACACTAACTGCTAGTCCCCTGTATTCTGTTCCTTCTAAATGGCTCTCATTCACATAATAATCATGACGCCTTCATATTTTGTTACAAAACTATTTACCACAGTATTTTAAGATCACTGTGTTTTGGGGCTGGCAGGTGGCATGGTGGTTAAAAGCTCTGGATTCACCCAGGATCATCTTTTTTCAACATTTAAAAATAACTGCAGATTCACAGGAAATTGCAAAAATAGTAGAGAGAAATCTCATATTCCCTAATCTTATACAATGGCACAATTTGCTAATTTTGTTAAACAAGCAAATTGACATTAGTAAAATGTGTATGTATAGTTGTCACTTTGTTACATAAATTCCGATAAATATCACCATAATCAAGATAGGAACTTTCCTACCATCATAAATATCATGTTCTGCTACCCACAACAGTCACCCCAATACTCTTCCCCTACCCACAACAGTCACCCCAATACTCTTCCCCAGTACCATCCCTAACTCTTGATAACCATCATTTTGTATATCAACCCTCTAATTTTGTCATTTAGACTATTACATAAATGAGATCAGAGTATATGCCCTTTGGGGATTTCCCCCTTCACCTTAATGTTTGAAATTCATCCAACTTGCTGTACCTATCAATAATTATTTCCTTTCTATTGCTAAGTAATATCCACACTATGGATGTTTTTTTTTCTTTTTATTTAAATTTATTTATTTACATTCATTTACTAAACATCATTACAACATACAAAATGAGCTTTCCCATCCAGAATACACTGTATATTGGCTCAATCAAGCACATCAACATACATGTTATCGTCAACAAATAATTTTCCATTTCTTGTTTCCTGTATACTTTGCTTTTTTTTTTTTTTTGCCATCCTTGATTCCCTATCTCTCACCCTCTGCCGTGTCCCACCCTCCTCCCACACTGTCTCTGGTATCCATGGTTGCTTTCTATGCCCTTTTCCCCCCATTTTATTGATTCGCCAGTGAACTTAATCTAAATATTTCCAATAGCAAGAGCAGCTGCTATATACATATCCACGAACATAAGTCTGACTTTAGGCATAAACCTCAGTGAGTAGAATGAATATACTATAAAGTAACACCTAGCTGGGGCTATACAGCTTACTGCAATCATCAAATATGCATTGTTTTTAATTTCAAAAGAAACAGTTTTCATGTTTTTTTTCCCTCCTGAAACTTTTTTTAATTAATTAATTTACGTTCATTGCCTAAGCATCATCACAGCATACAAAATGTGGTTTCCCATCCAGCATATACTGCGTAGTGGCTTAATCATGCATGTCATCATCAATAATTTTCCATTTCTAGTTTTATATATTTATATATATTTACTCCTATGTCTGACTCTCTGCCTTTTCCCACTCTCTTCTCACACTATGTCTGGTGTCTACAGCTGAATTCCATTCCTTTTCCTCACACAATTTCTTAAATAATCTAACTACTTTCAATAGCAAGTTCAGCTGATAATTTCAAGAAAAGCAGTTTTGAATTGGTAAGGAAATGTGCTTAAAACTTAAAGCCTGGAAACAGGTTAGTATTCTGTTCAAATAGTAGGTAAATGAACCTATTGACAGCTCAAGACAGGACAAAAACTCTTAAAACCGGACAACAAAGCCTAGAAGAAAAGCAGCAATATTTTAGTCAAGAGTCACAGAATGCTATTTCACCAGTTCAGTCTCATGTACTTTATTTTCTGTTGTGTGGTTCAATCTCCCCAATTGAATTCTGGGATATACTATTCAACTCCAGACTTATCCCTATGATTAAGTTGGCCATTATCTTAGTTTTTGAACTCTTATTTCTGTGTGTCTGCATTTAACTTTCCTGACATAGCACACCCTTGATAACTTCTTGGAGATCTGGTCTGGTGCTAGTAAATTCTTTCAGGTTTTGTTTATATGAGAATGTTCTTGTCTTTTCTTCCCATATGAAGGATAATCTTGCCGGGTACAGTATTCTTGGTTGAAATTGCTTTTCCCTTAATGCTTTGAATATATTTTCCCATTCTTTCCTCACTTGCATTGTTTCCTATGAGAGGTCTGCTATTAGTCTGATGGGATATCCTTTGTAGGTATCTTGCCATTTCTCTCTTGCCAAGCTTAGTATCTTGTCTTTGTCTGTGGTTTTGGTCAGTCTGACTATAATGTGTCTTGGAGAAGATCTTCTTGGGTTGATTCTATCTGGGGTTCTTTGTATTTCTTGGGACTGGATCTTTGAGTGCCTCTCTAGGTTTAGAAAGTTTTCTTACAGGATTTCATGGAATAGATTATCAATGCCCTTATGAGTCTCTTCGCCTTCTGGGATGCCAATTATCCAGATGTTTGGACATTTGATGGTATCTAGTACTTCTGGTATATTATACTCAAATTTTGGGGCAATTTTCTCAGTCTTCATGGTGGATTTTTCTAGGCCAGCAATTTTCTCTTCTACATCTGAGATTCTATTTTCTGTCTAATCAAGCCTGCTTTTAATACTTTCAAGGGAGATTTTGACTTCCTGTATTATAGTCTTCATCTCTAACAGTTCCACTTGATTCTTCTGTAAAGTGTGTAATCCCTTTCAGATCTTGCCAGACTTTCCTCACCTCCTGGAACTTGTCAGCTTCTTTCTCCTTTCTCTTCTGTAGTTCATTGTCTCTCTTCTCTTCCATCTCTGTTAGCTTCACCATTATGAATGTCCTAAATTATTTATCAGACATTTCCATGATTTCCATTGAACTGTCTGCGGATGAAGAGGAGTTATTCTTTTCCCTTGGAGGAGAGGTATTTTCTTGCTTTCTGATAGTTCTTGTGACCCTGTGGTGATTTCTAGTCATCCGATAGATGGTGTGTTTCTTCCCACACCTGAAGTTCAATCTGACCATCCAGGAGCATGCGGAAAAAGAAATATATAGAGAGAAACAACAGCAACAAAAACAACCAAGAAACAGAGGAAAAGAGAAGGAAAAAACTGAAAACTAAAAAAAAAAAATTTTTTTTTAAAAGGAAAAATTAGAAAACCACCCAGTGCAGAAATCACTAGTTCTCAGGAGCCATGAAGGTATCTTCTGAAGTCCTGCTCCCTTGCCTCTCCTAATTTGGGAGGGGGAGAGGGGATTATTAACAAGATAAAGGGAAGGGAAGGGCTGAAAGCCAAGAAAATGCTTTACCTTAAAAAAATTACAAAAAATTAGAAGACTGAGACAGAGGTAGAGAAAAACAGAGACAGAGAGAGACAGGAGGCTTGAAAGTCTTCCTATCACTAGAGTTTGTGGTCTGGAGGCTGAATTATCAGTGGAAAAATCTTCATTTCACTTATTTCCCTAAAATCACTATTTCTCAGGAACCATGAAGGTGTTTCTGAAGTCCTGCTCCCTTGCCTCTCCACTCGAGTTTGTGGTCTGGAGGCTGAATTAGCAGTGGAAAATCTTCATTTTGCTTATTCCCCTGAAATCACTAGTTCTCAGGAGCCATGAAGGTGTCTTCTCAGCAATTTCTCTTTTTTTAAACTATGAAAATTGCTGAGTGGTATGAGTTAGTGAACTCAGGCTCCAGGCTTTGGTTCAGTAACTCTGGCAGCATGACCAAAGCTCCACACTATGGATGTTTAACCATAAATTTGCTGAACCATTCTCCTATTCTCTCAAAAAAAAAAAAAAAAAAAAAAAAAAGGTAGTTGTTTCCATTTTTGCCATACATGATATACAGATTTTAGCATTAACGAAAGTTTTCATCTCTTTTGGATGAAAGCGTAGAAGAAAGAGTACTCAGTCTGCAGGTAATGTATGTTTTAAATTTGTTTGTTTTTTAATCCCGAGGTATAAGACTGATCCTTTAGAGCAGCTGCTAAGCTCTGTGTATGGGGAGCCAGATCACACATAGCCAACTGTGGTTCAAAATCCAGCCTTCCAGGAGCTGGAAAAACAAGTCAAGCATGTGTCCATGCATACCCAAAATTGTGATGGGATGGAGAAGCAGAGGAAAAAGGATTGCAGTTTGACCATAGCCCACCGGGTGGTGCTTTCTCTCTATCTATATCTCTGGTGAGTATAGTGCTTTCTAGCAATTAAAAATTAAAAAAAAAATAAAATCTTAAGGTGTAAATCACATTCCAATCAGCATTTGATCTTACCATTGTTTCTAAATTTAGCTGTTCTGATATGCATATAATAGCAATTGTGGTCTTAATTTGCATTTGTCTGACAGCTAGTGATACTGAATATATCTATCTGTTCATGCCTTTTGCCAATTTTCCAGTTGGACTGTTTGAGTTTTTTAAGAATTATTTTATTTAACTTTATTTATTTATTTATTTTAATTTGACCAGAGAGGGAAGAATGAGAGAGAGAGAGAAAGAGAGAGAGAAGTAAAGTGAGAAAGCAAGCCTCTAGATATGGGACTTGAACCATAGTTGGCCATATGGGAGTCCAACACCCTTAGCTACCACTCCACTTGCTGGCCCCCAGACTATTTATTACTGAGTTTTTAAGAGTTCTTTATATATATACTATGGAATGGATTATTTGTCACATATGTGGGTTACAAATTTACTTCACCTACTGTCTTGTCTTTACACCCCAACAGAAACTGGTTCTAGAGTTTCTTATTTTTATAATATCTTTAATTTTTTTTTTGAGAGGCTTTTTTTTTTTTTTCACTATAGGGCACGTGCACTTGCCAGACAGACAGAGAGAGACATAGAGACAGAAAGCGAGAAATCACCCCCTAGAGGGGATGGTCACGCCGTAATCCCTTCTCCTCCATTCTCCTCTCGGGATCTTGGGCACGCACGCACACGCGCCCGGTGTGAGTTTTAAGCCACCGGGTCCAGGACGCGAACTGCGGTCGAGTATGTGGGAGTCCAGCGACATAGCCATTACGCTAACTGCTGGTTCCCAATATCTTTACATTTTTTCCTGCTGTTAATCTGTCAAAATTTTTTCCTGCAACTTTGTTGTAATTTTACTTTTGTCTCTGCAATCACATTCTCTACCTTTTCTCTAGCAGTCTGCACTAGGCCTATGAAGTTTTAGCCTCACCTCCATATGAAGTCCTCCATGGAGGGAAGTCCTAGAACTGAAATATCTTTATTTTTTTTAGTTTAAGATTTAATATATTAATTATTATTATTTTCCAGTTTGATCAAAGAGAGACACAGAGAGAGAGAGAGAGAGAGAAAGTGAGAAAGCAATCCACCAGGTCTGGGACTTGAATCACCATTGGCCATGTGGAAGTCCCCCCAACCTTTTTCTTTTAAGAGAGATATTTGCTATAGGGCATGTGAGCTCACCAGAGACAGAAAGTAAGAAATCGCCCCTGGGGGATTGGCTTCGCAACAATCCCTCCCCCTCTATTCTGCTCTCAGGATTTTGGGCTCACATGCATACATGCCTGGACTGTTTTAAGTCACCGAGTCTGGGACTCCAACCATGGCCAACTTCTTGGGAGTCCAGTAATGTAACCATTACACCATCTGCTGGTCCCAAACTCAAATATGTTAAGGCAACAGAAACGCCCATCTTAACCGCGGGCCATGGGTCAGTATTAGCAAAAATAATTAAATCTTTGATTCAATAACAAGTTTAGGGGTTTTCAGGTTGGTATCATTGAAAGGAGACAAAGAAGAGTCAAGTGTTTGTAAAAGACATATTCAAATGATATACCATGGAATCTAATCTAGAGAAGAAGGGAAGTAAAAACAAAGTTAATTAAGAGATTCTAGAAGAAAGTCAATGGATTGGCAGGTCTACTTGAGATGGAGGGACACTGTGAAGGGTTGCTGTGAGGTTTAAGTGGATCTGTAAATATCAGTCAATAATCCTACCAACACTGCTGAAGTAAGAGTTCCCAATTCTAATTCATAACCTGTTAAAATTTAACAGGCTAAAACACTTAGTAAGTTAATCACAAGACTATAAAGACAGTACTTTTTCACTCTAAAAATAAGCTACTTTAAGCACTATGCACTATTTCACCTAAATATAAACTAAAACTAAAACCTGAAATTCAAAACATAAATGTATTTTCTATCAAAATATTCTTATGTATCCAATATTACAGAACAGATCCCCACATTAAACAGAAGAACTTTACATAAAAAAAAACTTCCTAATTTTCTATAAATATTATTTTCAATAAACTATAATCATCTCCTCTAAAAATCCATCCTCTCTACCCTATCACTCAAATAAATGAGTTTAATGTATCTCCTTAACTATCCTATGGTCTGCTCAACTTATCTGCTTCTATGAAAAGCTGCCAATACATATTATCCCCCTATTGTTTGTAAGCAAGATAGACATGATATGCATACAGCTTTCATAAACAACAGTGCTCTGCACATAGCAGGCACTCACCAATATTTTAACGGATTAATAAATCTATTATATAAACATGTTCGTCTTAACAATCTCAATGTCCCACTTCTGCAATATTGTAATATTACATATTATCAGTCAACACTTAGCTTTCTGCCTTTTTTAAAATGGCTTTTTAATATTTCCAATATTATTTAAAGTATAACTAGATAAATAATCATTTTTTGAATGCACACAATTTAAGTAAAGCAGATAACCATAATGGTTTTAAAAAGCAAATCAACAAATTACTATATGCTTTCATTTGAAACAAAAATATATAAAGCATTACTATTTCATACCCACTGGGATTTTCTTTTTTTTTTTTCTTTTTTGAAGAGGTTTTTGCTATAGGGCGCCATGTGCTCACCAGACAGAGACAGAGATAGAGAGACAGAAAGCAAGAAATCACCCCCCAGGAAGGATGATCACACCGCAATCCCTTCTCCTCCATTCTCCTCTCGGGATCTTGGGCACACATGCACACGTGCCCAGCATGAGTTTAAGCCACCAGGTCTGGAACTTGAACCGCGGTCGAGGTCGACTCCATGGGAGCCCAGCAACCCAGCCATTACGCTAACTGCTGGTCCCCCCAACGGAATTTTAAGCATTTTTTTCTCAGTAAGAGAAAAACACTTGCTTGAATGATTCATTTATAAATGTTAATTATATATAAAAGCATGGTTAAAGGCTATAATTTGCATGTGTATTAAAAAGTAGAAAATGTGACAATGTCCACAAGAAGTTCAATTGAGTTTTTAGTAACAGTAGTCACTACTGTTACAATTGTTACTACTGTTAGTAACAGTAATAGCACACCAGTAAGTGAATTCCTAGGGGACTAAAATGCCAAATTCAACTTCTGACCAATATCGAAGGGGAAAAACATGGTTTCTACAGGAAGCCACAGAAATCCGACATCAGCATTAATCTGCTTAAAATGTTCTGTCATTGGCCACAGTGGTATACGTGAGAGGTGCAGCTGCCCAATGCTCCAGTCATATGGGAAGGCCTGGGGTTCAGTTCCTGCATCACCCTGAACGTGCCAGGCATACCCCAGATCCTGGCAGGCTAGAAGGCTGGAGTGGACAAATTCCAGTATGACAGGACCTACCTGGGCCGGTTTCTCTCTCTCTTAGGAAAAAAAAAAAAATAGATCTTTTAAAAAAAGATAAAAGAAAAGTTTTAGGCCAGCCCCTTAGCACAGCAGTTAGGAGCCAAGCAGAAGAAGCTGGATCCCACCTGGCTGACTCTGTTGGCTTGAAAAAACACACCAGACATATGATGACAGGATGGAGAATTGGAGGAAAAAGAACTGTACCATGACCAGCCCTGATGAGAAGAGCTTTCTCTTTCTCAAATACTCTGTTACTGATAAGTTGGTAATGCATGTCTTTTTTTTTTTTTGGAGAGGCTTTTTCCACTATAGAGTGCGTGTGCTAGCCAGAAAGACAGAGAGAGACAGAGACAGAAAGGGAGAAATCACCTCCCAGGGGGGATGGCACATTGCAATCCCTCCTCCTCCATTCTCTTCTCGGGATCTTGGGCACGCACCCACAAGCGCCCGGAGTGAGTTTAAGCCACTGGGTCCAGGACTCGAACCACAGTCGACTACATGGGAGTCCAGCCAACTGGTTATGCTAACTGCTGGTCCCGGTAATGCATGCTTACTAATAATAGTTCAGTAGATGACACTGAACTGAAAGACTATGAATTGGGTAAATAACAATCAAGATCTTTTAAAGATTTCAGTATCTGAGAGAGTAAGTTCAAATCAAGAAAAAATATTAAATTAAATAAACGTAAAATATCTTCCCTAAAAAAATCAAGACAGGATAATTTTTTAAAACTCTTAGTATCACCTCCTGGAAAATGACAGGATTTCATCCCACTGGCAATCACAAAATAAGGAAACAATCTAATGCAGCTACCAAAAAGAAGTACTAAAAGAGATTTAGAAAAGAGAAAGGAAACATATTTACTAAACATAGGTATCCAGCACTTTGCAGTAATATTTAACACACATAACCGCCTTTCCAACATTATAGGAAACAGATTCAGACGTTCTTTGCCCAAGCTCACACTGCTGTGATTAGACGTGGCCAGTGTCCACCACTACTCAGTGTCCTGGAGATAAGTATTAACAGAAAGGCAACATTCAAAACAAGAGGATAGGAGAGCAGCTCCATCTATTCCACTTTGGTCTACCTGTATTTAGTCTGTTTAAGTTTGGAGATCACATTTCAAAATGAAATAGGAATGACTAGAGTTTGATCAGGAAGGTAACCAAAACAGCAGGGAGGTGGAAAGAAGGAAGTTCTCAAGAAGAGGAGGAAAGATCCTCGAGGTGCGTAATCACTGTCGAGCTAGCTTACTTACTCAGAGGTAAATAATTAAATACTTTTAAGGTCATAACTTATAGGCCAACATATTGAATTTAAGAGAAAACCATTTGAACTTCAGTAATAAAACTTCCAAGCAATCAGCACATCACGGAGGCTGAGGTTTGAAGTTGGATGATAAATCTCTGCAAACCAAGGTCCCTGCATGCACCGTTGCATGTATACGGATGTGCTGCCGTTGTGCCGCTTGGTGTTTTCGGTGAATAGCTCTTATCACAGGGGAGGGGAGGAGGAGGAGGAGGGAATCTTCAGAGTGGACAGGCTCCGTGCTCCGCTAACACCTCAGCACCACTGCCCACTGCCCACCGCCCACCGCCCACAAGGCTCACCTCCCTGATGCTCAGGCGATCCCCACTTGTGTATGCATCTAAGACCAGGTTCTGAGGAAGCCCCCCGAGCGCGTTCCCACGACACAGGCACTGGGGCCTGGGAGGCCCGGAGGACGGAGAAGTGCGGGCCCGAACCCTCCACCTCCCCACGAGCCGCCCCAAAGCTTCAATTCCCCCACGTTCGGACCCCTCTCTCCTTCCCGCGACCCTCTGCACTCTGACCCCGTCCTTCTTCCTGCGCCCCAACTCCTTCTCCTCTCCAGGTCCTGCATCTCCCTGCACCCTCCTCTTCCCGGCGCCCGGACTCGCACCCTCCGGCGCCGGAAAGGACGCGGCATTCGGCAGCATTCCGCACGGTCGCGCTCACCTGTCACGCCGCCGCCCGGTGCCAGCCGGGTCGCGCTCAGCCCGCCGTCCCCACGACGCGGCGTCCCAGACGCACCGGCCGACGCTGAGGACACCTGGCGCTTCCTCACTGACTCGACCCCACAACCCCAATTCTGCACGCCCGCACTTCCGGCGTTGCCGGAAGTCCCGCCCCCACGTCCGCTCACGTCTTGACGCCCCAGGCGGTGGCCTGGGAAAGGGCGAGCTCAACGCCTCCTAGCCGAGCGGCAGGGATCAACCGACTGCGGGCTCCGGTCAGGGCTCATCGGCCTGTACCTGACTGCCCGCTGTCCTTCGGAAGCCCTGTCTCCACGCTAAGCAAGGCGAGCCAGTATCCGCTGCAGACTGCGGAAGGTGCGCCAGCGCTGCCCGGCTCACTGGAGCGAGGGGAGCCGGCCAGGCTGATCTAGCTGACCCTCGCCCTCCTGGGAGAACCCATAGATTTCCCCTTGCTCTTGCCTTTAAAATAAAGCTCAAGATGCAGAATCGAGAAGCAGGGATATGTTTGTTGCACAAAGAACAATTTACTGAGGATCAAAACAGCACCTCCTCCCAAAAAAATGTGGAAAGAAACGTGAATTAATCCTGCACTAAGTACAATAATAAAAGCTTATCAATGAAAACACTCCTGTAAGGTGAACTTAAGGAAAACTAAGACTTCAACTCCCTTAGAAGAGCCATTTTCAAACTTTTGAAGGTTGTGACAAATATTCAAGTAATAATTTTACTTAGCACTAATATGCTGGGCAGGCAGGGTGGCTAGTGGAACACCTTGTAAACCACATAATATTCAACTAATTCACATTCTAATAGGTGGTTTTATTTGCAGCATAATGTCAGCAATTCAGATGGTAATGAAGATATTCTTAGTGGAAGTAATTTTCTAAAATGTACTTAGGATTCCACAAAGTCACTGAAATTAGTTGAATATGTAAGGAAATGTTGTAAAACCAAAGAAATCAAGGCTGTTGAAAGCCAGATACTTCGCACATTTGTAACTTGTTTAACTCTCAAACAGCCTAACACAGTAGAAGTTACTATGCTGAATTGTGTTTTGACTATACATGAGAAAATTACTTCTCAAGAGTTACGAAGCTACTGTGCAGCTGAGCAAAGACCAAAATCCAAGCTAACATCAAATCCCATGTCCTTTCCACTATAAACTGGCTAGATAGGGCTGCAGTAGCAAAATATCATCAGCTAGGTGGCTAAACAGATTTTTATTGTCTCACAGTAAATACCCAGAGGCTAGAAATCCAAGATAAATTGTTCCTAGCAGTTGTTCCTTTCTGAGAGCTGTGAGGGAGAACCCATTCCATGCCTCTCAGTTTATGTAGCTTCCCAGCAATCTTTGTAGTTCCCTGGTTTGTGGAGCAAAATTCCAGTCTTCATGTGGAGTTCTCCTGGTGTGCAAGTCTTGTCTTTTCACTTAGCATTCTTTTTATGAGGACATCATTAATATTAGATTAGAGCCTACCCTATTCCGCTATTACCTCATCCAAAATGATTACATCTGCAATAACTTTTATTTTTTCTAAACGAATTTATTTCCTTTTTCATGGAGGAGACAGACAGCACCCTCAGTTGGATCTTCATTCTGTGATCCACTCCCAGTCTCAGCCAGCCCAGATCACAGGCACCCTGTGTTCCCAGGAAGGCCTTGGGATGTGAACCTAGGATCTTCCCATGTGGGTGGGTCCAGCATTGTACTAGCTGACCCTGCAACAAAGGTTTTTCCATATAAAGTCACATTCTGGGATTGAGAACTTTGGTATATGAATTTGATAAAGTGCAGTGGAGTATTGGGAGACAGAGACACAATTCCACCCATAATACGCTATATCCTGAAATGACAGTCTGAATTAATGTTTTTAAAAGACACAAAACAAGGACCAGCAGATGGCATAATGGTTACATCGCTGGACTCCCAGGTAGTGGACCTGGACCCAGCAGCTTAAAACTCACATACCAGGCACATGTGTGCATGCCCAAAATCCCAAGAGGAGAATGGAGGAGAAGGGATTGCGGCATGGCCATCCCTGATGGGGAGTGATTTCTCACTTTCTGTCTCTCTGTCTCTCCAGCAAGCACATGCACCCTACAGCAAAAATCTCTCTCTTAAAAAAAAAAAATAATAAAAAGGGAAAAGAAGCCCAGATTATAAAAAAAGTTATAACTACAATCCTGGTATCCAATTACATACGCCCTCAAGGAGAAACTGCAGCAAGTACACATCCCACACAGTTCTTACTTGTCACTTGTCCAAGCAAAATATGTGTGATTTAATCTCATCAATAGAGGAAGAAAGCCGAATTTAGTAACATTCAACTTTGAGCATGGTTTAATGGGTAAATAAGGTTTTCTCACATTTGCTTGATCACTGATTATTTCATCTGTGCCTCAAACACCTGGACATTTATACTATGGTATTATAAGCTCATTGATATGTTGCTTCATAATCATTTCAAGTCATTTCATATATGTGTACATACCTGTCATATATTATGTTTTTATTTTCCCTGGAGGTACTCCATATTTAGTACTTCACAAAAGTCTCTGCTCAAATATCACCCACCACATTAGGGATGTTTTCCCCAAAAGTTTTTTTTTAAGAGAAATTTTTGCTATAAGGGCACATGTGCTTGCCAGAGAGACAGAGAAACAGAAAGCAAGAACTTACCCCCAGGGGGATGGCCACGCCACAATCTGTTGTTCTCCTCTCTTCTTCTCTTGGGATTTTTGGGCATACACACATACCTGACGTGAGTTTTAAGTCACCGGATCTATATGAAGGCCAATTTGAAAAGAGTATAGGGTCCTGCAGATTCCGTCTTTAAGAAAATTTAACTAAGGGCTGGCCCCATAGCCTGGTGGTTCATGGAGCTGGATCCAATATGGCTCAATGAGTGATTCAAATCCCAGCCTTAGCAGCTGGAAAAACACAAGAGACACGTGCGAGTGCCCCAAATCTCAACAGGATGAAGAAACGGAAGAGAAGGGATTGTGGCATGATCAGCCCCACTTGGGGGGGTGGGATGCTTTCTTCCTGTCCTTCTATCTCTCCAAGTCTCTCTGGCAAGTATACATACCCTCTGGCAATTAAAAGAAAAAAATTTAATTTAATGAAGACAATGAACATTTATCAGTTTTGAAACCAAAGTTGAAAGGACCTGACAAGTTGTGAGGAGTCCCTGTTAGGAGGGAGACCGTAACTATGAAGAATTAGAAAAATACAGAGTGAGTATGGTCCAGCAGGTAGTGTGGAGGTAAGGCACTGGATCTCACATGGTTCACTGTATGGTTTGAGTTCTGGACCCAGCAGTTTGAAAAACACACAGGGTGTGGGTGTGTGTATGCTCAAAATCCTGAGAAGAGAATGGAGGAGACAGGATTGCAACATGGTTATTCCCTCCAGGGCAGGGGGTGATTTCTCATTTTCCCTCTATCTCTGTCTCTCTCAATCTCTCTCCAGTGAGTGCATACACCCTTTAGAAAAACAAAACAAAATAAAAACAAGAACAAATATATAGAGTACATAAACCAGTTTGCAAAAATGAATTCCTGATAGGTCCCCAAAATGTTAGAGAATCCAGAACCATCTTCCATTTCCAACCTACAGAGGGAGGGCCCTGTTAAAGCTTCGACTGCAGGGCTATCATGAGTCTTACCTCCCTTACACCATTATACTTATTCTCTCTCTTAGAATTATGCTGTGGTTCAATAAAAACAAATGTGATAAATTAAAAGAGTCTTTGTCCACAGGATGAAAACAAGACATATATTTACAGACAGAAGTCTTCCTGATAACAGCTAATAAATAACAGTTTATATAAAGCAAGTACTGTATAATTTAGGCCAATGATTCTTGAAAGTCTGCCTCAGACTGGTTGGGGCTAGCTAACTATGAATCACCTGGTAGAACTTATTAAAAATTGGGAACCAGCAGTTAGCGTAATGGCTATGTCGCTGGACTCCCACGTAGTCGACTGCAGTTCGCGTCCTGGACCGGGTGGCTTAAAACTCACACCGGGCACGTGTGTGTGCGTGCCCAAGATCCCGAGAGGAGAATGAAGGAGAAGGGATTGCGGCATGACCATCCCCGCTGGGGGGTGATTTCTCACTTTCTGTCTCTCTGTCTCTCTCTGTCTGTCTGGTGAGCGCACGTGCCCTGTAGCAAAAACCTCTCAAAAAAAAAAAAAAAAAGAACTTATTAAAAATTCACAGTTCCAGGACCAGCAGTTGGCATAATGGCTATGTCACTGGTCTCCCATGTAATCGACCGCGGTTTGAGTCCCAGACCCGGTGGCTTAAATTCACGCCAGGTGTGTGTGTGTGTGTTTTTTTTTGTGTGTGTGTGTGTGTGTGTGTGTGTGTGTGTGTATACCCAAGATCCTGAGAGAATGGAGAAGGGATTGTGCATGGCCATCCCTGCTGGGGGGTGATGTCTTGCTTTCTGTCTCTGTCTTTCTGGCAAGCACTCTGGTGAGTGCACGCACCCTATAGCAAAAACCTCTCAAAATAAATAAATAAATAAAAATAATTCACAGTTCCCAGACTCCACTTCTGGAGATCCTGATTCCAGGTTAGGGCATCAGAGGAGCTTACACACAGTTGAATGATATCCTCAACACTACTACTAGTGTATTGGACTGAAGCAGTAATCCACACTTTGCAGTAATCAAAACAAAACAAAAAATATTAATATATTTTTCTTCTAATAAATAAAAAAAATAGTATAAGAAACATTTTTAAATGTAGCAAGTAATCTCCAAACATCAGCTTTACCATAAGTAGGATGGGATAACATTTAACACATAAGTTATTTTAATACTAATTGGGTTATTATAATAATAAATAGTTATTGCAACAATAAATTGGAACTATCTATTAGCACAGTATCTAACAGAAGCAAATTTAAAGCTGTAATATAAACAGTTGTAAAAACTGTTTAAAAAACTGGAACCATCGGGAACCAGCAGTTAGCGTAATGGCTATGCCGCTGGACTCCCACGTAGTCGACCGTGGTTCGCGTCCCGGACCCGGTGGCTTAAAACTCACGCCGGGCGCGTGTGCGTGCGTGCCCAAGATCCCGAGAGGAGAATGGAGGAGAAGGGATTGCGGCGTGGCCATCCCCCCTGGGGGGTGATTTCTCGCTTTCTGTCTCTATGTCTCTCTCTGTCTGTCTGGCGAGCGCACGCGCCCTACAGTGAAAATCTCTCAAAAAAAAAAAAAAAAAAAAACTGGAACCAGGGGCCAGCAGATGGTGTGGTGGTTAAGGGTGCTGGACTCCCACATGGCTGACCTTGGTTCGAGTCCCGAGCTGGTGGCTTGCTTTCTCACTCCATCTCTCTCTCTCCTGCTCACTCTGTCTCTCTCTGGTCAAATTAAAATAAATAAGATCAAGGGACCAGCAGTTAGCGTAATGGCTATGTCGCTGGACTCCCATGTAGTCGACTGCGGTTTGAGTCCTGGATCCGGTGGCTTAAACTCACGCAGGGTGTGTGTGCATGCGTGCCTAGGATCCCAAGAGGAAAATGGAGGAGAAAGGATTGTGGCGTGGCCATCCCCCCTGGGGGGTGATTTCCTGCTTTCTGTCTCTGTGTCTCTCTCTGTCTGTCTGGCGAGTGCACACGCCCTATAGCGAAAACCTCTCCAATAAATAAATAAATAAATAAAGTCAAATACAAAATTCTTAAAAAAAAAAATACTGGGGCCAGCAGTTGGTGTAATGGCTGTCACTGGACTCCCACGTAGTCAACTTCAGTTTGAGTCCTGGACCCAGTGGCTTAAACTCACTCTGGGCACATATGCATGTTTGCCCAAGATCTGGAGAGGAGAATGGAGAAAGGATTGAGGCGTGGCCATCTCCCCTGGGGAGGGGGTGTGATTTCTCACTTTCTATCTCTGATTTCTCTTTCTGGTGAGTGCACATGCCCTATAGCAAAAACCTCTCAAAAAACAAAAAAAAGTTTAAAAAACTTTCTAACCTCTCCCCTATTATAGATGAAGGAAATGAGGCCAGGAACACTAGTCTGTTATACTGTTAAACCCAGTTATAAGCAGCAAAGCTCAGTATCTTTGTCCATTTGTACTGTTATAATACACAGACTGAGTCATTAGTAAACAACAAATTCACTTTTCATAATTCTGAAGTCTGGCAAGTTCAAGACCAAAACAACCCAGGATTAGTGGGGAGGTGCTCAGTCGCTTTTTCTAAGATGGTACTATGTTCTGCATCCTCCTGGGGTGTAGTAGAGAGACAAACACTGCCTTCATATAGCAGAAGGGATGAAATGGGAAAAAAAAAAAGGCACATTCTACTACCTACCAGCCATTTTATGAGGTGAAGCACTTATGTTTTAATCACTTCCAAAAGCTCCCCCCAACTTAATACCAATACAATGGGGATTAAGTTTCAAAATTAAATTTGGAGGAGACACACATTTAAACCATAGCATCCAGATAAGAACTGAGGTCTTCTACATTCAGTGGGCTTTCCACTGTACCAGGAGTTCTCAAAAAGTGGTCCAAGGGCCTATGGGGAGCTCCTGAAAACTTCACAGGATGTCTGTAAAGTCAAAATTAATTTCATAATAATTAAATGTTAATTGCCTTTTTCACTCTCATTACCTTGAGTGTAGTGTGGAATTTTCCAGAGACTGTAGGATATGCAATGACATCATCTCTCTGAAGATCAATAGAATGTGTGCTTGTATATTATCATATTGCTCATTAGACTTTTTGTTTCATGAACATTCTTATTGTCCAAACACACATCTCCTTTAGCAGACTCCCTGCTTCCACATTCTGCTTAAGAAAAAGTGACTCCAGGTGATCATAGGTAATCCTGTTCCCACTTATACAATAGAATTTGACCAATTACAGCTATACAAGACAGCTTGCTATTCTCCTCCCCCTCATTTTATTTGTGACTTTTGCCTCTGAAATCTGTTAATTTAGGGTAACTAAAAATTTTGTGGTATCCCAGCAATCATTCTAACACTGGCCCAAATAAACTCTTTTGTCTTACCTGCTCTGCCCCAGCCTTCTTTTTTTAGGTAGATACTATCCAAATGCAGAAGGTCCCCCAATCTGCCTCTACTACAACCAGCTTCACTAAAAACACACATTCTGTAGTTGCAAAGCACTGTGGATATGTCACTGTTCTTTAAGGTAGACAAATTCTTATTGTAGACAAATTCTTCAGATTCCCAATAATGTAACCCGTGTATGCGTTTGTTGGAGCACAGTGAGTCTTCCACACTAATATATCAACAGTAATTTCTTGCTTTTTCTTAATTTCCGTTAAACCCAGTAAGGCATAGGCCCGGATCTACCCTCGAGAACGGGACTTAAGGACAGAACGCCAGGCTTCCTAGAGGCGGAGAACTCAACGCTTAGGCCTGTGTCCCGGCAACGCGAGTTTCGCGACGTCTGACGTCAGCACGCACCCACCGCAGCGCCTCCTGCCGATTGGTGCAGTGGGCGGGCGGTCGGCGCTCTCACTCGGGTGCCAGTGCAGGGGGTGCTGCTCCTTGCTGGATTGGAAGGTGGCGCCCGACCCCTTCAATCGTCTCCTGGGTGGCAGAGAACGCAGCTCACCGCGTACAGCTCCAGAGCGTCCCGGGAGACGCGCCCTGGAAAGTGGTGCCACTGCACCACGTTCAGGGGGCGGCAGTGGACTCCGTCGCGCGCCAGCTGCGATTGGCCAGGCCATGTGGCGCGGCTGTGACGTCTGGGCGCTGGCGCATGCTATTGGACGAGCCGCCCGGGGCCGAGGCGTGGAGGCGGCGCGCGGCGCTCGAGA
Organism: Tupaia belangeri chinensis; assembly: GCF_000334495.1. Taxonomy (NCBI): domain Eukaryota; kingdom Metazoa; phylum Chordata; class Mammalia; order Scandentia; family Tupaiidae; genus Tupaia; species Tupaia belangeri. The sequence goes on from NW_006159510.1 coordinate 4,093,639, forward strand.
CCCGCATGCGAGTCCGAGTCCGAGTCCGAGTCCCTGCGTCGCCGGCTTGAGGTACGGACGTGGAGGCCGCAGGAGGACTGAGGGCTTGTGAGGCGCGGAGAGGCGGGAGTCCCTCGGGCGTGGTGCGGGTCCTCAGGGCTGCGGAGGCTTTGGGACCAGACTTGCCAGCAGCGGGCTGGGACGTCTGTGGGGAGCGAAAGTGAGAACCCGGTTCCGTGCGCTGCGCCGGAGTGTTTGCTCGCCGGCCCTGGTGGGCTGAGCCCCTGCCAGGGCTTTTGGTATGAGTATGCAGGAGTTAGGAAAATAGTGCTTTTGGGGGGGGGGGGGTATTGACATTTCTAATGGAGAATTCTTTTGTCAGTCGTTATAAAGCAGCGGGGGAAAAGGATCAGCAGTGCTTTAGTAGCGATTTTACTGTGAATTCAAGTCTTAGGAGACTGTAAATGTATGCGTCCCATTTTTATGGAAAGTTAGAAAACAAGCGTAGACAATGTAGTGTGTAGACATGCCTGTAAATAGGGTGGAACCTCTTTCCATGTATGGTATAGATCCGCCCACATGCGTACATACATGAAGAGGGTGACAAGAACAAGATTCAAGAGACGGCTGTCCTCACACTGGCAGTCGTGTCTTGTACATACCATCTTTAAACGAATACATAAAAGTATTTTATCTTGTGCTTATGTTCAGCCTTAAGATCTAAATTCTGAAGATCCTAAAAGGGATCCACCTACAAGGCAAAGCACATAGAATACATTGTAGAAAAATCAATTCAAGAAACATTGAAGGCATGGTGTATTAAATACTAGGTACTCTGAAATATACAAAACATAGCGAGTTTAGAAATCTCTGGATATAGTTTTGCAAACAGTATGAGTCAGAATATAGTAAGTGCTTAAAAGTTACGTGAGAGGTAATAGGTAGGGTTCAGAAAAATTAAGTCTCAAAGCACTAAGGTAGGGACTATTGACCAACTTGGCTCTTTGCTTGTTTCTTTCATGTCCATAAATAAGAATGTGTTTTCACTTATAAATGACTGGAGAAAAATCGAAAGAATAAAATACTTTGTAATGTGAAAACTAAATGAGATTCACATTTCAATGTCCATCAGTAAAGATTCATTGGAACACAGCCGTGCTCACTGCTTGGTGCACACATGCATTGCTTATGGCTGCTCTTGAGTATAAAGGCAAAATTTTACCTAGACTACCTTAAGGCCTCCAGTGAATATAACAAAATAAGTTGTCTCTTGCTTCTAGACTGGTGTTAGCTATGTACTACTGCTCTTGAGAGAATAGATAAAACACAATTTTTCTGATTCAGAGTCCAGGTTGAGAAAAGCTATATAAAATCTTATTAGAGCATTGATAAAGGGTTGCTGAATGTTTGTCACATGAATTGGAACTTGAAAATAGATTTTAACGAAGATCAAAACCTTGAGCATCTGTGGCATCCTTGAGCAACTATGTGGAAGCAAATGGGAAAGTATTTGGGATGGGTGTGGGAACACATGGTAGAGAATATAGAAGCTGTGGAAAAAATAAGATGCAAAGTGAGGTTAGGCCAGATCATAGTTGGATAGAGTACTAAGAAAGAGAAGTGCAGAAAGGGAGAATTGGCTGTCAGTGCTGTAGAGGGTCTCAGAGGGGAACAACGCAATAGAAGATTGAGTTTGGAAGTTAGGAGAGTGTGTGTGGAAAAGGGTAGCTCTGATTGCCAGGGGGAGAAATAATTTCCAAGGTAGAGTTGAGTAGTAGAACAGCAGCATTCTCGGGGGAGCCCGGTGGGAGCAAAGAGTGGTGAGACACAGTTAGGGGAGCAGCATATTTCATAACCTTTAGAGATGGCCGAATTGCTGCTCTAGTGTGTTTATATCAACTTTAGAAATACAGGTATTTACTTTTCTTTCTTCTTAAAAATAGCATCCTAGGACACATCAGACATTTTGTAAGGATGCCTGAAATAAATACTGACCACCTTGATGGGAAACAGGTACAACTCCTGGCAGAGATGTGTATTCTTATTGATGAAAATGACAATAAAATTGGGGCTGAGACCAAGAAGAATTGTCATCTGAATGAAAACATTGAGAAAGGTACTGTGTTAAAATACTTTGTTATAAAGAGATTTGCCTAGACATTTTAGGTTAGCTGAAAAAAGTACTCTAGTAAAGGAGTTCTTAATCATACAGTATTTTATCCTTGATTCCAGTTAGTTAAATGGTATAGTAGTAAAATCTGCCTTCCCTGCTTAACAGCTGTTTTTCTTCAATTTCATGCTGATAACTCCACTTCCTCAGGGTTATTGTGGTTTCCTAAAAGAGAGAATAGATCAATCCTAACATAATAGCAAACCTACAATCCTTTGTTTCTACTGAGCAGAGAGAGAGAGAGACAGGTATCTTAAAAGAAGGCATGTGCCTTTGTGGGACCAGCAGTAGGCGTACTGGCTATGTTGCTGGACTTCCATGTGGTCTACTGCAGTTCGAGTCCCAGACCCGGTGGCTTAAACTCACGCAGGGCACGTGTGATCCCGAAAGGAGAATGGAGAAGGGATTGTGGCATGGCCATCCCCCCTGGGGGGTGATTTCTTGCTGTCTCTCTGTCTCTCTGGCATGCGAGCATACACGCCCTATAGCAAAAACCTCTCTAAAAAAAAAGGCATATGCCTTTGTAACCTCAGGAGTAGAAGGTTGACTGGGCCTGGGCATCTCCACCAGTATGACTCAGTTCTCCCTCATAGTCCTGGCAAGGCTATCCAAATCGAAGACTGGGTGGTGGTAGGGGGTTGAGGAAATGGCAGCAAGTTACTAGTACTCTAGATTGCAACAGGCGAATCGGGCAAATAACTGGTATTTTACAATTAAGTTAACAGCATTTCTTATACTTTCAGGATTGTTGCATCGAGCTTTTAGTGTCTTCTTATTCAACAGTGAGAATAAGCTCCTGCTACAACAGAGATCAGATGCTAAAATTACCTTTCCAGGTTAGTGTACTTAATGTACAAAATAGATTTTTGTTGGAAACTATATTCAATTTAACTTTTTATAACACTGAACTTCTGGAGCCAAAATTGAAAAGGTAAATCCTATGAGTGATAGGATTTTTTTTAAAAATTATTTTATTTAACTTTATTTATCTATTTTAATAGATAGTCCCCAGAAAGGAACAGAACAAGAGCGAGCGAGAGAGAAAGAGTGAGAAAGCTAGCTGCCAGGTCCGGGACTCAAACCACAGTCAGCCATGTGGGAGTCCAGCGCCCTTAACCAACACACCACTGCTGGCTCGGATTGACACAATTTTATATTCTCCTTTGAAATAAGCTTATACAATGAGAGCAGTAAAGAGTAAGAACTATTAAGGGGTAGGGATGTGTGTATCTCATGTGTTTTCATTTGTTATCCAAACATTTTGATCTTTTTGGTGAAAGAGGTATTAACCTCAAGCTTATTTACAAATGTCTATTTCACAGAATATTTACTGATAGTGCATTATAACTGATTTTAAAATCCAAAAATATTGTTTTATTTATTTTTCTGTTTTAGACCTATTTGAAGAGAAGTTAATCTCTTTATTAACATTTCCCAGGTTGCTTTACCAATACTTGCTGTAGTCATCCATTAAGTAACCCAGGCGAGCTTGAAGAGAACGATGCCATTGGAGTAAAACGAGCAGCACAGAGGCGTTTACAAGCCGAGTTAGGAATTCCCATGGAAGAGGTAATGATTTTCATTGTACAACTATGCAAGCTGAAATCTGAATAATCATTAAAACATTTTAAAATAGGGATCAGCAGTTAGCGTAATAGCTATGTCGCTGGACTCCCATGTAGTCGACCATGGTTCGCGTCCCGGACCCGGTGGTTTAAAACTCACACTGGGCACGTGTGTGTGCGTGCCCAAGATCCCGAGAGGAGAATGGAGGAGAAGGGATTGCTGCGTGGCCATCCCCCCTGGGGGTGATTTCTCGCTTTCTGTCTCTCTGTCTGTCTGGCGAGCACATGTGCCCTATAGCAAAAACCTCTCAAAAAAAAAAATTTTTTTTTAAATAAACTTTAAAATTTAGTTTTCATTTTTTCTGTAGAGCATATGCACTTACCAGTGAGAACAGGGGAGTAAGAAGTCACCCCCAAGAGGGGATGGCCACACCACAGTCTCTTCTCCTCCATTGTCTTCATGGGATTTTGGCACACTTGCACATGTACCCAGCATGATTTCTAAGCCACCGGCTCTAGAACTTGAATCACACAGTTGGCCTCATGTGGGTTCCAGTTTATTAACCTCCACACTACCTAGATTGACCTATTAATCACTATATACATTAACTATTTTTATGATTGACCAAGTAAAATATAAACATTTTCCTGTGGGAATCCTTAGAAATATAAACTACAGTTCTTATGGGTAAATTGAAATAAACTTTTTTTGTTTTTAATTGCCAGAGGGATGTGCAGTCTCCAGAGAGAGAGAAAGGGAGAAAGCATCCTTCACAATGCAGCATGATTATGCCACAGTCCTCCATTTCTCCATCCTGTCAGGATTTGGGGCACATGTGCACACTTCCTCAGCATGTTTATAAGCCACTAGGTCCAGGACTCAATTAGGGTTGAGTTCCCTTAACCACTAGGCTACTGAGCCAACCCGAAATAATCTTTTTTTTTTTTTTCTGGAATTGTCCCCCATTTATTTATTTAAAATTATTTAATTTTATTCATCATCATTATTATTATTTTAATTTAACCAGAGAGAAACAGAGACAGAGAGGGAAAGCAAGCTGTGTCTAGGATGCGAATTATGTGGGGGTCCAGTGCACTTAACCTCCATGCCACCTGCTGGTCCAGGATTCTCTTTTTAAAAATAAAAAATAAATTATGTGTTTGGTCCTGTGGAAAAAATATGTAGACACTTCAAACTAACAATGTAATATATATTTTTTTTTTTTTTTGGAGAGATTTTTGCTATAGGGCACATGCGCTCTCCAGACAGACAGAGAGAGACAGAGAGATAGAAAGCGAGAAATCACCCCCCCGGGGGTATGGCCACGCCACAATCCCTTCTCTTCCATTCTCCTCTCGGGATCTTGGGCACGCATGCACACACGCCCGGCGTGAGTTTTAAGCCTCCAGGTCCGGGACGCGAACCGCGGTCGACTATGTGGGAGTCCAGCAACATAGCCATTACGCTAACTGCTGGTCCTACAATGTAATAATTTTTCAAATATCATCAATATAAATTTTTCAAATAACATCAGAAATTCTGAAACTATACTGCTGTTCAAGATATTGTTAAAAATGTAACTTAATTTTTAGTTACTTTTTTCCTTCTTGATGTTTTTATCTGTAAAAAATTAATGTCCTAGGTTCCGCCAGAAGAAATTAATTATCTGACACGAATGTACTACAAAGCTCCGTCTGATGGTATCTGGGGTGAACACGAAATTGACTACATCTTGTTTGTGAGGAAGAATGTAACGTTGAATCCAGATCCTGGTGAGATTAAAAGCTACTGTTATGTGTCAAAGGAAGAACTGCAGGAACTTCTGAAAAAAGCAGCCCTTGGTGAAGTTAAGCTAACTCCATGGTTTAAAATTATTGCAGATAATTTTCTGTTTAAATGGTGGGATAACTTAAACCATTTAAATCAGTTTGTTGACCATGAAAAAATTTATAGAATGTGAAAGCATAGATGAGTGATTACTGAAAATATTCTCTACTTAGTAAATTTAGAATGGTTTTTGTTTTAAATTTGGTTCCTTTAGGGGAACTTTCATATGGTACTTTATAATTGGAGTTTGTGTAGGAAAAAAAAAAATTGACTTGTAATTTTGTATCACATACCACATATATATGTTCTACTCTTTGTAAAAGACATTTATAAGAAATACTGTAAAGTGAGAGAGAACAATAAAAATTGACCCTGTCCAAACCCCCAGTTATGACAAATTAGAACAAATAAATGAAGTTTTTCCAGTTTTGGTATATTGTAAAAGACATTTTCAGACACATATAAAGTACTCTTCTGTTCACCAAATATTTTACATATAATTTTTGTCATTGTCTAGAAAAATAAGCAAAAGAAAGTATTTGCTTGGCTACTTCAAACCAATCTAATTAACTGACCATATTAACAGATTAAACTGGCAGTCTAGACCTAAGGGAAATTAAGTGCTAAATGTTCTAACTTCTATCATTCTAGAAGTATCATTTTGATACTTAAAGGCAACCATTGCATTTGGTAATGAGATTGGTTAGCTTAAATCTTCTAAAGTATTTACCAATTACAAAAATCTGTATTTTCAGAATTCACATGGACAGAGAAACTACTCTTAAAATAGAGTCCTACTCTACAGCTGGGTTTCTAGCCTTGGTATTATTGACATTTAGGTTGGATAGTTCTTCACTGTCATGATTCATCCTGAGCATTGTAAGATTTTTAGTAGCATCTCCGGGCTCTACACACTAAGTGCCATTAGCACCCTTTCTCCCATGACAACTAGAATTACACCAGGTAGTGCCAGATGTCCCCTGGGAAGGCAGTCACTTATGAATTGCTGTTTCATAAAGACAGATCACATTTTTGGGGGGAGAAAAATAACAGAATCGCTAATATCAATGTTAAATAGATTCAGGTTGTGGAATATATGTATGTTATACTTAAAATCATACCTTGATTAATGTACTTTTTAAAGCAAATTTCTCAAGTTTGAAATCATAATTTAGCTTTCCTGTATGATAATGAGTAGTGAAACAAAAGTTTCTTTAAAAAGCTAAAGTTTTACAAAGTGAATAATTAATTTCTTGTTAACTCCGAACAATTAATTTATAATTTCAGACAAGACTATGTAGCGAGTATTTATTTTATTGAAAAGTAAAAGCAATAAAAAAATTACCATATTTTAATACTGTTGTCTAGTTTGTTAACATTTTAATACAATACTAGATTAATCTCGTAGTGGTGTAAGCATAAATGTCATATACTTTGAAATGCATATGTAATATTTCTAGTTCTTTAGTTTTGCTTTCTAGGTGGTTTTAGATCAAAAGGCATACATAATTACTCAGTAGCCAGGTGTGGTTAGTGTCTTAAATTGGACAGCTAGTGGATCCTTAGACTGTTAATGTACTGTGCATGTACTTAGCAAGGGTTAGATATCACTGCTGCTGCCTTACAAGAATATCACTCTAGGGACCAGCAGTTAGCGTAATGACTATGTCACTGGAGGACCATGTAGTTGACCACGGTTTGAGTCCTGGACCAGGTGGCTTAAATTCACGCTGGGTGTGTGTGCGTGCGTGTCCAAGATCCCGAGAGGAGAATGGAGGAGAAGGGATTGTGGCGTGGCCATCCCCCCTGGGGGGGTGATTTCTCACTTTCTGTCTCCTGGTGAGCATACACGCCCTATAGCAAAAACCTCTCAAACAAACAAACAAAAAACCCTGGCTGTCTACTAAAGTCAAACAACTTGTAGCTGAAGAGAGACAAATCTAGATAGATGATTCTTTTGGCCCATTTGATTTCCACTTTGCTAGCTTCACATTAAGACCTTGGCTCTCAGTTTGCAGGCTCGCTAGCATTGTTTCTGAGCCAGGAAATCATTTGCATACTCGTTACTGTGAGATGCCACACTACTCTATAAAGGCGAGGTGCAGTGTGATTGGAGCATATTCCCTCCATAGGAACTCTGTGCACATCTAGCCTGCCAGCCCAGCAGGACAGCTAGAATGCTAAGGGGCAATGAAGAGAACACACCTGCTACACACAACAGTTTATCTCCTATACACACCTTTGGTGAAAAGACAGAAATGACTACACATTGTCCAGTGAAATGAAGTTCAGAAATAAGCAGAACCAACTGAAGGTGTTATAGGACAGAGTAGAGGTTACTTTTATGGAGCTAGTGACCGAAAGGGGGCACAGGGATCCTTCTGAGATTCTGGAAATACTCTTTGTTCTACAGTAAAGAAAGCACATGGGAAGAGAAGGGAGAGAGAGTGATTGTGTGGTGGGAGTTCAGACACGTGCCATCATACCTGGCCCATGCAGGTTGGACAGAACCAAGCCTTGGACCTCTCACATGACCTTGGCCACCATGCAGCAGCACCCTCTGAATGGGCATATTCTGTCTTGATTGGGTGTTGGTTACACAAGTGAACATACATGTCAGAACCAATAGAAGTTTTCATTTAAGATTTATACACTTGGGCTGGTTCTGTGGCCTGCTGGTTAAAGTAGGCAAATATGTGGGTGACTGCAATTCAAGTCCCAGACCCAACAGCTTGAAAAACACATCTGGAATGTGTGCATGCTCCCCAATGTCCCAAAGGGAGGGAGAGATGGAGAAGAGATTGCAGTGTCACCACTGCCCATGGGGTGGTGGGGTAAGAGGGGGTGCTTGCTTGCTCTCTCTCTCATGAGTTCACTTGCCCTCTAGCAAAAATAAACAAACAAAAAACTTCATGTAAGCAACAGTTCAATATGTGAAAAAATGCAGAATTAATGACATACAAGTAAAATCTGTGTCCTATCACCAGGCATAGGAACCTTAGCAGTTCTGCCCTTCCTGGTATTAGAGTTGCCAAGGGAAACAACCAAAACAAGCCCTGTAACAAGGCTTCACTCAGAGAAGACAGCAAGGTTAACGCCAACAGTGCATTGACCCTGTGGCCATGGGCCCCTCCCAGTAGCTGACACCCAGCATCTGCCTGCATGTATCCCTCTTGTGCTGTAGTAAAAGAACTTTCCCTGCTACCCCTGTAGAACAACTATTGGGTCATCAGGAAAGTCATGACACATTTTTGCATAGAAAAACAAAAATATGTCATGACTTTTCCCAACGACCTAAGAGAACAGAGCAGTGAGATGTCAGGTGATGTGTGCATACTGAGTATGAAGTAGGAAAGGAAATTCCCACCCAAGGGAGCTAGCCCAATTCTGACTGTGAGGGCCATTCATCTCTTGGCTTTAGGTGTCAAACTCCTTTCATCTCAGTGTTTTCATACTCTTCCTTTCTGGAATGTTCATCCCTGAGTCTACACCAGGCTGAATCTGACTTTTTTTTTAAAATCATTATTTTCTAATTTGCTACAGGGCACACAACGCTCACCAGAGAGAAACAGAGAGAGAGAAAATGAAAAAGCAAGCTACCACGTCCAGGACTTAAACTATGTTGGCCATGTGGGAGTCCAACACCCCAACCACCACACTACCTGCTGGCCCCAATTTGACTTATTCTTAACCCCTTACTGTAAATGTCATTTTAGAGAATCCTTCCAGGACTCACAAATCTAAATTATAGTATAAAGTGGCATCTCAGAAACTGCTGAATGAGTAAATGTATGAATTCATGAGTGAAAATTTAAACTTACACTTTAGGATCTTTTAAGGCCTCATTTCATGTACACTTAGGGTGCCTAACAGCATTCAGAATGCTCATGTCAAAAGCTGTTTTAGCTTCAATGCAAAAAAATGACAGACCAGACAGTAACAGCCCACTTGCAATAACACCTGTAAAGTCACCTGCAAAACCTGGACACAGATGTGTCTGAGATCAAACAGCTCTAAAATGAAGTATCGAGCAAAATGAAAAGAAAAAAGGCTTTTTTTTTTTTTTTTTTTGGAGAGGTTTTTGCTATAGGGCGCGTGCACTCGCCAGACAGAGAGAGACATAGAGACAGAAAGCGAGAAATCACCCCCCAGGGTGGATGGTCACGCCGCAATCCCTTCTCCTCCATTCTCCTCTCGGGATCTTGGGCACGCACGCACATGCGCCCGGCGTGAGTTTTAAGCCACCAGGTCTAGGACGCGAACCGCTGTCGACTACGTGGGAATCCAGCGACATAGCCGTTACGCTAACTGCTGGTTCCCAAGAAAAGGCTTTTCAAGGGGCCTTGCCCAATCGAAGTAGAGAAGTAGAGATACTGAGAAGCAGAGCAGGGTTTTTGACAGAGGGAAAAGAATAGGGGAGCAAGGCCAGATGTAAGGACCTACAGAGTGAGAAGGACCTAGGCGAAACTACCTAGGCTTTAAATCAGGGTGAATGAGGAACAGGCCAACTCTTGGAGGAATTTAGGACCAGCCTGGAATAGTCTCAAAGCCCATTTTTACTAGGGCAATTTGAGATAACTAGTCTCCTAGTTTCTTGGAAAAAGCAAAAACAAACAAACAAATAAACAAAAAACAAAAAAAAGCAAGCAGTTACCATCTCTGATTAAAAAAAAAAAAAAATCACAGGCTTGCAATTACCCTGATTTTTTTTTTTTCGTATACACAATATCCAGAACTCAATGGGGAAAATCTGACCTATGAAAAGTCAAACCAGTAGTAGCTGAATATCAAGGAAATAAGAGCCAAGTAGAAAACACTCAGATCCAGGTACTGACATTATTAGTCACAAACTTAAATTTTTAAAGTTTAAAATCAAGAACAAAAGATGTATCATTGAAAATTTTGAAAGCAATGGAAAGAGTCAAACAGATCTAGATTACGGAGGAAGCTCCATAGAGCCCTGGGGCCCATGTAGAGAACCATTGCTGGGTTCTCCGTTTCTTATCACTAATGTTCTAGAACGGGTAGGTGCTCAGTAGTTATTTTTTAAAGGAAGGGAAGGAGGACGAGAAGACAGGATGTGTTGCATAGGACTGTTTACCGAGGAGATAGACGAGGCACTTAGGGGCACGGAGAAATGTGTATCCCTGACTTTATTTAGGCTGCTTGTTGAGCAAGGACAGTTTCCTTTTTCTTCCTAGGAATAACACTTCTCAGTTTCATTAGAGACTTAGGATCCTCATAGTTCCTAAAGAGACTTTCTGGACCTACTATACCTATTATGGTTAAAAGGTGTTTTTATTTAAAATATTTGAAATTGTTATGCATCTGGCCAACAGTAGGCATTCTTTTTCTTTTAAGGATTTTTATACTATATTTACAATAAATAAATAAATAAATAAATAAGGGATCAGTCAACATATATCTTAGAAGTCCTTCCAAAAGTCTCAGTATCCAGTGGAGATGATTGCCTTTTCTCTTTGCTCAGCTTGCAGATCTAAAAATTTAAGGATTATCAGAGATGACTCATGCTCTAGTTCTTAAAATCTAATTTGTTCTGTCAAGACCATGAATTTATACAAGACGCAGAAACATGCTTATACCACGTCCACCAAAATATCTCCCACTCCGATCAATAACCGCTTTAATTGCTGATTCAATCTCAAATTCTAAAAATATCCGTACTGCCTCATCATGAGGGGCACCAGACATTTCACGTATCACACATTTTTCAACTTTTCCATGTTTTTCTCATTCTTCCTTGGTTTCAACTTCCAGGTTTTATCTACCATAGCTGCACCAACCATGTTCTTAATAGGACCACCTCAGTAAGGCATCTAAGTATTTTAGTTAATGAATTTGAATCCAATTTCTTGGGTGTATCCTTTTCTGAGACAGCACCCACAAAGGTCTTGCCACCCAGCTGCTGACCTCCACAGACACTGCGGTCTTCAGTCTATGCTCATGTTTCCTGAGACCCTGGCCTTCCCAGAAGCCATATTTCTGCATGATCTTATGAGCCATGTTAGCCAGGAAGGAGTTTCTGGAACCAGTTGGAGAACTCGGTCTGTACTGCTCTTTGTACACTGGGGGATGAATAGCAGCTTTGGAAGACTGTGATTGTAGCCTTGAGTCCTCTTGCTATAAAATCTCAGGGTTAATTGTCTTTTCCCACAAGAGAAGAGGGTGGGGTGATGGAGGACATAAAAGCATTGAAAATAGTTATGGACACTGGAGACCGTGTGGAAGGAAGGTGGGAGAGGGGAAGAGTGCAGGGAAGGGAACCAGGGAGGAAAAATAGATAAGGCATTTGTGGGACACAGAAATGTTTCATTACTTGTTGATGATGATATGTATCGTATTTTCAACTGGACGAGTCTGAGGTGTATTTCATGTTGGATAAATTCTCTCTGCAAGCTAATTGGTGTATAGCAATTGAATGTATAAAAAATTATTATTCTAAAAATTTAAGAAAAGAATTGGTGAAATTTGCAATTTACTCATGGCATACAAACCTAGTATGTGTATGTCTTCGAAATGATTCCATTGAAAAGCTGCATTCAGTCCTGACGCCTGATCAAACTGCTTTGATGATGACTTGCTGATTGAATTCAGAGACATGACCCGTTGGCTTGGCAGGTATCAGTTTCGTCATTCTTGTCCTTCTGTGCAGCCCAATGTGTTACCTGGTGATTTGTTTTGCAGGGTATATGTTTATATGTAAATTATTTTAGAAGGCAAAAACGATTTCGCTTTCAGAATGATTTTTTTTTTCATTATTTATGACAGCGAGAGGAGCAGAGAAAGGAACACTCTCCAGTGTCTGATTATATTGCAACCCTCTTCCTCCAGTTCTCCAGTCCATGGGATCTTGGACACTCACATGAGTGCCTGGCAAGTTTCAGGCAGGCTGAGCCAAGAATTTGAACTGTGATTGCCATGTGGAATCTGACTTCTCTGGAGCAACTCATGGCTGCTGCATCATGGAGCTGGCCCAGATTACACTTTTAAATGATAATGATAGGGGCCAGCAGGTGACATAGTGGTTAGGGTGCTGGACTCCCATGTGGAGGACCACAATTTGAGTCCTGGACCTGGCAGCTTGCTTTCTCTCTCTCTATCTCTCTTTCTCTTTCTTCCCCTCTCTCTCTGTCCCTCTCTGGTCAAATATAAATAAATAAAGTTAACTAAAAATAATTCTTTTCAAAATAATGATAATGATAATATAGGTAATTTACAAATTTATGCCCAAAGTTAATGGGCACCTAATTTCTCCTTAAATTAGTCAGGTGTTGGTGTATTTGGAGGATAGAAGCAAGATCCTAATTCAGAGAAAAAGGAATTGTCTTTAGAAAATTAAGATAAGAGCTTAGAAATAGGTCAAGAAAAGAGTTCACGGTATTGAACTTGGATCAAGGTCAGAGGAAGAACCAAGAGTAGAGCAAAGTTACTACTGAAAAATCAAATAGTGAATGACACAGGGATTTAGTTTGTGGGTTGAAAACAATGTTTAGACCACACACTCATGCCAAAAGCCCACTGTAATGTACCAAAAGATGTTACAACTTCAGGTATAGTCAAGGGTGCACTTATGGCTTGGGGAGATGAGTTTGGACAGCAATTCCCTGGCATTTACCCAGAACCCCCAACCCCTGACATTGACCATCCATGAGTTGTGAACTCAGTCTTAGCAGGGCTGGTCTTGCTGATTCTAAGGAACCATCTTTCCATGAGTGGCCAGTTACATTGACCTTCAGCTATTTACTAATCTTACTATTAGTAATTATAAGATACAATGTAAAGGGAGCAACTCTATAAATAAATATGTGTATGTATACAAACAACAAAAACAGTTGTTTGAGTTATTTAGATGTTCAGTAGTCTCCTAGATGGACATCTCAAAACTTTTTTCTTTTTTTTAGTAATCTGCTGCAGGGCATGTGCTCTTGCCAGAGAGAGATGAAGAAAGAGGGAGGGGGGATGACCTCAGGGGATATAGCCATGCTGCAATCCCATCTCCTCCATTCTCCTCTCTGGATTTTGGGCACACATGCAATGTGCCCAGTATGTTTTTCTAGCCACTGAGTCTGGGACTTGAACCTCCCCGTTAGCCATGTAGGATCCAGCCACCTTAACCACCACACTACCTGCTGGCCCTATATTTTTTATTTTTGCCCTTCCTTTAGTTCACTTCCTATTACGGTTTCAGAGTATGGGTTGTCCAGGCTCTAAGCTGGGGTCTAAGAGGATCGAATGGCAGAGAAAGAAGAGAAGTGATGCGGACAGAAAGACCAGGGTTTCACTAGCTGGAAGTTGAAGCAAGGTCAGAGATGCCCTGTCCTCGCAGATGTGATGAGGGTGTCACAAGAACCCAGCAGACTGCCCATTGTGGAGCCCCTAGCACCCAAGTTCGGTAGGACAGTGCTTCAGCAAGTCTGGCTTAGAGTGAAATGAAGCCACATGTGAATTCATATACTGGCTAACTCAGAGCTCAGTGAGGAGAATGAAAGATGAATACTACTATAAATCTTTCCCAGCCCAAGGGTAGGACCTGAGTGTAGAATTGCACCTTGACTGGTGCCCAGAGGGGCTGGTAAGACTTTCAGTTCAGAAGTCCTGAAAGGATAGGGCACGGTTCCACTGGGACAGGGCCCTGCTGACACTTCATAGGGTTTTGTCATTAGCCTCAGGGAAAGGGACACATGCCCTGCTCTTTTATTGTTATTTTATACTTACATATTAAGAAGCATCTATTTTCTGCTAAATGTGAGTGCTATTTTTGTTCTAGAAGTATTCAAACAATACTGCTTTAATATGCTCTAAGTTATATTGCTATCAGATTTTTTCTGACCTAATTAGCTACAAAAAGCCAAATCCAATTTTACTTTTATGAAAAGCATCCATGGCTGGACAGGGAACAAAAGCAAAGATGGGTCATTCAAAGAAAGGTATAAATTTATTTTTGGAGATGACTCCAAGCTCTAGCTCAAATCTCCAGCCTTAGAAAAAGCAAGGGAGGTGTCAGAAGGTCACTTTCAACCTCCCTGGTGCATTATTTCTCATTGCTGTTGTAATAAATTGCTACAATCTTTATTACTTAAAATAACACAAATTCATTACCTTACAGTTCTGAAGGTCAGAATTGGGTGCCACTGGGCTAAAATTAAGGTGCTAGTCGGCTACGTTCTTTCCTGGAGAGGAGGGAAGAATCCATTTCCTTGCCTTTTTCAGACACTAGAGGTCGCCACATCCCATGGTTCAGGCGCCTTCCTCCATCCAGTCCTTTTCGCATCGCATCCCTTCAACCTCCACTTGTGCTAAGACAGGAGAATATCCCTAACTTAAGGTCAGCTGAGTATCAACTTTAACGTTATCTGCAGCCTAATTCACCTTTGCCATGGCACAGTAACATATTCACAGGTTCCGGGGTGAGGACATAGCCGTCTTTGGAGAGGGGCCATGATTTCACTTACTGCATGCCTGATTTCATCTCCTGTTCTTACCTAAGAGGAAAAGATAGACGCGTCATTATTAGAAAAAAGAAAAGTGTCCGTTTTCCTGTGCTGCGGAGCTTCCCGTACTTTTTCCTGAACTGTTGTAGCTCTTTGACAATATGGGTATAGCCATTAAAAGAATTTATTCTATTTATTTTACGGTTCCTTCGAATTTTCAGAATTGTGTAAATTTTGAAGACAGTACGTATACTCTTCATTACCTCATAGCCAATAGTAATAAGGTATATTTGCTATAATTAATTAACAAAGATTGATACACTAGTATAATACTAACTGTAGTCCATAATTAAAATTCCTTAGTTTTTCCCTTGTGTTCTTTTTCTGCTCTAGGATCCCAGCCAGGAAACCATGTTATATATTACATTTAGTCATCATGTCTCCTTAGGCTGCTGTTGGTTCTAACGGTTTCTTAGATTTTGGTTTTCTTTTCCTTTCTTTTCTTCCTTTCATTTCTCCTGTTTATTGTGGATCTAATTTGCTCTTCTTTTTTTCTAGTTTCTAGGGTAGAAGCTTAGGTCACTGATTTTAGATCTTTCTTCTTTTCTAATATATTCCTTCAATGTTGCAAATTTACCTCTAAGCACTGATTTTACCACACACGCAAGTTCCATATTTTTATTTTTATTTAGTTTTGTTTATTTAGTTCAAATGGAGGTATTTTACATAATGACATACAATTTAAAAATAAATTTGAAATAAATAGAGGAAACCAGAGCAAAACCAGATACTATTGGTAATAAAGAATATTACCGGGACCAGCAGGTGGCGTGGTGGTTAAGGTGCTGGACACTCCCACATGGCCGACCAGGGTTCGAGTCCTGAATCTGGTGGCTTGCTTTCTCACTTCCTCTCTCATTCTCACCTTCTGTCTCTCTCTGATCAAACTAAAATAAATAAATAAACAAATGAATAAAATAAAATAAATAATTATTTAGAAAAAGAATATTACCCTTCGATATTATTTCTAAATTAAGAGTTTTATAACAATTGTTCTTGTCCTCACTAGAAAGCGCTAGGTGACCAAAATAACAGTAGTTGAGCGCAAGAAGTGCTGGCTGTTGTTTGACGTTGAGCAGTTACTGGAGACCAAATGAAGTAGATTAAGATGGGTGTGGGGCAGGGGCTCATGCTCTCCACAGGGATCAGAGGTCAGGGCGAACTTCTCCGGGGACATAGGAGAAAGATGGCCGTGGAGTTGCGCCTTACCCCGGAGGAAATTCAGAAGGAACCTGAAAAGCCAATAGGCCGCAGGAAGACATGCCCTCTCTTGCTGTGGGTTTTCACCACCAGTAATGGTCAACACGACCAAAAAATGGACAAGTTTTCCTACGGAAATGTACCATCCAGCGAACTGCATAGCTACACTTGGATGGATGCCATCTTGAAAGAACTGACTAGTTTTGTAAAAGATGTCTACCCAGAAACTAGAAAGAAGGGCACACGCTTCAATTTTGCAATTTTTTTTTTTTTTTTTACAGACCTTAAAAGGCCTGGCTATCAAGTTAAGGACATTGGCAGCACCACGTCCGGCAGAAAGGGGACTGATGATTCCATGACGCTGCAGTCACAAAAGTTCCAAATAGGAAGTTATTTGGATATAGCAATGACCCCTCCAAGTCAGGGACCACCTCCTTCAGGGTGCATGAGACATATTAAATTTTATTTACCATTTCTTGAATTGATTTTGCAGTCAGTTATGTAAAATTAATGTACATACTCTTCCCCCTGATTATTGCCATTAAGCCTTTAAACAAATTGTAATGCATCTATTTAGGAGTTAGGTTTGGTTGTGCTATGGTATGAATATTAATAGAAAGTCTATATGTTTCAAGCCCTCCTGTAACTTATAAAGAAAAGTGCTCTTAGTATCCTGTGTAAAACTATATTGTTAAATATATGTGGACAATCAAAAAAAAAAAAAAAGAAAGAAAGATGGGTGTGGACAATAGTAGTCAAGATAGGGAAACAACCTAAATGCCCACTAACAGATGAATGGATAAAGAATATATATGTATCGCGTTTTCTCTGTTTGCACACAATGCAAGGGGGAACCAGGCCAACTAGTGGTGTGGTGGTTAAGGCAGATGGATCCTACATGGCTGACTGCACAGTTCAAGTCCCAGACTCAGTGGCTTGAAAACACACTGGACACATGTACATATGTGCCCAAAATCCTGAGAGGACAATGGAGAAGGGATTAGGGTATGCCATTCACCCTGGAGAGTGATTTCTCATTTTTCTTCTCTCTTTTTCTTTGTCTCTATTTCTCTCTCTGGCAAGCATAACACCCTACAGCAAAAGCTTAAAAAAAAAAAAAAAAAGAAACAAATAAAAATAAACATGAACTCCCTACCATTTGTGACAATATGGGTGAATCTGAAAGATATTGTGTTAAATGAAATAAGTCAGTCACAGACGGCAAATAGTACATGATTCCACTTACATGAGGAATCGAAAATATTCAGTTATAGGAACAGAGAGTAGAAGGGTGGTTGTCAGGAACCAGGAAGGAGGAGGAAATAGGGGAAATGCTGGCCAAGGGATGCACACATTCAGCTACACAGGATAAATATGTTCTGGAGAGGTACTGTACAGCAGTGTGACTATTGTACAGTATTAAATTATAGTATTGAATTGCATGGAGAGTCATTCCCTAGAAGAATTTTTTCAAAGTGAATATATCCAGTGGTTCTTCTTCCTCCACCTCTGCAATCAAGAGGAAGTTCTCCTGCATTAGGGCAGTCTCCTAAAACTTGCTCATTGTCCCAATCTCTCTTATATCTTGGTGTTGAACCCAAATGCTCCAAATGACTCTTTGATTTTGCGTGTGTGTGTGTGTATGTGAAATTCTGCTACTACTATCTTTACGGTTATTGGTTTATGATAAAAGATATCTTAAAGGGATACAGATGAAAAGATACATAGGGGCAGGGTATGTGGGAAAGGGTGCGGAGCTGCCAGGCCCTCTCTGGCACACCCCTCTCTGGGAATGTCACTGTGTTCAGTTATCACTAGATTGCATTTTTTTCCAAAGAAGTATTTTATTATTTAACTTTTATTTATTTATTTATTTTAATTTGACCAGAGCAGGACAGAATGGGGTGGAGGGAGTGAGAAAACAAGCTGCCAGGTCCAGGACTTGAACCGTGGTGGGCCATGTGGAAGTCCAATGCCCTAAACCACCACGCCACCTGCCAGCCCCTAGATAATTTTTAAATCTTTCTTTCATACCTACAATTTTCTGCCTTATTATTTTTAACTCTTTTCACTCCCATTTACTTTTACTCGCTTTCCTTAGTCTTGACATCCGTGCTTTTCTCTGTATTTTGCTGTTATCTAGCGAACTTTTTTCTGCTTCTGATTCGCCTTGATTGACTGTAATCATCTATCCTCAGAGGCTATTAAGTATCTATCTGCTACTCTTACAGGCTACCATCAGGGATACCAACTGTTATTCTCCAACCAAGTTGTCATGACCTCTTTTCTGAAAACTTTTTCATTATATGGCTTGATCAAAATGCCTGTTTTTCTTTCATAATGGTTATTTTTGTGCTCTATGCAGCATTTCAAGAAGTCTGTGGAAAAGTGGAATTAAAACATAAAAATAAAAAATATAAACTTCATTTTTCACCTTAAATCCCATCAAGTTCAAGACTTTTTTTTTTTTTTTTTTTAAGAGGTTTTTGCCTTATGGGCATGTGTGCTCACTAGGGGGAGAGAGACAGAGACAGTGAGAAGGAAAGTGAGAAATCACACTCCAAAGTGGGTGGCCATGATGTAATCCCTTCTCCTGGGATCTTGGGTACACATGCATGCATATCTGGTGTGAGTTTTAAGTCACTGGGTCTGGTACTTTAACCGCAGTTTGCCATGTGGGAGTCCAGTGAAGTAGCCGCTACTCCATCTACTGGCCCCAGTTCAAGACATTTTTTTAAGTGATGTTACCAACAATTTATCCCTAAAGAATGGAAGTTCCTGGGAATTTAATCTTGTCAACGCAATCTTTCTTACTTTATTAACTAAAGAAAAATGGGAGCCCTTTAAAGATTTTTTTTGAAGACTGGGAAACAAAAAGAAGTCAAAAGGAACCATACCAAGACTATAAAGTGGATATCTGATGACTTCTCATTAAAACTCTTGCAGAGTTCGATCGGTAGCAGGAGCGGAGAGCGGAGAGCGGACCCCAGAGAGCCCTGAGCAGCTCCACCACCGCCGGTCTAGTTATCATCACACCCTGGGGGGAGATGCAGCTGCCGCAGCCAGCCCCAGTCACCACCACTGTAACCGTGAGCACCTGTTAACAAAGGCATTGAAATTAAACAAACAAACAAAAAATCCTCTTGCAAAATCGCCTTTCTTTGAGAGGAATGGGTGGAAACATCTCCTCGGCCACTGTGCAATCTCTTGCAAAATCCAGTTTTGTTAAGAATCCTGCTAAGCAAGTTCTGAGAGAAGTGTTCAACCTTAATATCTTTTAAAAATATTTGTTTTTGAGAAACAGAGATTCCTCTCCCACCACCACCACCACCACCATTACCACCAGGATATCGCTTTGCTGTGACCCTTCTGCTCCAGCCTCCCAGTTAGCTAGAATCACAGGAGTACCACTTCCCCTGGCCTGTTTAACTTGTACCAAGAATTGAACCTGGGCCTCTCATCATGCCTTAGCTTCCTGGAGCATCTGCCACCATAACTGATCATCCTAAATAATTGACCAGGTTCCTTGTCCTCCACCCATATGGCCTCAGCCTCTGTGTAGCAATGTCTCAGCAGCACGCACCACTATGGGGAGTGTCTGATCATTCTTGATAACGTATCTGGTTCCTCATCCTCCACCACATCTCAGGTCATGTCTGTTTGCCCTGGCCTGTCTTGAGCAAAATTCCTGGCACTCAGTTTACCCAGGGTCTCCTTTACCTCAGATAGATCTTGGTAATTTTCCATCCACCGACCCACTCTGCTGCTCAGCTGTCCATTCCCACTGGCCCATGCTGGATTCAGAGTAGAACCTGGTTCTACACTGAGGTCTTTCTTCCTTACTGGAATAGTCTGGAACAAAGTCTGTTTTGCTTAGTTTACCTACTGTTCAGCTCTTGTTTCCCCTGACAAGCCTAAGCCGTTTTATTTGAGCTCTAATTTCTCAAATAAGTTCTAATTAGCTGGCTTCCGAAAAGTCATTTTGAGCAACCAGCACGCTCTACTCTTCCCAAGGCCATAATCATAGGTTTTCTGTGAGATACGGACTGAGGACAAATCCATGTTACATGGACCTACATGTGTGCTCGCTGTGATGGGAGCCCAGCTTTTCAGGGTAGCAATGCCTTTGGCATTGTCTCATTCAACACAGTATAAAACCCTGATACAGCAGAGATCAGACACTAACGTCATTTTTCCTGGTGAGTCCATTCAGCTGGATCTGTGACTTGAGAGAACATTTCCATGCTTCGACCTAAAGAAGTTTGGGACATGAGTTTCCTAAATGACCAGTGTATGTAACTCATGTTTTCGTCAGCAGTCAGCTCATTGGAAGGAAGTAGAATAGACAGATTCTTATTATGCTGTTATTTCTTCAGTTAGCTAGTTCTGTATGTTTTTAATTAGAAAACCATGTGAATTTCTAGCTTTCTCTTTTTTGTAATGGTTATTTATTTCAATGCAGAATAATTTATCAGTCCAAGAATTTGGGGGATTAAAAATGGTATTTGGCATAAAATTAAGGAGATAATAAAAGATTATTTATGAGACTTAGGGTTTTATTTATTTATTGGACTTTATAAAATGATAACTTTCTCTTTTTTTAAAGAGGTTTTTGCTTTGGGGCATGAGTGTTCTTCAGAGAGAGAAAGCAAGAGAGATAGTGAGAGGGAAAGTGAGAAATCACCCCACTCCCCCGCCGGGGGTATGGCCATGCCACAATTCCTTCTCCTCCATTCTCCTCTCAGGAGTTGGGTCCAGAATTCAAACTGCAATTGAGCATGTTGGAGTCCAGAGACATACCTGCTATGCCATTTGCTGGTCCCCTAAAATCATAGCTTTAAGAATCTCTTTTGAGGCCAGCCCTGTAAGTGTGGTGACTGGGGGAGCTAGATCCAACATGACTGACCATGGGTTCAAGTCCTGGCTCTGATGGCTTAAAGGACCTACTGGTTATGTGTCAAAACTGGGCAGGATGGAGAAAAAGGGATTGTGGTGTGACCATACCCCACTGGGATGTGCTTTCTCCCTCTCTCTGTCTCTTTCTGATGAGTACATGTCCCCTCTGGCAATTAAAAACTGTTTAAATCTCAGGGCCGGCAGGTGGTGTGGTGGTTAAGGGGGCTGGACTCCCACACGGTTTGGGTCCCGGATCTGGCAGCTTGCTTTCTCATTTACTTTCTCTTTCTCTCTCTCTCTCACTCTGTCCCTCTCTGGTCAAATTAAAATAAAGAAAGAAAATAAAGTAATTCTTTGAAAAAAGTTTTAAATCTAATTTAAGGGAGAATGGCATTTCCATCAATTATGGTCATTTTAAGTGTTTTGTCATGAACTGTCTTCAAATTTTCAAACCCATAACTTCTGTGACCCATTAAAAGTGTCTTACATATCCTCAAATAATTAAAATAAAAATATATCTGAAAAACAAAAAGAATTTAGAGAACCAGAGGCAGGTTTTTGCAAGGGAAAACTATAAGCTCATTAACTTTCCCTAGTTATTAGTATTAATTAAAGATCCTGCTATTGAAATAAAGTTTGCTGGAAGGACAGAAAATGGTGACTGGGGCCCCAGCACAGAGGACTGGGGCAATGGAGTAGCCCTTCTTTCTCTAAGTCCGTCTCTCCCTTTGAGGTTCTTTGTCATCCCAAGCCACCTCTGAATTTGCTGGTCAAGGTTTAACCACTTGGTTTCTCTACGAAACTGAAACAAGTTGGTTTTTAAATAACTTCAGGAGCTGCCAAGTTAGAAACTTAATTGTGGCACAGCTGTTCACAGCGTGCAAATGGTGCCTCTTGCAGAAAGATTTCCTATCAAGTGTAAAGCCACCTACACAGAGTTGAGGTGAGAGTCCCGGCTGTTGGATTTCTAAATGTATATTTGGCTTTAGCCAGGCTTCTGCAAAGTGACTCAAGGAAATATTCAGAGTCTAAGGAGCAAAACGGAATAGAGAGAGAGAGTTTAGTGACAAGAGTGGTCCCCTCCCGTCATAGACACAATGCCCTTTTAAGGGTAATGAAATACAGAAGTACCTTTCATTAAGAAAACTTGGTCAAAGATGTTACTGTTAAAACTTTCTATAAAACTATTCTGATAAATCATCCTTTCTTCTGTACCTGCCTCTTGCTTCTTTAGCAGCACCTCTAAACCCACACACACCTCACATATGGGCATCCTCTCCAGGGAATTTTATGGTCTCCTATCATGGTCACCCACTAAGGAACCCCATAATTGTAAGAAACAAGATTCCTTAGGAGCTAGAGGTGCCTGCAAGCTGAGCTGAGAATTCCCAGGAGAAGGTGCAAGGCAGCAGCAGATCAGCCCAGGAATGACTACATAGGCCTACGTGAATCCTGGGGCAGCAAGAAGTGAGAGCTGAACATGAGACCGGGGACTGGATTTCTGTCATGGTCTCCCAAAGGCACTATGGGAAACGGGATGGGGCAACTGTGTTTCACGTTTTTTTCCAGCATGGTTGAAACTGTTTAGGGATCTGGCTTTCTACAAAACTTGAGGAGTGTACACTAAAAAAGAACATGTGGGGTCATCTGTGACTATCAGTCACCCTTTTGTCACATTTATCCATTAAAGAAAATGGTTGAGAAGGGATGGAATTTCCTGACAAAGCAGGCTGGTGTCTGTGAGCTGTTCTGTTTGGGGTAATTCTTTTAAGTAGGGCATGCGCATCTTTTTTTGGAGCCAAGAAACTAAAGACAGATAATTATTCAGAGTCCACAAAAATTTAGTTGGCTAAAAGTGAGGTTTAGGCAAATACCAATTACCAGAGGAAATTGTTGATTTCCTTTGTCAAAGCAAATGTGAGTTATTTTCCCCCTTCTGTTTCTCTGTAAATGTGGTGTGATATGTTTCTGTTAACATGGCATCAATTTCTGCCTCAAGTTTCTATGGGAGACATTGTGTTTATGACTATCTCATCCCACATCAAAATCATAAACAAGCTGGGGAGATTTTGAAATTTGATACCTTCTGCTGTGCGGAAGAATATTACTGTGAATCCGGATTCCAGTGAAAGGAAAAGCTGCTAGAGGTGGGGCCAGGTTGAAGTGAGAGTCAACTCCTTGACTGAGAAACATTGCAAGTGGCCTCACTTAGATGAGATGACCCAATGTGCCAAGCTCCATAAAGTCCCCAGAGCAAAAGAAGAAGGAGGACGAGGATCAGTCATGAACTCCACATTTAGAACATGCTGAGCTTACAGATAGGCCTACCTGCCATTGTGCATCTTCAACAAAACAAAGTTTGGGGGAGACTAGATTACTAATAATCTATAAATGATTATTGTTAACCTTTTCATCTTCTGGTCGTACTACCTTGCTATGTTTTCCTCCTTTCTCTATTTGTTGTCTGCCTATTTGCAGAGAGGAAATTTAGTGTTTCCCCTGTGCACAAGGTTCACTCTGCAAGTACTTGGTCAGTTAGCAGAAACTTACCCTGAAAGACCTCTTGGGAAGTCCGACAGAGGTTTAGTGAGGACTTACAATTTTATATTGCCTTGCCACTCTTTTTTTTTTTCAATGTAAGTTTAACTTTCTCATGCCAGAAGCAATGCTCAGTGTTCAGTATTTTGAGGCAACTTTCAATTTTCTGCCCCATGCTATGACTCCAGCATGTGGTGGGAAGTAAGAGTATCTCCTCAGCCCAGCAGACTCGGCTTCCTGCCTTCTTGTAACTTCCTTAAAATGGATCATTCAGACCTTTTGGGCATTTGTCCTTGAACTTGACATGACCACCTCCCAGTCACAGAGGGATTTCCTGGAACTCATTCCAGCTTGTTCTGTTCCACTGATTAAAACTCAAGCTTCCAGATTAAAGCTGCCCATGGGAACCTTGTCTGGGTAACACCCTGAGTCAACAAAGGTGTTTGTTCACACTGCCTTTACTCCCCATGCCTGAACTCCCTGAATTCTGAGAGTGTGCAGTCTGCAGGCATGCTGTGTGCACCCAGGGTCTGTAAGTACCAAAGTCTCTTATACTTTCTCACTGTAGTCGGTTCATTGGAGCTCACCTGCCCTCTGACCCCTGAGGGTGAGGCTTAGGCAGGTGGATCTCTACCATGCTCTTCTGGGTCTCTAGCAGCTTCTGAGACAGTAGGTACCAGCTAAACTGACACATTCAAATCAGAGGTATATCAGATGATCCTACCTCCCCAGGGCTCAGAGTGCAACACAATGCTGCATTTTTTTAAGAGAGATTTTTTTGCTATAGGGCACTTGTGCTCTCTACATATAGAGACAGAGAGAGAGAGACAGAAAGCAAGAAATCACTCCCCCACCCCTGGGGGGAATGACCATGTGCAGTCCTCCATTCTCCTCTTCTCTTGGGATTTTGGGCATGCACTCATGAGCACCTGGCATGAGTTTTAAGTCAACTTGAACCGCGGTTGACTATGTAGGAATCCAGCGACATAATCGTTATGCCATCTCCTGGTCCCAACAAGGTTGTACTTTTAAGAAATACATATATTTAATCTGAAGACTTGACTATGTGCATTTCAGTTCATCTTTAAAAATGAATTCAGGTTTACAAATATTATATACCTAATTACAAATACAAGCAGTACAGAAGCTGTTCTTTACATTTATCTACTTCCATTCTTTCTGTTATTATATTTCAGTAATCTATTTACAAATAAAGAAATACTTACTTTAAAAATACTCTTTTTATTTCCCTAAGAAAAAGAGAGAGAGATTTTTGCTATAGGGCACGTGTGCTCACCAGAGTAACAAGAGAGACAGAAAGCGAGAAATCACCCCCAAGGGAGGATGACCACGCTGCCATCCCTTCTCCTCCATTGTCCTCTCAGGATTTTGGACATGCACACACATACTCTCGGAGTAAGTTTAAGTCACCAGGGCCAAGACTTGAACCGTGGTCGACTAGATGGGAGTTCAGCAATGTAACCATTACATCATCTCCTAGCCCCACAAGTACAATTTTTAAAAAGAAGTTTTTTTCACATAGTAACTTAGTATTGTCATTTACTCAAAAAACATCCCAAAGGCCTATGTATAACGAGCTGTTTTAATTTGCTTGTAGAGGCTGGAATACCATCTTAGAAAAACCATGTTTCTTTTCTCATCTAGAAACCAATGATTTTTTTTTCTCTTTTGCAAATAGGCAGGATTTGACTAAATGAGGTGTCAAGAGGAAGTTTTTTTCTTGCTTTTGTTAAACATTTTGCCAGAGGGTACGTGTACTTATAAGACACAGAGTGCAATAGCATTCCCCATGGGAATGATCACACTGCAATCTCTTCTTTTCCATTTGTTCCTTTTTTGGGGATTTTGGGCATGCACACACATGTGCCTAGGGTGTCTTTCAAGCCACTGGTCCAGGACTTGAACCTCAGTGTCCAGCGGCCCCAGTAACATGCCACCAGCTGGGCCACGATGCGTGTGTTGAAGTCTGCTTCTGCACTCACAGTCCGTGTCCCTGAACTCACCTTCACATATTTGAATAAGAGTGGCCACAGGAATTCACAGAGATGGAGTGGAAAATGAGATTTGTGGCCAAGTAAGTTTGTAAGCACAGGTTACACAAAGTTCAACACAGGATTTTGACTTAAAACATCTCAGAGTCATTATCATGCCAATATTCCCCACTGAACTGCAAGAGCAGGTTTTGTATTCTGTATTTACTGGTTCCTGCACTGATTTGGCTGCTATGACCCTTCACTAAAGGTGTTAAAGTTGCTTCACTATCAATTTTTTAAAGAGCAGAAGTTGGAAAATGCTGCCTTATCTGAACACAACACTCCTGTCCAGTGACTTCTCTCCACTTCCCATTCCACTTACATATATCCTCAATGAGATTCAAGTCATCTTTTCTAATTTATTTCACGTTTTCTTTTTTTTTTTTTAAGAGAGATTTTTTGCTATAGGGTGCTTGTGCTTGCCTGGAAAGACAGAGAGAGACAAAGCGAGAAATCACCTTCCCCAGGGTTATGGCCACACTGCAATCCCTTCTCCTCCATTCTCCTCTCAGGATTTTGGGCACACGTGTACACATGCTCAGTGTGAGTTTAAGCTTCTGGGTCTGGGACTCAAACCGTGGTTGGTCATGTGGGAGTGCAGTGACTTAACCATTCCATCATTTGTTAGTTCCTATTTCACATTTTTTTCTATGCATATATTTCCTACATTTAATCTCTATTCTCTAAATCCAGATCTTTTTCCTTCTTTTTTTTTAATAGACCATATATTAGTTTATTTTTTATCACCCATCATGCCATGAATTCATAGAGAACAGATTCCAGAAGCTCAGGCTCCTTTCCATTGTTTCTCACAAAGTGTGCTTTTCTAGGTGGAGCAGACTGGCCCTTCAATTGAACCCAGGTACCTTTCTCATTGGCTTCCTTCTTTTTCTGATCATTTTCCTTCACAAGTTTTAGGAAGCTATCTCTGCTCTTAGAATGCTTCATAATGCTCTGGACGCACATCAATTCTCTTGGTGAGAATCTTGCCCTTGTTTTTTGTTTTTTGTTTTTTACAACAATGCCAACAGCATGATGGGTAACATTGTAGACTCTTCCAGTTTTGCCGTGGTAACATCAGTGGGACATTCCTTTTTGCACAGTACCCATTCCCTTGATGTCTACAATATCACCTTTCTTGTAGATTCACATGTATGTTGCCAAAGGAACCACTCCATGTTTACTAAATGGCCAAGAGAACATATATCGTGTGGCTCTCTCTAGAGAACATATATCAGGTGCTTCACCTCCTTCCCTTTGTGTTCGTCATTTTGGTTAATTACTGAAAGGTGGCAGATCCGGCCAAAAGGAGATCTCTTTCTTTCTTAAACAGATAACTATTTGTACTTTCAGTTGAAATTGGGATTTGTTGGGTGGGGTGTTCTGACTAGATTTCTTCCAACTTCAGAACCTAAAGAAGGGTATAGAAGTTTCACTTGAAAATACATGTTGATGCATAATCATCCACAGTTCAGAAGAGTAAAGTCTATCTTTCCCACAATGAAAAATAAATAAAGGTAATGTAATCACAATAAATATTTTAACAAACTTTTTAAACTATTTATAACTGGAAATTATTCTAATATTTATTTGGAAAAATAGTTAAATTTAGAGGATATAAGAAAAAGAGTGGACCTTGGCTAGACAGATGTTTTTAAAGAATTATTTATTTAATTTTATTTCTTATTATTGTTTTTTGAGAATTTGTTATAGGACGTGTATGTTCAATAGAGAGAGACAGAGAGAGAGTGCAAAAGCAAGCTGCCAGGTCCAGGATTTGAAGTCCGGTCAGTCATGTGGGAGTCCAGCGCACCATGGCACCTGCTGGACCCAAGAGAGACATTAAAGTACACTACAAAACTGCAATAATTAAATCAGCATAGTAATCATCTCAAACTGGATACTTTAATTAGTAAAATGATCTAAGTTTTATTATCAGTGTACAAAAAGAGGCTCATGATTGTATGCTAGAAGTTAAAGACCTCTCTGCTCCATCTAATACATAAAATTTTTTATACATTTTTCTTCAGTATTTCTGAGCACTATGATATATAAGTGCATGTACAATTACATGCTAAACTGTAATCTTTCATGGTTAAAAAATACCAAACATTCAGGAGAAAAAGAACTTTTCCAACTTGATAAAGTTCATCTATGGAAAACACACAGTTAACACTTTATGTAAGAGTCCTCTGTAAAATCAGGAGCAAAACAAAGATATTCATCCACACCACTTTGATTTGACATTATACTGGAGGTTTAAGCCAGGGCAAGTAGGCTAGAAATGAAATATCACATCTAGATTGAAAAGAAAGAGGTAAAAATATTCACATATGACATGACTTTATACATGAGAGGTCTTAAAAATGTTTATGGAAAATGCATATTATGGGGTGGGGGGAACTATGTTTCAATTAAAAATTTTTTCACACTGAGCTTCTTTTAATTCCATATCCCATGAACTTAAGGAATCCACCATACCTATTAAACTAATAAATGAGTTCAACATGGTTGTAGGATATAAAATCAATATAGAATAAAAGTATTTCTTTTTTTTGTTTTGTTTAGTTTTGCCAGAAGGCATATGTACTTGCCAGAGAAGGATGGAGAGACAGAGAACAGTAAAAAACACTTCCTAATGGGGTAAAGTCTTGCTGTAACCCCTTCTCCTCCATTTCTCCATTCTATAGAGACTGGGGCATGAATGCACATATATCTGGCTTGTTTTTCAAGTCACCAGGACCAGGATTTAAAATACTCGATTAGCCATGTGGGATCCAGTTCCCTTACCCTCCAGGCCACAGAGCTGGCTCCCCAAAATGTATTTCTATATATCAACAACAAAAAAATCCAGAAATATAATTTTGAAAACAATTCCATTTACAATATAACAAAAGAGTTGTAAGTCTGCACATTGAAAATTACAAAATATTATTGAAAGAAATTAAAGAAGAGCTAAATAAATGGAAAGATATGTTCCTGTGTTAGAAAACTTAATATTGTTAAGGTGATAATACTCTCCAAATTGATTCAACACTATCTGTATGAAAATATCAGATGTCTTCTTTGCAAAAATTAACAAGTCAATTCTAATTTCCATATGAAAATGTAAAGGACCTAGAGTAGACAAAATAGTCTTGAAACAACAGCAGCAATAACAAAGTTGCAGAATTCATAATTCCCAATTTTGAAACTTACTACAAAGTTTTAATAATCAATACAGTGTGCTTCTGATATTAAATTAGACATATAGACAAATGAACTAGAATTAAGAATCTAGAAACAATCTCTCATATTTATATTTAACTGATTTGTATGTTTGGTTATAGGTTAAGCAGTTATAATATGCAACACTGCCTTGCATATTATAACTGCTTAACCTGCCAAGACTAGTCAATGGAAAAAGAATACTTTTTCAACAAATGGTGCGGTGATATTTGGACTGTCACATGCAAAAGAATGAATTTGGATCCCTACCTCACACCATAAACAAAATTATTTCAAAATGGATCAGAGACCAAAATGTAAGAGCTAAAAATGTAAGACTTAGAAGAAAGGGGGGCCCACAGGTGGCATGGTGGTTAGCAGCACTGGACTTTCACATGGCCAACTGCAGTTCAAGTCCTGGACCTGGTGGCTTGCTTTCTCACTTTCCCTCTGTCCGTCTCTGTCTCTGATCAAACTGGAAAATAATAAAGTCAAATAAAGTAATTCTTTAAAAAAAAGAAGAAAGTATATAAGTAATCTTTGTGACCTCAGATTAGGCAATGGTTTTATATCTGACGTCAAGATAACAAGAAAAATAGATAAAGTGGACTTAATAAATATTTTTAAATTTTGTGTTTCAAAGTATAAGTAAATGGAAGGGAGAATATTTGCAGATAATATATCTCATAAGGAACCCTAACACTAACACTAACACAATCTTTAAATCCTAACCCTAACCCTAACACTATCCCTAAACCCTAACCCTAACACTAACACTAACCCTAAACACTAACCCTAACACTATCCCTTAATCATAACCCTAACCCTAACCCTAGCACTATCCTTAAACCCTAACAAAAAAAAAAAAAGAAAAAGAAAAATATATATATATCTCATAAGAAACTTGTAACCAGAACTTAAAAGGACACTTACAACTGAACAATATAAAGAAGAATAGCCTGATTTTAAAAGAGAGAAATTACTTGAATAGAAATGTCTCTAAAGACAGATATGTATGACTAAAAAGACATGAACATATATTAGTTATTAGTCATTTGGGAAATGTGAATCAAAATTACCAGAAGACATTGTTTCATAACCACAAGGATAGATATAACAAGAAAAACAGACAATAACAAGTGTTTCAAAGATATGGATAAATTAGAACATTCTCTCTTTTTTTAAATAATTATTTAATTCCACATGTTATTTTTATTTATTTTTATTTTTTTTATTTGACCAGCAGAGATAAAGAGAAAGGGAAAATGAGAAAGCAACCCTCCAGTCTGGGACTTGAACCACAGTTGGTCATGTGGGAATACAGTATTTTTTGTTTGTTTGTTTGTTTCCAGAGTTTGGCTTTATTTTGCAGTACAGAAATCATTTGGAGCCATTCTGAGACATCATTGAGGAGAGGCTCTGCCAAATCAATACTGCTTTGCAGCTTGGTCCATTGAAGAAACCATGCCTGAGATATAAAAGATGCTTCTACATTTTACCTGCTCTCTGACATTGGTTCCTTTCCCCTGTGTCTTATCAGTTTTATTAGTTTAAAACACTACTGGCTCCTCCAAATGAATCCCTAAGCCTGGAGCTTGGTTACAATTTTATGCCCACATAAACCAAACATGTGGCTATGTTATTTAGGCCCTGCCGTAATACTTGACCTAATAAAAAATATGAAGTTACGAGGAAAACTTAGGAATGCTGTCCCAAATGATATTCAGTTTAGTATTTCACTATCCAAATGGCACACAATTCCTAGGGACCCAGCTCTTGAGCAGCAGAAGCAAATAATTGCAAAAGCTACACTGATGAAAAGATACAAATACTGTATCAATTTCTCCGTATCAGTATCACAATGTTCTCTTTAAAACTGATCATTCACTAGGAAAAAAAGCCAGTTTGGTTAAATTGAACAGAATGTGGTAACCAGCCAGTTTTGAGTAGTCACTCCATGAAAAGTTAATGCATGGTATTAGAAAGATGAAGGTGAAGAATATTTACTGGTAAAGTGCTCTTCATTCTCCATTTTGATTATATAAAAGTAGGTCATACAATGTTGATTTCATACAGTATGCATTATATGCCAATTTTTAAATTTGTCCTAGTTACATAATAACAACTACTGTTAGTCTTGCCCGTAGATATTGTTTTTCTTGCGCTTCGTTTCCTCAAAGTCAAACTCTGATCCTGTCATCCTCTTATAGATGTCTTTAACGTCATCATAGGTTGTCTCAAAATGAGTTGTAGCATCATATGTGTGAGAAATAAAGATCTGGCTTTCTGTCCCCAAATCTTTGGGTACAAGGAGGTCACTGATGCTAACAAATTTCTGTTCAATTGGTCCCAAGAGCTCCAAAGCTGGTCTAATTTCCTTCTCAGGTTCCTTGGTTTCCACAGTTACACCGACTATGGCAATGAACTTCCCTTGTGCTGCCACGTTGTGTGCAAAGGAGATCATGCAAACGTAGACATCCGACTTTCGACTGACTTGGTTCTGTGGAAACACCGACTATGGCAATGAACTTCCCTTGTGCTGCCACGTTGTGTGCAAAGGAGATCATGCAAACGTAGACATCCGACTTTCGACTGACTTGGTTCTGTGGAATGGTAATCTGGCAGGAGTTGGCATCATTGGTATTCTTGATGGGGTGGTTGAGGATGCAGATGACACGGATTACCCACTTTTTCTACCCGATCCTTGACATAGCTGGGGTCACAAATGAGCTGTTTACAGTGAGCAATCTCTCCTTCAGATTGTACACCAATAACTTTTCCATTCTGCACAATGATTTCTTCAATTGGTTTATTGAGCGTGTAGGCACCTCCATAAATAGCACTTAGCCTTGCAAATCCTTGTGGCAGTTCTCCAAGGCCATAGAGTGGATAAAGGCATGGGCTTTTACCATAGCTTGCCAAGGACTCACTGTAAAGTTTAATCCTATTAATGGTTTCACAACATGGTTGATCTAAGTAGTCATCAGTTCAGTAAAATGCAAGAGCATGACCAATAAAATCTATCCCGTCTTAGCCCAAATCAAATTTCTTGTACACATCTCGCATTGAAGTCTTCTTAGAATCAATGCCCTCAAAAGTTCTAGAATCTTTTTCATCAAAGTTGGCAACATACACTAGGAATTTCCTGAAGCGACATTTTTCAAATAGTCCCATTAAGCTAGATGCTAGGGCTTCAGCTTCGGTGGAAGGAACCTTATAGATTGTTCCTCCCTTACAGACAAAGCTCCCTTCGGTCACTTTGAAATCCAGGTAAGGAGTAACCTCTGCATAAAGCAGCATCTTAACCAGCTGACTATTAGCCATAAGGAACTTGGGAATTAAGTCAACGCTCCAGTCTCTTCCTCTCCCCATTGATGCTGGTGGTGCTCCTGGTATTTTAAACTTTTTGTATAAATCTTCCAGTGGTGTTATAGATGCACTTTCTCCTCTGTAATATGGGTTTCGATTCATGTGAAGTACTTTCTTTCCATTCACTGACATTATTATACCTGACAGGATACATTCCAGTCAGGCCGGTGCCCAGCACAATCACGTCGTACTCCTCATTCATGGCGGGGCAGGGCGTGGAGGGAGGACCTGAGAAAGGAGAAGGCACAGGGGCTCTGCGGCCACCTTAAGGAGGTGGAGGGCTTAGGCCTTGCTTGGCCTGAGAGAAGAGGAAAAACAGAAAGAGGTAAAATGGAGCCGAGGAGGAGGTGAAGCAGGGCGCCACCTCAGACAGGAAGAGGAGAGTTGGAATACAGTGCCTTTATCCACCAAGCCACCTGCCAGCCCTGTAACATTCTTGTATTCTCTCACATATCAAGTCTGTATAAAGTCTGTGAACAAGTTCTGCCATGTTTACCTTAAAAACGTATCCAGAATCTGACTACATCTCAAGGCATGGTCCGAGTCGTTTTATCTCTTGCCTTGATTATCAAAATAGCTTCCTAACTAGTTTGCCTCCCCAACCTACATTCTATTCTTGTGTAGAAGCCCTACAGTTTTGCCACAAGAATTTTGTCCTTGAAGATCCCTCTGCCTAAAATAACCTTTTCTGGGTATGTTAAGGTATATTTCTACTCTTCTTCAGGCCTTTCTTAAATGCCTCTTTCTCAGGGAGGATTCTCTGATTATGCTATTTATTTCGTTTGTCTCTCCATTCCTTCCATACTCTTCCCCTCTCCTACTCCCCCCCCTACCCCATCACAGTACTTATCATGTGACATCTTTATTCTATAGATTTACTAGTTAATCGTTGCTTCCCTCTACTGGGAAGCAGGCTCCATGAGGGCAGAGATTTTTGTCTGTTTAGTTATAGTGTTGCAACATTGCCTTGTACATTATAACTCCTTAATAAATATTTATTGTTGAATAAAATATAAATTTAAACAATTTTTTAAAATGTCACTCAGAGTTCATTGTAAAAGCTTTTCTGATACACTTAGGCTTATGGGACTGTCTTTGACCAGACCTAGGATTCTATGTGTCTTTAGTCTCCTTGGGCACCATACTATTAATATATTTCAATTGGCATTTAACTTGGCGTTCTTATATTAGCCAAACTGCTAAGTTTGTACTAATTTGTCTTGTAGCATGCCAGAGATGAGCCAGTTCTTCTGCTCAGATTCTCAATAGGCTGTAATCACAGTTTCAGCTAAAGGTAGAGTCAACTCTGCAGGTTCAGTTGAGGAATGACCCGCTTCCAAGTTTACATGGCCGTTAGCAGATTTCAGTTCCTTATGAACTGTTGAATCAAGGCCTCTGTTCCTAGTTGGCTGGGGGCCAGAGGACATGCTCTATTTCTTAACATGTGGCCCTTTCCAACATGACCAGTTGCTTAACAGAGTTTGTGAGCTGAGAAGAACATAGAGTTGGATAGCAAGATAGATACCACAATCTTGTATTACTTAATGATGGAAATGGCTTCTCTTTATTTTATAATATTCTATTGATTAGAATAAAGTCACAAATACCACCACACTTATGGAGAAGGTATTGTTCAAGGGTATGAATACCAAGAGGTAGTAATTGCAGGCCATTGTTCCATCTGTCCACCACTTATCTAATGGACCATGAGGTCTTTGAGAGCACTCCACTTCATTGGTAACCTTTGAGGAGCTTGAGAAATAGGAGAGGTGCCAGGAGGTTGGGGATAAATATCTTTGCATTTACAAACAGAAGGAGAAATCTGAAAACTGTTTGCTTTAAAGTATGATATCAATCTCTAGAAATGTTTTAGGATAATGTTTAACACTAGTTTTAAGAAACATTTAAAAAGAAAAACAGGGATTATGAAAGCCTGATATAGCTTTATGAAGGGTAAGACTGGCCCATTCTCTTTCACTGATAACGTTTCTAGACTGACAAATCAGAGAAGTGAGGGTGAAACAGTATCTCTTTACTTCAGCAAAATATTTAGTGCAAATACATATAAATATTACAAGGGCATTAGACACATTTTTAACATGTTAAATGATGAGCTCAATGCTTTGAATGTCAATTAAGAGAAAATTTTTTGTGACTTGACACAGAACTTAGTTCCATCTCTGTTTACTCAACAGTTTTACCAATGAGAACATAAAAGGCTTACCCATCAAATTTATGCTGGACACACTGCTGGAATAAAAACAAAATAAATGGAATTCTAAAAACAGGCAAACTCTGACCAGCCAGAAGGATGGGTTGAAAATACTAAGAGAAATTACAAAATGATGTTCCACAGCTGGCTCTGAAATACCAACTGGACAAATACAAGATGGGGGACTCATGGCACAATAGTGACAGTACACAAAACACCACTTCGAGCTTTTAGATGAACGATTTTCGTATTAGTTTAGTGTAATTTCACTAATGTGGTTTTCCAAACTACATTAATAGAAACTATAACAATATAAGGGCACACAGGAAGGAGTGTTCGTATTCATCTGGGGAGGTTGTGAGGAGTCCACAAGGATGTGAGGCTGAAGCACATGAAATTAAGGTAAATAAACATCGTTAGGGTGATGGTGACGAGGCCAGCATAGAGCAGCTACTCCAGGAAGAGGCAATAGCTAAAACGGAGGTGGGAACACAGAAATTTATTTGTGATCT
Organism: Tupaia belangeri chinensis; assembly: GCF_000334495.1. NCBI lineage: Eukaryota > Metazoa > Chordata > Mammalia > Scandentia > Tupaiidae > Tupaia > Tupaia belangeri. The sequence goes on from NW_006159510.1 coordinate 4,128,681, forward strand.
CAGACCATTTTTCTGGCAAACAGATTCAAGGCCATAAAACAGAGAATCAGAAGTTGGAATGGGCCTTGATACAGAGGAAAGAGAGAGTGAAATTAGGGTGGGCATTCCT
>NW_006159510.1:4128820-4172403 GCF_000334495.1 Tupaia belangeri chinensis
TTACATGTGTGGCTAGGACCAAGTATCAAGTTCTTAAAACTTGAGTCAAGTATGAATAATTCTGAAAAGAAATTTAAATCCTTCTCAGAATTTAAATGTCTCTGCATGATTTTCCTGAAGAGACATGAATCACAAGAAGTCGATGGATTGATTTCAGCTTCATTTTGGAATTACTGGCAGCTCTAATGTTGGCCCCACCTACATCGTGGTTGGTAGAAATAAAGGACACTGGAGCTTTGTCTTCTACTCACCTCTCACAAGGAGAAGGAAGGACAGTGTCAGATTAGCTGGAGAACGATGGATCGCAACCAGAGTCATCTCGTGAAGCTGAATGATGGACATTTCATGCCAATGCTTGGATTTGGCACTTTTGCTTCTGATGATGTAAGTGGACCCCAGGGGGACAGAAGGGTCATGTGTCAACTTTCTTAGAAGGGAGATCAACAGACAAGAGCTTTGCGCCTGGTAAAAGGACTCACCTGGGTTTCTTGTTTGCAGTCTTTCTTTTTTTTAGAGGTTTTTGCCTTAGGATGCCGGTACTCGCCTGAAAAGAGAGAGACAGAGACAAAGATACAGAGACAGTGAGAGAGAAAGTGAGAAATCGGGATGCAATCCCTTATCCTCCATTCTCCTGGGATTGTGGGCATGCATGCACACACCCTGAAGTGATTTTCAAGCCATCAGTCTGGGACTCGAACCACAGTTGGCTATGTGGGAGTCCAGCGGTTGCTCCATTTGCTGGCCCTAGGTACTGCCGTTTCTGTCTTTTTAAACCCCAAGCTCAGGCTTTTCTTTCTGTACTCTTCGCTGCCCAGCCAGATCTCTCTCCTCGTGGTTGGAAACTCCTGATGGGCAATGGGCTCAAGAGAAAACATCAACTAACTTGACTACTTGGTAGCAGCTTTGCTGTGAGTTTGTTGGGGCTGTAAGTAATTGCTGGAGAATTCCTATTTTCCAAAGCTTTTGTCATGCAAGAAGCCACTATTATTCCAAGGAAAAACTTAGAAAGGAAGACATAGGAGGCATAAAGCCACAGTGGGGACAGGATCTTGCTCCTCACCAAATACATGAGTCATCCTTCCCCAAGGTTCACTGCAGGAGGTAGGGACAGCTTTAGGTTGCTTGAAAGGGATTGCCCCAAAATGACAGAGACCAACATGCTCAATCTAGGTAGAACTATGACATGAAATATCACAAAATACCAAGAGATTGTTCCTATGAGGCCAGTTTCAACAGCCTAATTATCCGTCTTTTCCATTGTGATAACTTAGATATAGAGTATGGCTTACACATGTTACACCCAACTTTTATTACTGTTTTTAAAGACAGAAAAGTACCATAGAGACTACGACAAAAGCATCCCATAATCCCCTTACTTACACAAATAAATATAATACATGCTTGCGTTTTAAGTCCAGCCAGTACAAAAGGAAGAGAGTGAAACAGGAGCCTCCTTAATACGATAATTGAGTTCTTTTTCTAAATGTGATCCCTTCCACCTTAGCCATAATTTACTGTCGATAATTGCAGGTATGAGAAGTGTATTTTAGATGTGTGCATTCTCTTTATCCCTCTGTTTGTTTTCCAAGAAGCAAGCAAACACAGCATTTTGACAGGGCCATTAAACCATTTACCATTTGAGACTAGACATCTTGAATGCCAACTTTCTTTCTAAATGTACAAGTATACAAATTACTTTCTCAGCCATGCTCTGTATGCCTTTTCATTTGGGACAAGCCATGGGAGTCATACTTTTGTATTTTCTAGTGATGCATTTCTGTTGGTTTACTTATTTAGCACTCATTTCCTTGTTTATTAGTGGAGTCCTCCACATCTTCTCAGAAGCCTGATGAGTTGAGAGCAGAAAGATGACTCTTTTGTCCATTTCTATGTCCCAAAAAAGCAGGATATCGCGCATACAGGAGGCATTCAGGAAATGCTTGTTGCATACATGTCGAATGAATGTACCTGGGGATTGTCTGTTGAAGATGATGTGTATAGTATTCCCAACTGGATTGGTGAGAAATGTATACATCTTGGAATATTCACTTTGCAAGCTAAGTGACATATGTGATCGAATGTATAAAACAATTGAAATAAAATATATTAAAAAAAAAAAAACTCAAGAATAGGGAGCCAGCAGGTGGCATGGTAGTTAAAGGCATTGGATTCTTACATGACTGACCATGGTTTGAATCCCGGACCTGGTATCTTACTTTCTCCGTTTCCCTTTCTTTCTCTCTCTGGTCAAATTAAAAAATGGAATTAAATAAATAAATAATTCTTAAAAAAAAAAAAACCCTCAAGAATGACTTGAAGAGCCTAGCTGGGTGGAAGCTGAAACCAATGAGTATTGGTTTTTCAACTGTTAGTCAAGAACAGACGCTAATATGTGTAATATGTATGTGTGGGTATGTGTATTTGCTTATGCATGTGTGTGCATATGTGTATGTTTCTGCAAGTGTGAATTTATATACACATGGGTATACATGTGTATATATGGATGCATATATGTGTATATGCACATTTGTATATAGATCTATATCTGTATATGTATATTTGTACACATACACACACACATCTGACCTTCCTACTGAGTTCTTTAGAAGTTTTTCCAAGTGTAAGTTTTCCTACAGGTGATTTCCTTAGAATTGATTCCTATTGAATGAGACTTGATTTTCCATGTTCATGGCAAAGTGCATACCACTAATTCATCTTAAACTATATGGTGTGTAATAGTGCTTCATTGTGTTGCTAAATTGAAATACCTGAAGCTCAGTGATTTATAATAAATATAGAATAAAATTTATTCATCTCTTTTTACTTTACTTTTCTTATTTTAAATTTATGTATTTACATTCATTCACTGTATGTCATTACAGTATACAAAATGAGATATTTTACTCAGAATGCACTGCATATTGGCTCAGTCAAGGATATTACCATACATGCTATCATCAAGAAATAATTTTCCATTTCTTATTTCTTATATATTTTGCTTCTTCCCCCCCCCCATTCCCTTCCTCTAACTCTCTGCCACTTCTCACCCTCCTCCCCCATTTTCTCTAGAATCTACAGTTTCCATGCTTTTTTTTTTTTTTGGCATTTTATTGATTCACGAAAGAATTTAATTAATCTAAATATTTTCAATAGCAAGTGCAGCTGATATATACATTTCTATGAACACACGTCTGACTTTGGGCATAAACCTCAGTGACTAGAATGAACATAGTATAAAGTAACAACTAGCTGTGGCTATATAGTTTACTGCAGTATTACATAAATTTTTTTAATGTATTTTTTTTAATTTGAAGAAAAACTGTTTTAGTTTTAATAGATCAAAACCAGAAAGTGTTAAGAGAAATTTGTTTAAGACTTAAAGCCTGGAGAAATGTTAGGATTTAGTTCAAACAGTAGGTAGATGAACCTATCAACAGTTCAAGAGAAGAAAAAAATAATCCTTAAATCTGGAAAACAAAGCATAGAAGAAAATCAGTAATGTTTTAGTCAAAAGTTATATAATTCTATTTCACCAGTTAAATCTCATGCAATTAATCTCTCTTCTGATGAATTTGCAGTATTACTGTGGTCCGATCTTTCCGTTTAAATTCTAGAAGTTAACATTCAAGGTTATTATTGATCCTTCCAGACTTGTCCCTACCATGATGTTGGCCATTTTCTTGGTTGTTTTTTGTACTCTTATTTCTGTGTGTCTGACTTTAGTTTTCCTGATATAGCACTCCCTTCAGCACTTCTTGGAGAGCTGGTCTGGTGTGGTAAGTTCATTCAAGTTTTGTTTACCTAAGAATGTTTTTGTTTTTTCTTCCCATATATGAAGGATAATCTTGCCAGGTATAGTATTATTGGTTGAAATTGTTTTTCACATAACACTTTAAATTTATTTTCCCGTTCTTTCCTAACTTGCATTGTTTCAGATGAGAGGTCTGATGTTAGCCAGATGGGATATCCTTTGAAAGTAACCTGACATTTCTCTTGCCAGTTTTAGTATCTTATCTCAGTCTGTGGTTTTTGGTCAATCTTGTATGATGTGCCTTGAAGATCTTCTTGGGTTGATTCGTTTTTTTTTAAATACATGAAAAGAAATTTTATTATTTTATTACATAACCTATTAGAAAACACACCACATGGGATTTTCTTAAATGACAAATGAAGCACATTTCTGATTCCTCTGAGAACCTTGATGTCATCTGTTTTCTGGAGGGTCCAGTTTCTTATGACGTCTGTGATACTGTCCATGAGGATACCAATGGTGCTTAGTAGTAAAGAACATTTTACTAAATTGTTCAATTATGGGTCCTTGTTCAAGGTGTTCACTTTTCTCTTCTAACCTGGATTTTAGCACTTGATCATGTGTTTCTTCATTATTATGCACAGGATCTGGTCTAGGGGTAGGTTTTGTGTGTTCATATGGAATGTCCACAGATGGGTGGTAGTACACTATTGTCCTGCCATGAGATGACAAAGAAAGCTCCACTTTGCAATTACGGCCATCTGGAAAAAAAGAATACATAGATATATGACAAACACAATATAAAGCTCCTTCCATAGGGCCTTGGGACACAAAGCATTTAAATTTGTTGTTACTTTTTAACAAGGGCAGCCTTTCTCTAACTCCCAATAACTTCTTGATTTCTATCTGACACCATCTCAGAATGACCTTTACTGTCTATGTCTCTATTAGCATTGTGCTCACAGCTACTTGACCAATGTCTAAGAAGTTTTAGTTCATTTCTGCAACTGTTCTTCTCAGCCTCCACCAAAATCTAGGCTTTTCCTAGTCTGCTTCTGTTGACTACCCAGTTCCAAAGCTGCTGCCACATTTTTGGATATCTATATAGCAACATTGTGTGCTTACTGAGCCAATTTCTTGTATTAGTTCATTATCATATTAAAAATACCTTTGACTGAGTGATTTGTAGTAAATAGAGGTTTATTTAGTTCACAGTTCTGGTGACTGGAAAGTTCATGAGTATATGCACAGCTTCTGGTCAGTCTCTGAGTCACAGTATGGTTGAAAGAAGCAGGTCAGCTACCACATGTGGAGAGAAAGACACACGCAGGCACGCACACACACACACACACACACACACACACACAGAAGAAAGGAATCAAACTTCCCACTTCTTCTGTCCTTCCAACTCTCTTGGGTGATTAGATTGTACCCTCCTATTAGACCCTGTCTCTTAAATTTGTTACCCCCTTCCAAAGTCATTACACTAGGGACAAGGCTTTCAGAACATGAAACTTTGGTAGAAAAATCACTATCTAAAGCATAGCATAAAGTATATTGGAGGGGCCAGCAGATGGTATTGTGGTTAAGGGCACTGGACTCCCACATGGCTGAACATGGTTCAAGTCCTGGACCTGGCAACTTGCTCTCTCTCTCTCTCTCTCATTCTGTCCCTCTGTTGTCAAATTAAACATAAATAAATACATAAACAAAGTTAAATGAAATAATTTTTTTTTTTTTTTTTTTTAGAAAAAGAAAGTATATTAGAGTTCAGTTTCCATCCCCAGACTACAGGTCTGTTATGAACACCAGCACCATCACACAGGGGTACAGGAAGCTGGCAGAAACAGCTGGTGAAAGTGCTATAGAGGGACTAAATTACTTCTCTCTGAATCAGGAAGATCACCAGCTCTTCTTATTCCTGCTTTATAGAACCCTAAAAGCAAAGCTGGTGAGGCCACCAAAATGGCAATTGACATAGGATTCCGTCACATTGATGCAGCACACTTCTATCAAAATGAGGAGGAGGTTGGAAAGGCCATTCGAGAGAAGATTACCGATGGTACTGTGAAGAGGGAGGACATATTCTACACCACCAAGGTGAAGATTCTGTGTGTGGAATGACCAGAGGACACTGTCAGTTCCTATATGGCATTTTTTGGGGGAAAAAAATTGATCTCTGTATGAACAATTTACTTACTTCCTAATGTGTGGAGGCATTATAGAAACAAAGAAAACAAATGGCTTGCTTTGTTCTGAAATGTATTAAAGGAAAACTCAGTTCCTCAATGTCTCTGGACATCAGACATTATTCATATCTAAAATGAGAATAGTAATACTTATCTTCGTTAACTGTTTAACTAAACCACGATTGGTCTACTCTTTAATTACTTAGCAAATTCTCCCAGAGATTATCAAGTGAAATTGAGATTGGGTCAGAAAAGAGAGTCAGACTAGAAGATACTTTTTCAAATCAATATTTTTCAAAAGAATTACTTTATTCAACTTTATTTATTTATTTAAATTTGACCAGAGAGGGATAGAGTAAGAGAGAATGGGGGAGGGGGAGAGAGAGAGAGAAAGTGAGAAAGCAAGCCGCCAGGTCCAGGACTTTAACTGTGGTTGGCCATATGGGAGTCCAATGCCCCCAACCACCACTCTACTGCCTCCCCCTTCAAATCAATATTGAGTTTACTGAAATTTATACAATTTTATTAGGTATAAAACCATGCTCTCGATGTAAAGACAGCTAAGATCTCTACAAAAGAATCCTATGTATGTGTACATTGATATTAATGACTTGTTTTTAGATGTGGTCTCTCAAAAGAAATGTTCTTAGGAATTTATTAGACAGGACAGTAGATCCCATTCTGCATTCTCCATCACTTCTTGACTCATTTCAGAGGATGATTCTTCTAATACTTGAAACATCTAGGTTTATTGTTTTTTTCTTCCCTAAGTTTTATTCACTCATAAGTTTCTTAAATTGCAGTAAATTAAATATATCTCAGTGTCTCACTAATCATTTAACTTATTCTGAGTAATATACATTTAACTCCCACTCTCCTTAGTTTTAGATTTGTCACCGTGGTTTGTTACTTTCTTCTCAATCTTTTATATATTTAATTTAATTTTGATCCCTTAATATACGGAATCAAAGCTACATTTAATTTTATTTTGGTCACTGCAGCTTTGGGCTACTTTCCATCAACCAGAATTGGTTCAACCAGCCCTGGAAAGATCACTGAAGAAGCTTCAACTGGACTATGTAGATCTCTTCCTTATGCATATGCCATTCGCTATGAAGGTTGGCTTTTGGTTTTCCTTGTTATACCCTAGACAGTTTTATCATTATATTAGCCCACCCCCCCATTATCTCAGTTCAGCTAGATTTTTGGATTTTTGCCCTGAGAAGTAGGTTTGGATGTGATGGATAGACTTGTCTAATGGTTTATGACTCTTTTTGAGAGTTGAATTACCCCGTGATTATTGTTATATAATATGGACTCAGCCTTCAGAGGGCCTAAGGGTCAATGATCTTATAGACTCTCTACCTCAGAAAGTATCAGACTTAACCCTACATGTCTAAGTAATTATTCACCTATTTGTGGGCCTTTAGAGATTAGCGTCATCAAGAATGTTGAGTTACTACAGAATGCAAATATATTGAGGGGAATTTCATATCTTTAGGGATACAGTCTCTTTCTTATGGACCTCTCAGCCCCAATAAGAAGAGAGGGTCATAGGTTAGTCCATAGTACACAGTCCTCTGGCCTTGGTTGGTCTAACATCTCATCACTGTGAACATTTGCCTAGCTCTTCTGAAGTTCTTACTATCTCACAGAAGCTAAAATACATTGATGAATAGTTTTGGTAAATCTTATCTTCCAAACCAGCTTGTCCTTAGGAAATGAAACAGCTTCACAATGTAGAAGACCATACTCTTAGTAAAGGTTGGAAGTACATGATGGTAGAGAGTGGAGGTAATTAGGGGAAAGGTGTTTGGCTACAGTCTCTCAGGTGATACTGGTCTACATTTCCCCATGCCTTTCCAATACTAACACATATACATGTGTGCATGAACACATGTGCACACATGCATGCACATGGATGCATATACAAAATATAGACATATACACACAGAGATGCACACTCGGATTAATAATCAATATTGTATGTCCTCCTAAAAGTTCTATCACTAAACTCCCTAATCACTAGAAAGGAGCTTCTAAAGACGGTTTTCTTCCTTTGTGTTCTGTATTCCAGCCTGGGGAGGAACTTCTGCCAAAAGATGCCAATGGGAAAATCATTTTAGAAACAGTGGACATATGTGACACCTGGGAGGTATGGAGTGCCTCAGACACCCCAAAGCCATGTGTGGCACAGCAGAAGTGACTAGAAGGGGATGCAGAAAAGATGAGCATTCACTGCAGCAGTATCTGACCCCTGTTATGTCCTGGAGCTCCTCTGTGCTTCTGTGCTCTCATCTGTATACTGAGGGGGTTGAACGGGCTGGCCTCTAAGGTCTACAAAGTATATTAGGAAATAATGTATTCTCAGGATATATTGCATAATTTAGTTCAATTTTTAGACATGTAAATCATATTTCCACATTTTTAATAAGTCCAATGACTAATGTGAAAAGCCAAACTACACTAATGTCCGCTGCAATGTCCCCTCTCCAGGCCATGGAGAAGTGTAAAGACGCAGGATTAACCAAGTCCATCGGGGTGTCCAATTTCAATCACAAGCAGCTGGAACTGATCCTGAACAAACCAGGGCTCAAGTACAAGCCCGTCTGCAACCAGGTAAGCCCCTGCCCATTGGGACCTCCTCTCACTTTCTGCTCTTCACACCCTTTTCATTAATTAACGCTGCCCAGGTTAATGGCTAAATAACTATGCAGATGTCAGTCCATTTCACGGAAATAGGAAATACCAGAGGAGGAATAGGCTGAGTGAAGTTGGAAGTGCCTGATTTCCAATATCCAGAGATTATTGCCGGTTCCTAATAGACTTCCACGTGGAGACGCTGGGTTGGCTGATGGCAATATTGATCTAGTTCAGCAAGCTATTCAAACGTGATACAGATTTAGAGAAGATAGAGACCCAGATTTTGGGGTGGTTGCTTTATGGATGGCAATTAGACTCACAAAAGTGAGCCATCTCTCCTAAGTAAAGTTCATAGAATGAACAGGAAGAAGGCAGGAAAGTCACCATGTAAGGTTTGAGCAAGGAGGCCTGGCAAGGAGCTAGCCAGACTGCCAGACAGGCAGAAAGGAAGGCGAAAACTGTGGTATCAAGAAAATCAAAGAAAGCTGTTGAAAAGCGTAGAGTGGGACAGAGGCTGGATCCCACTTTGGAGCCAGCCACTGTAACAGGGAGAAGAAAAGAGGACAGGAAACTCTATTCAAATTGGCTTAACATTTTAAAAAGTCGATTCATGTATAGAAGATTTGGGGTTTGGTTGCTCAGAAGCTGGAACATACTCTCCTGAGGCCACTATCTTTGGTCCATGTTCTGCCCTTCATGGTTGCAGGATGGCTTCCCACAAGCGTGGGTGACAAGTCTCCTTGTTCATGCTCAGCTGGGATACAAGGTTTCTGGAGGAGCAGTTTCTAAAACAGAAGAGAAATTGTCACAAAAGTTTTCTAACACACTTTTTCTCTTGTGTCATTGGCTTGATTAACATAATTGCTGTTTTCTAAACCAATCAGTGTAAGGAAAAATAAAACCATTGGACCAAAGAGTAGGTCGGTTTCTTCTGGGACACAGAGGCTAAAAATAGAGGAAGGAAGGAATAACTGAAAAATATCAGAGTTCCATGTTAGAAGGAATAATGCTATTTAATGATATCCACTATATTTGCTATATTTAAAATTATACTACTTTTAAAAATGAGAAGAAATGACTTAAATAAGCCTAACAATACAATTACAGTTACTATATTGTTCTGGTGGGATTCTAGGAGAGTTTGGGGTGTTTTTTGTACATTTAGCACAACATTTTTATTTTAGAACTTCTTAAAACACTTTACTATCATAAAATTTCAAGCTATAAAAGGGTAGAGAGACTAATATAATGAATGACCTCCTTTACATATACTCATCACCACACTTAAGCAATAACGATCTCAAATCCAAATTTGTTGCATTTATACTCCTACCCCTGGATTATTTTGAAACAGACATAACATTTAATTTATATATATATTAGCATATTATCTTTAAAATATGTAGACTTTTATTATATATTTATTTATAAATTTTCTTTCTTTGTTCAGAGAAGAGAAAGGCACATCCTAACAGGGTCTTTATGCTATGATCTAGGCAGTCATAGCCATGCCAGATCATGGGCACACATACCTGTACCCAGCATGCTCAGGAAAGTCTCTGTATGCAGACTAAGGACCGTGTGGTTCCAGTTGCATTAACACTGTACACTACATGGTCCCTAAAATATATACTTTTTTTTAGAGAGTTTTTTTGCTACAGGGCATGTGAGGTCACTGGGGAGACAGAGAGACAGAAAGCAAGAAATCACCCCCCAGGGAGATGGCCACACCACAATCCATTTTCCTTCCAGGGTTTGAGCACACACACACATGCACCCGTTGTGAGTTTTAAGCCACTGGGTCTGGGACTTGAACCGTGGTTGACTATGTGGGAGTCCAGCAATGTAACCATTATTCCACCTGCTGGTCCCAATATATACTTTTTTTTCTATAAACATTTCCAGAATACCATTATACCACACAAAATTTTATCAATAATTCTTTTATACCATTTAATATCATAAGAGTTAAAATATAACTGCATTAATTTTAGTTGATTCATTCAAATTTGGATGGAAATAAGGTCCATACATTGCAATTAGGTGCTCTCTCTCTTGTAATCTGTAGTTTCTCTCTCTTCTCACCTTAGCCTTCTCTTCTTCCTTTTCCTTCTCCTCTACTCACACTCTAGGTCTTTCTTCCCTTTGATTTATTTATGAAGGAAATGAAGCTTGCCCTGTGAAATTTCTCACACAGTAGATTTTACTGATTGATCCCTGTGACAGATCGACATGTTCCTTTTGTACCTCCTGTAAGTGGAAGGTTAGAGCTAAAGCCTTGATCGCAGATGATCAATGCCATGGGAATTCATGAATTTTAACGAGTGGGACATTTCCCCATCCCGAAGTTATTGTTCTTTTAACAAGGAAATTGGTGGCATTTGGCCAACAGAAGCCTCTCTAAGTGAGCCCCTTGGTTCTCTCACCTGTCTCCTCCTACTTGTCCCCTTTGCTTTCTAGGGGGCAAGCTGTTCTAGGCTCCGTTTCTAACTTTCCAGCCCAGACTTGGAATCAGCCATTTCTCTAAAGAATCTTGGTTTCCTTTAGTAGGAAATGGCATTTAGAGACTATGATTTGGGCACAGGAGATTGTAATCATTAAAAAGCCCTATTTGGGGGACCAGCCGTTAGCATAATGGCTATGTCGCTGGACTCCCATGTAGTCGACTGCAGTTTGTGTCCCGGACCCGATGGCTTAAAATTCATGCCGGGTGCGTGTGCATGCGTGCCCAAGAGCCCAAGAGGAGAATGGAGGAGAAGGGATTGTGGCGTGGCCATCCTCCCTGGGGGGTGATTTCTCGCTTTCTGTCTCTATGTCTCTCTCTATCTGTCTGGCAAGTGCAAGAGCCCTATAGCAAAAACCTCTCCAAAAAAAAATATCTATCTATCTATCTATCTATCTATATACAGCCCTATTTGGGTCAGTAGCTGGTATAGTGGTTATGGTGCTGGACTCCCACATAGCTGACTGCAGTTCAAGTCCTAGACTCAGCAGCTTGAAACTCAAGCTGGATGCATGTATGTGCATGCCAAAAATCCTGAGAGGAGAATGTAGGGGAAGGTATTGCAGCATGGTCATCCATCGGGGGGGGAGTTCTCACTTTCTCTCTCTCTGTTCCTCTGTGTCTTCAGCAAGCACATGTACCCTATAGCAAAAATATCTCTCTCTGAAAAAAAGTCCTATTAAAAGAAGAATAAGGGATCCAACAAGTGGCATGAAGTTTTGGGTGACTAGATCTACATGACTGACTCTGCAGTTTGAGTCCCAGACTAGGTGGCCTAAGAATCATGCCAGGTGAGTATGTGTGCATGCCCAGAAACCCAGAGAATGGAAGAGAAGAGATTGTGGTATGGCCACCCCCTCTTTATGGGACAAGTTCTCAGTTTCCCGCTATGTCTCTATCTTTGTCTCTCTCCAGTGACTACATATGTCCTAAGCAAAAATTTAAAAAGAAAAAAGAAAAAAAAAAGAATAAGAAATCAATTGTCTTATTCTGACAGCTGATGGGATCTGAAGTTATTTCAGCAGGTGTTTGGGGAAAATGATCACTTTTAGAAATATAGTACAAATGTAGTATTAAATATTTCTCTTTTTTTTTTGAGAGAGAGAGATTTTTGCTATAGAGAGCATGTGCTCACCAGAGACAGAGACAGAAAGTGAGAAATCATCCCCCAGGATGATGGTCACACCACAATACCTTCCTTGTGTGTCCATTCTCCTCCCGGGATCTTGGGCACACACATACATGTACCTGGTGTGATTTTGAAGCCACCGGGTCCAGGACTCAAACTGCAGTCCACCATGTGGGAGTACAGTGATGTAACCATAACGGCATTCTCTGGCCTTAATATTTCTTTTTCTTTTCCTTTTTTTTTTTTTTTTTTGAGAGGTTTCCACTATAGGGCGCGTGTGCTCGCCCGAAAGACAGAGAGATAGAAAGCAAGAAATCACTCTCCAGGGGGCATGGCCACGCCGCAATCCCTTCTCCATTCTGCTCTCGGGATCTTGGGCACACACGCACATGCGCCCAGAGTCAGGGCCGGGGCTTGAACCATGGTCGACTACATGGGAGTACAGCAACATAGCCATTACGCTAACTGCTGGTCCCTGGTCCCAATATTTCTTTAAAGTACTTTTTAAATTTACATGTGGTTACTGGCTCATGTATTCTGCTGCCTTCTGCTTTGGCAAATTACAGGTGGAATGTCACCCTTACCTCAACCAGAGCAAACTCCTGGAGTTCTGCAAGTCCAAGGACATTGTTCTTGTTGCCTACAGTGCCCTGGGATCCCACAGAGACCCAAACTGGTAAGAGACTAGCAGAGTTAACTGATACCAGCAACTCTGTTGATGACGAAACACTTTTTAATAATTAAGTACACTATGAAAAAGTTAAAACATAAAAAAAATACATTAGAGTAGCAAATAGCCATGTCCTATCACTGAGCTGCAAAATTATCAGCATTCTTCCACTCTTGTGCATCTATATGTCTACATGTTCCCCACATCACTCCAAATGTACTGTTTTTATGTAATTTTTAGATAAAATTTAGGTAGCTCATAATGCATTTATCAAAGCTATACAATTTGGAGAAATGGACATATTGTAGAATCCATATTGCTCTCATGATATGTGAAATAGTTCTCTAATGTTCCTTTATTCTGGGAGAATTTCTCTTCCCATCTAGGAAACTACTTTTATAATTATTATTATTTTTTTCAGTTTGAGATTAGTTTTGTCTGCTATCGCATTTCATATAAAAAAGTTCATAGAGTACATAATCTTTTGCATGTGGCTTCTTTCGCTCACCATGTCTGTGTGAATCATCCAGGTAGCTGCAACTATCTGTATTTTATTCTATTTTATTGCTGAATAATATTCCACCACAGAGACTCACATCTCACAGGTTGTTTATCCATTCACCAGTCAATGGACAATTCAGTTGCTCAAGTTTGGTGCAATTATGAAAGATCTCTATGAATATTCATGAAGCTCTTTTGTAACTACACATATTGCATGTGCTTTTCTCAACTGTCCTACACCTTATATCCATGTGTATTTATATTTTTCAGGGTGGATGTGAATAGCCCACATCTCTTGGAGGACCCAATATTGAAGATCATTGCCAAGAAACACAAGAGAACCCCAGGACAGGTTGCCTTGCGCTACCTGCTGCAGCGGGGGGTGGTGGTCCTGGCCAAGAGCTTCAATGAGAAGAGAATCAAAGAGAACTTCCAGGTCAGACAGTGTCTCTTCAGGGCGAGGCCTAGGAATTGCAGTGGGCCAGTCTCTCTTACGTGGGAGCACACACCATGTCTCATTCATTCCCGTCCATCTTCTGTGTGCTCTTGGGGCAATTAGGATGAGTGGAAGAGAGTGCACTGGACTCAAGCCAAAATTGCATTGCCTCTAAACCTGGTTTTGCCAACCTTGCTGCCAACCTTGCTGCTGACCCTGCCCCTCAAATACCAGGCAAAAGTCATCATGCCTGTAGCCCATGGGACTTTTGAAGGCAGCTGTCCTGGGGAGGCTCAATGTTATTCTTTCCTTCCTTTTCAGATTTTTGACTTTGAATTGACTCCAGAGGACATGAAAGAGATTCAAGGTCTCAACAGAAACCTACGATATTCTCAATTGCTATTGTAAGTGATTCTTATAGACTGTCTCACACATTATTTTCTGTAACCTACAGCTTAGCAAAGGAACAAAGTTTCCTAAATCAGGAAGATAGGCCTGATCTCAGGCATAGGCATGAAACAGAAATTTCTCTGTAGTCCTGAGTTTTACTTAGTCTTTGACCCAACATAAATTTGAGGTAAGTCCAGGACAGACAGTAAGTAAAACTTTTGTAGTTCACATTATTATGAATCCACTTTCTTACTTTTACTACCTGTGCCTGGGAAACCTGTACTTGGGGTCCACATACCTACTAAAAACAGAAGTCACAGTGCCTATGACTTGCAGGACTTCTTTGAGCCCATGAATATATGATTTATCTTTAATTTACATTAGTATGGATTTAACAGTGCAATAGTAATGAACATGTAACAGTAAATCCAGTCTTATCTACCCATGTCTAAGGCAATATTGTATGTCATTTTAATAATTCCCTGGAGGTTTATCCCACAAGGGCCAATTTACAGTGGTCCTCAGACAGCCTCATTTCCTCCCTGCACTTCCTTTCCTAAGTGATCAATAGTGTTTCTATTAAGATGGCTTTCACTGGAGCCAGCAGGTGGCATGATTGGTTGGGACACAGGACTTCCACATGACCGACTATGATTTGAGTCCCACACCTGGAGGTTTACTTTCTCTCTCTCTCTCTCTCTCTCTCTCTTTTCTCTTTCTCTTTCTGGGGAACACATGTACCCTATAGCAAACTTTAAAATAATAATAATAATGAATAAAATTAATACATAATTCTATTTTAAAAAGATTACTTTCACTTTCCAAGACATCATTGATTTCTTCCAGATAAAAGTATGACCTTTTCATATTGTACCTCCTCATTTTCTCAGCTACATGATCTCACTAAGCTAAACTCTAACTGGATCATGAAGTAAATCATCCCTCATGTGTTAATAACAATTTGTCACTAATGACACATACCAAATAAGATCCTCTGCAATTTCTCTGGCTACTCAAGTCAGGATTGTTACTCAGGTGTCATCTTTGTCCATCAGAAGGCTGGTCAGTAAGGAGCATCTATGTCCCTTAGCTTTGATTTATTCACAAATAAACTTGCATTTGCTTAACCAGTGTAGGACCTCAGGACTGTGGAGGAAAAAAAGACTAATCAAACTGAGGGAGGTCTGGAAGAGGGTTTAGAAAAGAAGAAATAGAAATTTAGGGATGAGAATAAAGATTCTTCTCCAACGAAAAATCTTAAAGGTACACTTCCTGTTTGTGAAATTATACCAGAATTCTAAGAAAAACATTTTAAATAAAGTGTGGGCAGTAACTTCTCTACACTCAAAGGCTTTCAAGTGTAAGTCTATGATTTGCCTCATGAGTCTCAAATGCCTCATCTCTATCATCTTTGTGGCCCCATATTGAAAGCACAAGAGCACATAGACCTGCTGGGAATGTACTTGTTAATAATATTCAACTGAAAAGGACAAATTATGAAGAAGAAAAAAAGAACATGGAAAATAGGAAAAGCAAACAGTCATACTAATTACAAATAACAAGTATTTTTTTTAAATTATAATTGAGGGCCAGCCTTATAGTCTTGTGGATGGGGAAGCCAGCTCTCCCATGGCCAGCCATGGTTTGAGTCCTGGCCCCAGTGCTTTGAGAAACAGATCAGGTGCATGTGCATGTGTGCCCCAAATCCTGACTGGATGGAGAAATGGAGGAGAAGGGGTTGTGGCATGACCTTACTCCAATGGGGGATGCTGCTCCTTCTCTCTCTCTATTTCTCTGTGTCTCTCTACAGAATGTTCTCTGGCAATTAAAAATAATGATAAATTAGAAAATAGTAATTACATTTGTAGATCTGGTATCCATCTTTCTCCTCAATAGATTAGAAGTTCCTCAATGGGGACCAGCAGGTGGCGTGGTAGTTAAGGTGCTAGACACCCACATGGCCGATTGCAGTTCACTGCCAGTATCTCATGATCTAAAGACAAAAACTGCACCTGGGGCTGAACTGACAAAATTTTTGATGCAATCCTTACAACCTCTTAGGATTTGTAAGCAAATTGAACTTCATGCTATTTCAGTGTGTGCATACGTGTGAAAGTGTGAATGGGCATGCATGTGGAGTTTGCACCCGAACAGGCAGCTAGCATGTAAGTGAGCTGGGGAAAAGCAGAGGCAAGGCTATGCTTCAGCATTTTGAGCCCATTTTAACAGCATCTCTGGAGAAACCCTCCTTGGCAGTATGAAGAAAGAACTAACAAATCTATCCTCCTTCTCTTCCAGTGCTGTTGATCACCCTTATTATCCCTTTTCTGAGGAATACTAACCACAAGCAATTGATCATTACTACCAGAATGTTCTACTGAATGGTGTGGAGAGGATTTCTGTGTTTGCTGGAGGTGATTAGGAAGCAGTGTCTGTACTTCCAAATTGCCTGCCTTCCATTTTTACATTTCATAAAATAATAAAGACCTCAAAGTAAAGGCATGTGTTTTTCCTGATTATTAAAATAATGCATATAGAATATTATTTGTAGAAATTATAGAATATTAGAAAGTAAAAGGAAAAGGATAGTAAACATTTTGTAGCAAACATAAAAAAATACTGAATATTTGATATATTATTCTTCATGATTTGGCTATAAAAATGTGTGTGCTTGTGTTTGTGTTTTTATTCACATAATTGAAATCATCTTCAACATACAGAGTTTATGCTTTTTTAAAAAGAATTATTTTATTAAACTTTGTTTTATTTATTTATTTATTTTAATTTGACCAGAGAGGGACATAGTGAGAGAGAGAGAAAGTGAGAAGGCAAGTTGATGGGTCTGGGACTCAAACTGCAGTTGGCCATGTGGCAGTCCAGTGCCCTTAATCACCACACCGCCTGTTGACCCTGGTGTATGCTTATTTAAAACTTAGCATAAGTATTTTTCTACACTCAAATGTTACTCAAAAATTCCAGTATTAAATTTTGCTTGTATCTTAAAAAGCCATGAACCTTTTTATTTAGTTTCTTACCATCTACTCATGGTTGGGTCTTTTTATTATTTTGTGTCATTCTTTCAATGATTCATTCAGCAACACTTCATTAAATATCCTTTGCATAAAAGATATTGTTTTATCAGTAAATAAAATAGGCAAAGTAGAATTAAATAAATATTTTTAGATGTCTGAGATCAAAGAATAGTGGAGGAAGTAGACATGAATGAAAGAAATAAGATTACAAGTTAAATGTTGTTGGAAGGTTTTCTGCACAGTGTCTCACATTTCTGCACACTCGATGACCAGGGGCAAAGACCTTTCCTTTGACACAAGTTCTTCAAGAAGTCTGTGTGGGACCAGCAGGTAGCATAGTAGTTAAGGTACTGGACTTCCACATGGCCAACTACAGTTCAAGTCCTGGACCTGGCAATTTGCTTTCTCACTTTCCCTTTTTCTCTTTTCTCCGGTCAAGTTTAAAATAATAATAATAAATAAAATAAAATAAATCTTTTTTTTAAAAAAAAGAAGTCTGTGTAACAAATACCTGGGCATGTAGAGATAATAACTACCCCTCTGCTAAAAATATCAAAGTCATATTTACTGCTCAGTGATAGAAAATATCTCCTTCTAGTCAGAGGGCAGCCATGCTCACTGCCTAAAATATACCATTTGGGTACATTAAACCCCAAGTTTTTCTTCCTATAACTTAACTCATTGGATGGGCAAGTATCATTGCTTCCTTGACTTCACCATCTGGAAATTGGAGCTCAAGGAGCCAGCACAAAAATACCATTACTTTGGTTTAGAACTATCCTCACAAGTAGTAAATTATCCTTCTTCCCTGATCCAGAAATTTCATAATTACATGCATGGAAGGTTAAAATCTTTGATCTTTCATGATTCTTGACAGAGATGTGGATGAACACAGAAGGAGAGCAGGCGATGGTGGAGGCAGTTAGAGTATTAGGTGTTTTATTTTAAATAGAATGATCGGAAAATATTTCACTGAGAAGGGAGCCTTTGAGTAAGAATTTATGTGCACTATATGGATAAGAGTATTCCTGGCACACAGAACAGAAAATGCTGAGGCTGTGAAGAAAAAGTGTTCCTGCAATATTTAAATAATAGCAATTACGCTAAGGTGGGTAGTTAGTGGGCAAGGAAGACGGTGGCTGAAGATAAGATCCAGTGTTGCAATGGGAGACTACATTATGCAGAATTTTGAAAGAACATTATTCTAAGAGAAGTAGAAAACTAAGATCTGAGCAGAACAGCCACATGAGCTGACATGTTTAGAAAGGGTTACTCTTGAGGCCAGCAAGTGGTGTGGTGGTTAAGGCACTGTACTCCCACACGGTCAACTGTAGTTCAAGTCCTGGACTCAATGCCTTGGAAATTGTGCCAGGCACAAGTGTGTGCATGCCCAAAATCTTGGGAAGAGAATGAAGGAGAAGGGATTGCAGCATGGTGATCCCTCCTGGGTGGGGAGGGAGCGAGGTGATTTCTCCTTTTCCCTCTCATTGTCTTTCTCTCTCTCTGGCAAGAGCACACACCCTAGAGCAAAAACCTTAAAAAAATATATTATTCTGGATGCTATGTGGAGAAGAAAATACAGGGGATAAGAAAGATAATTTCTCTCTTAGAGCTCTGTACAAAACTTCAAATGGAAAATGATGTCTTGGGTCACAGTATGAGCAGTGACGATGGCCAACAGCTGTCAAACTATGGACATATATTAGTACAGTCAACAATGCTTCCTAACATATTTGAGAATGTGAGGGGGAAAAAAGGACACATTTGACTCTAGAAACTAGGTGACACAACTGGAAGAAAGGAATTGCCATTTGCAGCAAAGGAGACTTGTGAGCAGCAGGTTATTGTAGGAAGATTCTGAGTTTCATTTTAGACATCTGTTCGAGATGCCATGTAGGTAGTTGAAAGGTGCAAGCAAAATATGTATGTGTTATGGACTTGTCAGTATACAGTTGCCACTTAAAACCATGAAATTTGAGGATCAAAGATTAGATTTGATGAGAGAGTGAATGTAGACAGAGAATAATTGAGACATGGGCATTTTTAATTAGGAGTTTGTTTTTGTTTTTATTTTTTTCAAGTTAAAGGCAACCAGGTCCAGGTGGTTGTGCAGTGGTAATGAACCTGGATGCACATAGAGAAAGCGTTGTCATATTCTACTATGTCTTCGGTGGCTGGGTGCATGCACACATACCTTTCATCTGAGCCTTCTGAAACTGGCCATAGATTACAATAGAAAGAAGGCATCTGTTGAATGTATCTGTGTGTGTGTGTGTGTGTGTGTGTGTGTGTGTGTGTGTGTACCTCTGTTTCTCTCTTTCCCAACCCCCCAAAATAAGAAAATACATGAATTAAAAAAAAAGAGAAGAAAAATTATTCTGCAACAGAGACTAAGAAAGAGTGACTAGTGAGGCAGGAGGAAAAGTGGAAGATCTCTTTATTCTAGAACTCAAATGAAGAACTATTCTAAGTAGAAAAGAGTCAAATACTACTATCTGTTTCTCTCTGTCCCAACCCCCCAAAATAAGAAAATACATGAATTAAAAAAAAAGAGAAGAAAAATTATTCTGCAACAGAGACTAAGAAAGAGTGACTAGTGAGGCAGGAGGAAAAGTGGAAGATCTCTTTATTCTAGAACTCAAATGAAGAACTATTCTAAGTAGAAAAGAGTCAAATACTACTACAATTGAGGAAAAGTAAGACAAGGACTGAAAATTCATCATTATATTTGTCAGTTGAGGGACCAGAAGTTAGCGTAATGGCTATGTCGCTGGACTCCCATGTAGTCGACCGCAGTTTGCGTCTCGGACCCGGTGACTTAAAACTCACACTGGGCGCCTGTGCGTGCGTGCCCAAGATCCTGGGAGGAGAACGGAGGAGAAGGGATTGCGGCATGGCCATCCCCCCCCACCAGGGGGCGATTTCTCACTTTCTGTCTCTCTCTCTCTCTCTGTCTGTCTGGCGAGCACACGCACCCTATAGCAAAACCAATTCAAAAAAGAAAAAAAAAAATTGTCAGTTGATGGGGCTGGCAGGTGGCGTGGTGGTTAAGGGTGCTAGACTCCCACATGCCTGACTGCAGTTCCAGTCCCAGACCTGGCAGCTTCCTTTCTCACTTTCCATCTCTCTCTCTCTCTCTCTCTCTCTCTCTCTCTCTCTCTCTCTCTAGACAAATTAAAATAGAAAGGAAGAAAGAAAGAGAAAGAAAGAAAGTTAAATTAAAAAAAAATCTTTTTAAAAAATTGGTCAAGAACAGTTTAATTGTGGGAACCAGCAGTTAGCGTAATGGCTATGTTGCTGGACTCCCACGTAGTCGACCACGGTTCGTGTCCCGGACCCGGTGGCTTAAAACTCACGCCCAAGATCCCAAAAGGAGAATGGAGGAGAAGGGATTGTGGCATGACCATCCTCCCTGGGGGGTGATTTCTCGCTTTCTGTCTCTATGTCTCTCTGTCTGTCTGGCAAGTGCACGCACCCTATAGCGAAAACCTCTCCAAAAAAAAAAAAAAAAGAACAGTTTAATTGTCAAGAACAGTTTTTGAAAGTGAGATTGAGGCAAGAGCTTGGTTAAACCAGGTTAAAAAATCATGAAAGGAGGAGAATTAGATAGAACAGTAGTTAGTTTTCAATGAATTGTCTAGAAAGAAAATCAAACAATTGGGTGTCCATTGAAAAATAAACTAATATCAAGTGAAGACTTTTTGTGATGGTAGCAATAACACCACACCTGTATTCTTTTAGGACCAATCTAGCAGAGAGAAAAAATGATTATGCAGGAGGGGGATGAGAATTGCTTGAGTCATGTGTATATTAGTTTCCCCTTGCTGTGGTAACACATTACCACAACTTTCGTGACTTCACCCAACACAGATTGATTTTCTTACAATTCTTGAGATCAAAAGTCCAAAATCAGGTTCAATGGCCTAAAACAAATGAGTTCAAAAGTCTTTCTTTTTATTGGGAGCCCGACCAAAAAAATTTTATTTCTTCTTCTTTTCAAACTTCTATCAGGAATCATTCCTTAGCTCGTGGTCCCTTCCTTCATTTTCACAATCAGCTGCATAGTATCTTTAAATCTCTGACCATCCTGGCTCCCAATGATAAGGACTTTGTGATTAATTAGGCCTACCCAGATAATCCAGGAAAACCTTTCTATGTTATGATTCTGAACTTAAATACGTTTGAATCCCAATTTTCCATGCGAGGTAACGTATACACAGGTTTCTGAGAATAGGGTATGGAAGTATTTGGAGGCCATGATTCAGCCTATTAAAGTAACTTTGGGATTAATTTAGGCAACTAATACTTAATTTCGTAGTATTTCTTTTTCCTTCTTTCTTTCTTTCTTTCTTTCTTTCTTTCTTTCTTTCTTTCTTCTTTCTTTCTTTCTCTTTCTTTCTTTCTTGCTTTTATTCCACGTGCCAGAGGGCATATGTACTCACACCAGAGACAGAGAGAAAGTGAGACCGAGAAAAGAGAAGTAGAAAGAACCCTCATTTAGGGCATGGGTATGCTGCAATCATTTTCCATCTTTTTGAAATTTGGGGCATGCATACAAATGTGCCTAGCATGTTTTTCAAACCACTGAGATTGGGAGTCAAACTACAGGGCTGGTCCATAGTTTCTTGATATTTCTAACAGAAATAATTACATCATCAGGCCCTAAATAGTGAAACTCAAGATTTTCATCTCAGATACAGAAATAGCTTAAGTGGTAAACCACGTGAATAAAAACCTGATCCTTTAAGACTAATATCACCTTGACCCCATTATTTGACTTACTTATTGATACACTCTCTTCATTCTCTTAGTTTATAATTTCTTCCCAAATTATGGAGACATCATCGTTTCTTCTTCATGCAGACAACTCACTTTTTCATTTTTTACATTCCCAAATCCTAAGTTTCTACTTGTACCTAGACCACAGGTATTTACTCCTGTTGACTCCGTCCACCTTTCATCTGTGAAGCTGGAACTCTAGCACATTCCTTACTAAACAGTCCTCTTACTCTGTAGTTTCCACTTCCCATGGGTTCATCAAGAGTTGTAGTCACTGGGAACCAGCAGTTAGCGTAATGGCTATGTCGCTGCACTCCCACGTAGTCGACCGCGGTTCGTGTCCCGGACCCGGTGGCTTAAAACTCACGCCGGGCGCGTGTGCGTGCGTGCCCAAGATCCCGAGAGGAGAATGGAGGAGAAGGGATTGCGGCGTGACCATCCCCCCTGGGGGGTGATTTCTCGCTTTCTGTCTCTATGTCTCTCTCTGTCTGTCTGGCGAGCGCACGCGCCCTATAGCAAAAACCTCTCCAAAAAAAAAAAAAAAGAGTTGTAGTCACTGAGTCTCCCTTCTTTCCTCCTTTCATTCTTTTAGTCTCCATCCAGTTTGCATTTTCGCATTAGGCTAAGTAACAAATTAAATGGAAATTTATCAGATTCCACTTATTACATTTCTTATACTAACATCTTTGCAGCTGGGTAAAACCAGCTGTCATTTTCTTCGCAATCTGTCTTTGTATCCATATGGACAGAGCATCTACAACCAGAACAAATTACTGTGCTTTCATTTATGAGGATCCTTTCATCTAAAGTTGAGAACCCATCCCAGAGAATCTTATTTATGTCATCTACAGTGAAGCCTAGGGATAATTATATTTAAAGCTTTCCAAGGAGTTCTAAAGTATGGATGCCTCTACTTTAAAGAAAATCATCATTTTTCTCACTATGATTTTAGTAGTCAAGATGGTTGCCTCCTTGCTATGGTTGAATAACAATTTATCCCCCAAAGGTTCAAGTTCTAGAAGCTTGGTCCGTAGTATAACAACTTTGGGAGGCGATAACACCTTTAAGTGGTGGGGCTTAATGGGAGGGCACCATGCAATCAGTTTATTGTATGGGAGAGATAAATCGAGAAAATGGAAAAGTCCGCTTGCTCTCTCAGTACACCTGCCCTTCAATCTTTTCTCAGCCATTCTGTGCTGGTCCCATGTCTTTGGACTTTCCAACTACCAGAATTAGGAACCAAATAAACCTTATTTATTAGAAGTCATTTAGTCTAGGTATTTCTCTGTCAAGTCTGATACAGAAAATTGGTTCAGCAAACATTGAACTCATGTGGGGTCTTGTGACTCCTTTCTTCTTATGAAATGAGAATCTCTCCACTATGCCTGTTTAACCCATATATCTGAGAAGTAGCTGGTGTATTTTCTTGATTTTTAGAGGCTCATAGCTAGGTGGAATTTAGACCTAGACTTTTGGGCTGGTGCTATTGGAGGCTATTGAAGGCTATTGAAACAGGATGCTTGCATACCATATGTGAGAAAGACGTGAGCTTTGGGGACCAGGGGAACAATGCTATTGTTTGGATAAGAGTTTGACACTCCACATTGCCTGTTCTTGATGCTTGGTCCCCAGAGTAATGGCTTTGAAAGTTGGTTATAACTTTAAGAGTTGGGGCCTAATGGAAGGACACCTTTCGCAGGCTGGGGTTTAGGGAGGGATGAACAGAGGAAGTGGGAAATTCTATGCCCTCTGTTTCTCTGCATGCCCACTCTTCTCTTTGCTTCTGTTAGTGATATTGTGATGCAGCCCTGGAGGCTGGATTGATGCTGATCATACCCCTTTGGACTTTCCAACTGCCAGAAATGTTTTCCCAATAAACTTCTAGTCTTCATAAGTCACCAAATAACAGGCATTTCTGTTTAGCAACACAATTACAAATAAACATACTTCTCAACATACTTCCCAAGTGATCCATTTAGGTCATTTGTGTTAAATCCATTTACCTTACCTGTGGTCACTGTGGAGGGAAGATTGTAACCCATTCTTAGCCAATACTACATATGAGAGACTGGAGGGACTATACTGGCAGTTTCTAGGAAAGGTTTCCCCACTTCTAAGAGGGAGACTTCTTTTTTATTTTTTCTCTTTTTTTGGTGGAGAGAATTTTGCCAAATGACGTGTGCATTCACTGGAGAGACAGAGAGAAAAAGAGAGACAGAAAGCGAGAAATTACTCCCCGGGAAGGATGGCTATGCTGAAATCCCTTCTCCTCCATTCTCCTTTAGGGATTTTGGATACGCATGCATACGCACCCTGTGTGAGTTTTAAGCCATCAGTCCTGGTCTTGAACTTCAGTCAACTACATGGGAGTCCAGTGATGTAACCATTATACCATCTGCTGGTCCCAGCGGGAAATTTTAAAATAAGTAGCCACTCTTCTTCCACTGGATATTTTTATTGGGTTGTGAGGTCTAAAACTGCTGCAAGGCCCAACCCTGTGGCCTAGTGGTTAAGAGAGCTGGATCCCTCATGGCCAATTATGGTTCTAGTTCTGGCATTGGCAGCTTGAAAACCACATGGCACATGCATGCATGCATGCACCGAATCCCAACAGGATGGAGAAATGGAGGCAAAGGGATTGCAGCATTACCATGACCCATTACAGGGTGCTTTCTCCTTCTCCCTTGCTGTGTCTCTCTGGCAATGAAAAATAAATAAATAAAAATAATAAAATTGCTATGGCCTTCTTTACCAAGACAGAAGGTAACATCAGCACATAGAAGAGGGAGAGTCAGAAGATGATGGCAGAAGTTCTGGACCTTCAGCTGATAGCACTCAGAACCTATCTCTTCTCTGGACTTCCCGTGACAGGAATAATTTCTGTCTGTTGGGTTGAATCCAATTTGAGATCATCTTGTCTTTTATGTTTGTTTTAACCTGGTTTTATCTTGTCCATGACAACCATCGAAGTCAGTCATTTTCTCTTTATACCTCCTCCACCCCTGCATGGTGCGCCTAAACAGGAGTGCTCAGAATCCATGGGAGTTGCGGAGTCACCCCAGAGAGCGTTAGTCCCAGTGGATTCTGAAGATTGACTACATATTGAGTGATATTAAAGTAACAAATAACGAGGCCTGGCAGATGGTGTGATGGTTAAGGTAAGTGGATCCCACGTGGCCCAGTGCACAGTTTGAGTCCCAAACTTGGTGGCTTGGGAAAATATGCCAGCATATATGTGTGTATGTGTGTGTGTGTCCAAAATCTCGAGAGGAAAACGGAGAAGGCATTGGGGTATGGCCATTTCCCTCTGGTAGTAATTTCTCACTTTCTCTCTCTCTCTCTGTGTCTCTCTCTGGTGAGTGCACACATCCTGTACAACCCCCCCCATGAAATAAATAAAATGACAAATAATGAAGAAGCATTAGTGATCTCAAAAAGTGCCTCAGTTTCCTCCCTCAGACATCTAGAGGCCACATTCACCTTATGAGACAATAGTGAGGGTGGTAGGTTTTACTTCATTCCATGGACTCTAAATTTTATCTAATACCACAATTAAAACTTTATGAATAATTCCTAAAACATTGACCTTTTTTTTTTTTTTTAAGGTTTTTGCAATAGGGCATGTGTGGTTGTCAGAGAGAGATGGGTAGAGACAGTGAGAAGGAAAGAGAAATCATCCCCTGGGGAAATGGCCATGCCACTACCCCTTCTTTTCCGATCTCTTCCTGGGATTTTGGGCACTCATGTGCATGCACCCATGTGATTTTCAAGCCACAAGGTCCGAACTCAAACTGGAATCAACCATGTGTGAGTCCAGCTGCCTTAACTACCATGCCACCTGCTGACCCCTGCCCTTTTTTTTTTTTCCCCAAATGTTCCCCAATGGAGTGTGTGACTACACCATTTAATAACCATTTGGGGAACTTATTAAAACTTTTTTTAGAAAACTTCCAAGCGTTTTGTTGTACATAGATTATTAATTGTGTTCATTGTGTTTTGAATTATCTATAGCATTATGTTTTCCATTTGAGCTGACCCCTGCACTTTTTTTTTTTTCCCCAAATGTTCCCCAATGGAGTGTGTGACTACACCATTTAATAACCATTTGGGGAACTTATTAAAACTTTTTTTAGAAAACTTCCAAGCGTTTTGTTGTACATAGATTATTAATTGTGTTCATTGTGTTTTGAATTATCTATAGCATTATGTTTTCCATTTGATCTTATGATTATACTTGATATGACAAAGCACCCACTATAATTTTAGATTTCTTTATTTCTTCTATCTACACATATAACTAAAGGATTTAAACTCCATCTCATCTATTAATTAGGTTGCATTAAATTCTTATTTAATAAATTACTATATTCTATCAAGCTTAATGCTTTTGATATTATTTTAGCTGACATTTATAGTAACACAGTTGCTTTGTTATTAGCATATTACAGGAGTGTCTTTTGTCTTGTCTGTTTTGTTTCTTTATGGTCAATATTTCTGTGACATTTTGAAATGTGTCTCTTTTGAACAGTATGGGTGTTTGTTTGTTTGTTTGTTTTTAATGCAATCTAGGACATTCTTCTTCTCTGACAGTTCTATGGTAGTATTCATAAGCCCTAGAGATGTAATAGATCAGCTATACTGAAGATTAAATATATGTAACCCAAGATAAAACTGCAACTGTACCACTTAGTACTATCCTTGGTAGGTGTGTCTCAACCAGCCAAATTTGGAAACATCCTCACTCAAAAAAATATGAACACACACATAATCAGATTTCCACACCCACACATGGAGACATATATGGGACAGGCTGGGCCTGTGCATCTCCACTGCAGGCGTCACAAACAACGCTGTTGCACGGACTCTCATCTTCAGAGGAGGTGAGTGTGTGCTTCCACTCCTCCCATTACTCTCTCATGGTGTGCTATGCCTTTTCTATCACTACTATATTTAGTTTTCTATAACTTGTTCTCTTCTGTCTGTTTCTGTAAGATGAATGGCTTCTACAGGAGCTGAGTTATTGGGGATCATTGGACTCTTTAGATTTCTCTAATACGGACATATTGCTTAAAATTTTTCTTAGGACAAAGCAAGGTTAACATTAAAAGAATAAAATAATGATGATAATAATAATAAACCCAGATACTGGTAGTAATTGTTGAATTCATAAGCTCTGTTTTATCTTCATGCTTCATTTCTGTGGAGATCATTCTTACCAAACAACAATTTCAAAAACCCTGTGGAACAATAAAAATCAGAAATGTGGACCTAGTTTAAGTTTCCATTATAGCCAAGTGACAAATTATAAAACATTCATCCACCTCGATATCATTGCAATGCTTTTATTTTGTGTGACTTCCATTGTTGTGGAGGAAAAGAATTGGCTCTATGTTGTTCTCTTTCAATTTTTTATTGAAGGAGAAAATAAGTGACAGTGTCCTTTCCTCAACTTCTCTGTGTCTATAGGTTTGTCCCAGGAAAGCATGACTCACCTTGATGAGTTCCAGAAAGCACGTTTAGAGGAGATGTGCATCATTGTTGACGGAAACGACCAGGTCATAGGAGCTGAAACGAAGAGGAACTGCCACCTGAAGGAGAACATTGAGAAGGGTAAGGTGGGAGGAGTTCTCTGTTCAGAATCTGTTCCCTAAATTGTTCTTGGAATTAGGCAAATACTCTGAGGAAGAATTTGAGAAAATGTGCTTGGAGCAAGGCATTTCACACCCGTGCTGCTGCTGCCTTTGTGGACATTTGGAAGACATTCAGGAAATGTTCACCATTTTATGTGAGCCTGTTTGGAGCATCAAATGTCACAACAAATTTTAGAGTCTCAGAAGTCACTTTGTGCCACCAGGTCCTCTGTCTGCCCAACCCAGGTCTGTGGGAATACCAACCGCAGCTGTTCTAAATCCTGAACCTGATGGTCTGGTGTGGGTTCCTCATTTCCATGCTCTCTTGTTTTCCTCTTTACAAATCAGTGGGAAATGAGAGTGCTGACCTCAGTGTGTTGCTGTAACAGGTTCTAAGTAGTAGTGCGTTCAACACCATCATACACTTATTGGTAGAGCCTTAGCTGGAGGAGAGGAGAGGGGTGGAAGGGATGATTCCACAGACTTCATGCTGAATAGTCCTTTGCTAACTAGAGCACCTCCATTTTGCAGGGCTGTTACACCGAGGCTTCAGCGTTGCCCTTTTCAATATGAAAGACCAGCTCTTTGTTCAGCAAAGATCAGATACTAAATACACTTTTCCTGGTGAGTTTGCTCAGTTGGAACCTAAGGGTCTATAAACTTCTGACTTGTGTTTTGGGGATACTTCGAGGGATAAGTAATTAGCAAATCCATCCAAAGCACCAACAGAAAATTAAAGATGTTAATTGAAGAGGACTTTATCATGTGGCATGTGAGCTCGCTGGAGAGACAGACAGGAAAAGAGAGAGGGAAAGTGAGAAATCACACTCCAGGAGGGATGGCCATGCCACAATCCCTTCTCCTCCATTCACCTCCTTGTATCTTGGACACACACATGCATGCCTGGCATGATTTTCTAGCCACCATGTAGTCTGAGAGTTGAACAACAGGTGGCCATGTGTGAGTCCAGCGACATAACCACTACATAATCTGCAGCTAAATATCCACCATTTTACAACTGAAATTTTGTCAGAGAATAGGTGAGATCCATTTGTCTTAGAAATACAGGTTTGGTGACAACCAAATACTGCATAATTCAAAGGAACTTAGATCAATGTGAATAATATTTGACCAAGAATTGAAAAGATGAAGGGGATGAGGAGGTGTTAACTCAGAATAAATACACTAAACCATACCTATGTAGGAAATGATCTTATTTAGTGAAAACAAACTCCCAATAAGCATTGCACATCTTTTCCAGGGCATTTTTCTGATTCCTGTTCTGGTCACCCACTGAGCATTCCAGAAGAACTGGAAGAAAAAGATGCCCTCGGAATAAGGAGGGCAGCCCTGAGGCGTCTGCAGGATGAACTAGGAATTTCCCAGGACCAGGTACTCAAAGAATACCTCTTACCTTACAGTTTTTTGTTGTATACACACACACACACACACACACACACACACATAGTCTTCTTATAAAAGATTACTAATTATTCTCATTCTGGGATCCAATCTAAGCTCTAGAAAAGAAAGCTTTGGGGTCTTTAAACTGAATTGGCTTTCAGTTGTATGTTATCTTTATCACATAAAAATGGATGAGAATTAAGGATTTGGAGATTGTTGTCCCTAAATAAGTGACAATGAGTAGGTGGGAATCATGCTTACAGCCTTCTTGGAAGACAGATGAAAGGTTGATTCACAGAGAATCTATGGACAAAAATTCCTTAACAAGCTATTTATAAAGTAAGAGATCTGTTACAAACCAGAGGGTACATGCCTGACAGAAGAATGCCCATCATTTGATTCGCTACTTCTTGCGTGTCGCTGTGTCCATGTGGCTCATCGCATTCAGAGCAAACAAAATGAAATGCTCAAAGACAAAAATGGTGTTTTCTTTATTTCAATCTTCCTGTGCAAAATGAGTATGTGGCACAGGGTGGGCATATTGTATGTTTTCCAAGTGAATCTGACTCATACTGTCCAGGTATTTTCTTTGTGTTTGAATTACCATTGGATCAACTTTCTCACAGATTTCCACAAAGGATATAATTTGTATGAGCCGAATGTACCACAACAATCCTTCAGATGACATCTGGGGAGAACATGAAATTGGTTACCTTCTGTTGGTGAGGAAAAACTTCACAATGAACCCAGATCCCAGGGAGGTCAAGAGTTACTGCTATCTGAACCGTGAGGAGCTGAAGGAGCTCTTGGACAGAGGGGCCCAGGGGCAGGAGAAGGTCACTCCATGGTTGGGGGATATTGCAGAGCGTCTGTTCAAGTGGTGGGATCATTTGCAGGATGTCTCTCCATTCGTGGAGCCTGACAAGATATACAACAGTGAAAAGATGTGGGAAAACAATGTTCCAAATGGGGCCTCCCAAGCCTGTGGTTGAAGAGACATGCATATTGATGAAGGAGCCATTGTAGACACTGAGTAGGGACATCCTTTCTTCCCTTTCATTTGACTTGAGGATCGACTGCACAGTTTTACCTAGGTGCCCGTCCTTTTCCTCCCTCTCTCAAAATTTTTCAGCTGTCATCCATAGAAAATATTTTTTTCCTAAAACTTTCCTCTGGTGCTTCTCTCTCTCTCTCTCTCTGCTCCTGCCCACCTAGGTGCAGGAACTTCTGTGTGTCTCAATGAAGATCATTACTTCTCGGGACCAGCAGTTAGGATAATGGTTATGTTGCTGGACTCCCATGTAGTCGACCACAGTTCGCATCCCGGACCCGGTGGCTTGAAACTCACGCCGGGCGCGTGTGCATGCGTGCCCAAGATCCCGAGAGGAGAATGGAGGAGAAAGGATTGCGGCGTGGCCATCCCCCCTGGGGGCTGATTTCTCGCTTTCTGTCTCTATGTCTCTCTCTGTCTGTCTGGCGAGCACACGCGCCCTATAGCAAAAACCTCTCAAAAAAAAAAAAAAAGATCATTACTTCTCATGATCTCTATCCTTGGAAAATTTTTCCCTTTAGAGACATATGTTGCATGTTCGTGACATACACAAAGAATAGATGGATGTTTTCATTTGGTTGATAAACCTTCTAGAACTACTTTCTATACAATGAGTTAAACAAAATAATTACAGTTGCTTCCTGGTTTGTTTTTACATTAGATAGTACTGACTCATAACACAAAATATATACATGCATTGTTTAAAGCAAATACTAGTTTTAAAGTAAGAGGTGAATCTTTTTATTAAAACATTATCATAGTGACATTTATTAAAATGTTTAGTGTCTATTTCACATCTGTAATACATATTTCTTACAATAAAAAGGTTAACTTGCAATTTTTGAATAAATAGAAAGTTTAAGAAATACTTGTTTTAATTTATTGATTTTTTTCTAAATAAATCTGGACTAATAAAACTATTTTTATTTCAACACTTTCCTAAAAATAAATACAACTCCAATAGAAACTACCTAATGTTTCTTTGACAGGATTCCCTGGGCTGCAGTCTTAGGGGTCAAGATTTCAATAATGAATTCACAGAGTTGGGGTAAGCAGATGGCATAATGGTAATGTCACTTGATTCTTATATAGTCAACCAGGGTTCGAGTCCCAGACCCACACAGTGGCTTGAGACTCACTCTGGGCACTTGTTCATGAGTGCCAAAAATCTCAATGGGAGAATGGAGGAGAAGGGATTTTTTGGTCATCCCCTTAAGAGATTATTTCTCACTTTCTGTCTCTCTGTCTCTATCTCTTGGGAGAGCACACATGCCCTAAGATCTCTCAAAAACAAATTAATGATGAATTCGCAGAGTTGAATTTCAAGATGGAGTTAACCTGGTTACGACAGATCAGTTCTGGCACTGCAGCTCCAGCACGACTTCTCTGTTCTTGTCCTTGTCCTGTCGCAAAAGAATTGCCTTACTGAACTTGTCTAGAAGAATCTGTATGTCTTTAATATCCCATCATGCCTTACCTTTTATGTCTGATCTCAGACCTCCATATTTGTATCAACAACATTCTAACACTCGGTTGAGAAGGGCCAATTTGACATGTATCTCATCCTTGTTTGGAAAAGCACTCATCCTCAGGTCATTAATAATGTTTGTGGTTCTAAACAGCACCATTATATGGTTTACCTTGTGCAAAAAACAAGCTCTAATTGATACAAATAGACCCTACTTTGGATCATTTACTTAGCGATATGATCACAGACAGAAGGAAATCAGACAAACCTAATAACTAGGAAAAGGAGCAGACTTTTTGGTAGTGAATAGCTTTTGGCCGATGTATGAACATACAGAAATAAAAACATCAACCAAACAAATTGAAAATGGTCAAAGATTGCATGTAAGGGATCTTCAACAAGTTTATACAAAAATGGAATTAAGGTATGTGTTTATTTTGGTGCCAAAAGAAATGGAACCCATACCATTTTTTTCATAATGCATGTTTTCATAAACTTTTTGACAACCTCCTAGTATACGAAGTTTACCAAAAAAAGGCCCTAAAATCTGTAAAGAGGTATTTAATTTCATTTATAATAGGATAAAGACAGATTAAATTACCTTCGGCAGTATTTTTTACTCATTGGATTGACAAAAACTTATATTCCACTGTCCAGGCTGTAGAGAAATAAGAAATATCTCATTTCAGAACTAGGAGTGCAAAAGGACACAATTCCTAGTGAAGACAATTTACAATATTTGTTTATTTAAAATATAACTGTGTTTTCCCCTTAGACCCATTAATCTGCTTTTATGAATTTATCCTTCAAGTGTAGCGACATATGCATGAAATGATGCAATATTGGTAATAGCAGAAGATTGGAAACAGCGTTAACGTCCTTCTGTTAGTTATATTAGTGGTAACAATTATTAACTATGACAAATTCTCAGAATGGAATATTTTTTAATAGTGAAAAAGGAAAGCCAGGAAAAGAACAGGAAATCTCACTCTTTTTTCAAGTTAAAAATAAAAGCAAGGTGCTTAAGAATATATAATATGTTGTTCTCCATCATGTATGGATTTTGATGAAATTTTAAAAAATGCATACGTACCTGCAATGAATTTAAGCATTGGTATATAACAAAATAAGCTAATAGAATGATTATAGAAACAGGAGGGGTACAATAAAGTTCAATTCAGGTATAAGAGCAAATCTTTCTACATTGTTTTATGAGGGATCATATAGACACATTCACAATAAAAAGAAAGAAAGAAATAAAAGTCCTAAAATTAAAACAAAACAAAAACATGTAGAGATTATTCTGGGTACTATGAAATAGAACTTTCAACTCTCCTGACTATCACCTGAGAGAGAAGTGAATTTATATTTGAGCCATTGTACACTTAACATCTCTGTACGGGCAAAATGTATTCCCTACCTAACGCAAACCCAATTATCGATTTCTTTTTTCTAAGTGTAGAGGTGGAAGGTAAAAATATAATTATTAAGAATTATTTATTTTTATTTTAAAGTTTTGCTATAAGGCACATGCACTCACCAGAGAGAGAGAGAAAGTAAGAAAGCAAGCTGCCAGATCCGGAATGCAAACTGTGGTTGGTCATGTGGGAGTCCAATGCCCTAACCACCACACTTCTTAAAAATCCCAAGCAGGCAGTTCTACGTTCATGATTTACGTTAGGATTTTTCAATGAGCATAAAAGTGCTGTTTTAACCTCGAGGACCCAGAGGTCCTACAGCTATCATTAGAAATTATATATATGTGTGTGTGTGTGTGTGTGTGTGTGTGTGTGTGTGTATACAGATAGATTGATAGCTATAGATATAGATATAAAATAAGAAAGAGAAATACTATATATAGAGAATGAAAGAGAGAGTATGGGAGGGTGTTTGTGTGTGAGTTCAAGAGAGAGACTCTTCATGATAGTCTCACCATATTGCAATTCTCCTGCCCTAGCCTTCCACTATGCTAAGACCACAGGTGCACCACCGTACTCAGTCTAAGTTGGGCTGAAAACAGAACCAGGGCCTCCTCTGCAGGATGAGTAGCGACATCCTCCCATCTGTGCCACTGTGCCTGTACCAAAGACTATTTCTATAAGCATTGTGATGGCAGCGGTAATTAGTTACTTGTTAATGGTAAGTTGAGTGTAGGTTAGTTTTTTAAGACAGATTTTTGCTTTAGCCATTGGCCGACCCCAAGGTTGGAATTTTTAAAGACTCTGCTTCTGATTCAGATTGCAATTAAAACACAGCTCTTCTCTCACATGACAAAAATCTCTACAACACTGAGAAAAACTGCCTTGATTTTAAGTCAGTACCTTCTCAAGAAAAATGAAGTGAGCACCTTTGGGAAGAGACTGGAATAAAACTCAGGCCTGTCAACTATGCTGTGTAAAGATAGAGAATTAGCAGCGAAAATTCAGAACTAATCCTAAATATTAGTTTCAAACTGAAATTTCATACATTCTGTAGATTTTTATGAGAACAAAAAGACACAAATAATCACAAATGTAGATAACCAGCTAGGAAAAAGAGAGCCCTGTCTATAACAAAAAACATTTTCTAGGGGCCGGCAGGTGGCATGATGAATAGGGGCGCTGGACTCCCACATGGCCGACCACGGTTTGAGTCTTGGACCTGGTGGCTTGCTTTCTCACTTCCTCTCTCTCTCTCTCTCTCTCTCTCTCTCTCTGATCAAACTGGAAAATAATAATGATAATAGTAATAAATAAAGTTTTAAAAAAAAGCATTTTCTTTCCCAGGTATAGCAGTCACTCAAATATTAGTACAATAATTCAGTTACAAAGGTCACATTCACAACATTTTTTTTCTTTCTTTCCTTTTTTTTTTTTTCTTTTCTTTTTGGTGCCTGTGCTCGCTGGAGAGCCAGAGAAGAGAGAAAATGAGAAATTACCCCCATGGGAGGTCGGGATATTGCAAATAGAGTCAGGGTGGTGTAGTCTGGCTCCCTCTCCTCCTATCTTATCATTTTTGAAGGCCACTGGGTAAACAACATGTGTTTGTAGTTGTACTGCACTTGCGCGCTTGTTATGTAATTATGACTTTGCTGTTTTACACCATTGCACATAACTCACATGTGCATGTGGGACGGTTTGGTTTTGGCGATGAGCCACTATTGTCTGCAGCCCCTTTGAGAGAAAGGAGCATCTAGTCAGCTAGCACTGCTTAGTTAGCTAGCCCTGCTGTGCTCTGCCTTGGTTCAGCTAGCTCAGCCCCGATGGCCTTGACTTGGCTCGGCCTTGGCTCAACTGGGCTCAGCTCTGCAATGTGAGCTCCAAGAAAGAGGAATACGCTCTGTGGGCATTCTCCTTGCATGTTCCAAGCTCCAAGATGGAAAAGGCATTCTGCAAGTGCTACTGGAGCACTGTGAGCTCCCACCAAGCTCAGCCAATAAAGGCCACAACATCAGCGCCTCACATCTTTTTCCAGCTCCCTGTCTCTTTGTTCAATCTACCTTTCAGAGGAAGAAAGAATCTTGCAAAACAGATGGCCACATCACAATCCCTTCTCCTCCATTCTCCCCTCAGGATTTTGGCCACACATGCACAAGCACCCAGTATGCTTTCAAGCCGCTGGGTCTAAGACTTGAACCAAGAGAATATGTACACTCCTTAAGAATGCAAACATCTCTCCACGCTGTTCCTGCAGAGATAGAACAGAATCACAGGAAGGCAATGGACTGATTCCAGCTTTATTTTGGAATCATTGGCAGCTATAATTTTAGCCCCGCCTAACTCGTGATTGGTATAAACAAAGGACACTAGAGCCTTGTCTTCTACTCAGCTTTCAAAAGAAAAGAAAGAAACAACAGTGTGGGACTAGCTAGGCCGGGGAGGATGATGGATCTGAACCAGAGTCATTCCGTGAAGCTGAATGATGGACACTTCATGCCAGTGCTTGGATTTGGCACTTATGCTCCTGAAGAGGTAAGTGGACCCCAGAAGAATGGAAGGGTCACTTGTTGATTGCTCTAGAGGAATGGCCGCCTGGCGGTCTGCACCTGTGGACAGTGGGTGGTTTGGAAGGACTTACCTGGGCTCCCAGCTCACTGTCTCTACCTTGCCTCTCTCCAGATCACAGAGGCCTTTTCTGCACTAAGTAGGATGGAAAACTGATGACCTGGGGACTCAGAGGTTGGGAATTTTGTGGGTGGATCATCATTTTTATTGTTACTTTCTCTTTATCTAATGCTTACCATATATGTTATGTAGTTTACTTGCATTATTACCTCAGTTACTCCTCAACAGCTCTCACGTAAGCACTCTAGCTACCGCTGTTTCTAACACTTTAAAACCTAAGCTCAGGCTGCTCTTTCTGCACTCTATTGCCTCAGCCAGGTCTCTTTCCACTTGGTTCAAAATTCCCGATGGGCAATAGGCACAGGAGAAAATAGCAGCTAACATAACCACTTGGTAGCAGCTTTACTGTGAGTTTGTTCGGGCCAGAATAATTGCTGGAGTATTTTAATTATCCAAAGCTTTTGTCATATAAGAAGCAACTATTTATCCAAGAACAATTTAGAAAGGAAGACTTAGGAGGCATAAAGCACAGTGGGGACAGGACTGTGCTCCTCACCAAATACATGAGTCATCCTTCCTCAAGGTTCACTGCAGGAGGTAGGGACAGCTTTGGGTTGCTTGGGAGGGATTGCCCCAAAGTGACAGAGACCAACATGCTCACTCTAGGTAGAACTATGACATGAAATATCAAGAAATATCAAGAAATCATAGTTTTCAGATGGGACCAGTTTGTTTTCAATATCCTAAGCATCCATCTTATCTATGGTGAACCTTAGGCATAAAGTATGAATTTACACATGTTACATCTAATTTTTGCTACTGCTTTTAAAGACAGAAGAGTTCCATAGAAACTAGAACAACAGCACCCCATAATTCCCTTGTTTACACAAACAAATGTAATACATGCATGCGCTTAAAATTCAGACAGTACAAAAGAGACAAAGCATAATAGGAGCCTCCTTATCACACTACTTAGTTCTTTTTCTAACTGTGACCCTCTCCACCCTAGCAATGATTTACTGTGAATTATTTCAAGAATGAGAAGCATGTCCCAAGTGTGTATGCTTCCTTTGTCTGTTTCCAAGAAGCAGGCAAACATAGTATTTTGACACTCATTGAATCATTTATCATTTGAGATTAGAGATCGCTAATGCCAACTTTCACTCTCTAAATGGACAAATATGTGCATGACTTTCTCCGCCATGCTCTCTTTGCCTTTTACATTTGCTACAGGCCATGAGAGTCATTTTTTTAAAAAAATTTCTAGCAATACATTTCTGTTGGCTTACTTATTTAACACTTGTTTCCTTGTTTAATAATGGGGTCCTCTACATCTTCTCAGAAGCCTCATGAGAGCAGAAAAATGTTTCTTTTGCCCATTGCTAAGTACCCCAGCAGGATACCAAAAATACAGGAGGCATTCAGGAAATGCTTGTTGCATACATGTTGAATGATAGCACCTGGGGGACGAAGGCTAAAAACCTCATGAATGACTTGAAGAGCCCAATGGGGTGGAGACTGGGAGGGATGGGTGTTGTGTGGACTCATTTCCATCTGATAGCCAAAACCAGATACTGGTGTGTGAGTATATGTATGAATGTGTGTCCGTGTGTGTTCATGTATGTTCATATGGATACACGTATACAGGTGCACATGTACACATGTATGTATCTGCATATATGTATGTGCAAACATGTATATTGTATGTGTATATGTGTGTGCATGTACATACACACACACACACACACCTGTCTTTTCTTGCTTTTTTTTAAAAGAGAGATTTTTGTTAAGGAAGAGGGGCTATCCAGAGACACAGAGAGAGACAGCAAGAGAGAAAGTGAGAAATCACCCCAGTGGGATGCCACACCCATGCCTCAATCCTTTCTCCTCCATTCTTCTCTCAGAATTTTGGGCATACACGCACATGCGCCCAGCATGAAATTCAAGTTGTTGAGTCTAGAACTCAAACCACAGTCGATCATGTGGAAGTCCAGTGCCTTAACCATTTTGCCACCTGCTGGCTCCCACACCTGTCTTTTCTCTGCATACCTTATGAGTTTTCTGCCAACATGTGTTTTTCCTCTTAGTGATTTCCTTGTAATTAATGCCTATTGAATGAGTCTTGATTTTCCATATTGCATGGTAAATCCAGCCTCACTAATTAATATTGGATTAGGTGGATTAGTCCATTGTTGTGCCGCTAAGCTGAAATTTCTGAGGCTGTGTGATTTATAAGTAATACAGGTTTATGTCTCACAATTCTGGTAGCTGGAAAGCCTATAAGAATAAGCCTGGCATCTGTTCAGCCTTTGGTGCTAAGTCAAAACATAGCTAAGAGGACAATCAGGGCAGTAGCCATATGGAGAGAGAGAGAGAGAGAGAGAGAGAGAGAGGACTTTCCCAGGTCCTCTGTTTGCCCATCCAACTTTCCTGGGCAATTGGGGGATGCTCTCCCATTAGAAGCTACCTCTTAAGGTCTCATCACATTCTAAAACCATTACATTGGGGACTAAGCTTTCAGAACATGAATATCTGGGGGACAAACATTAACCAAATTATAGCATTCTGCCCTTGGACTCCCAGGTTCATGTCTTTCTCAATATAAAATAGAAGCACCCCATTTCAATCATCTTAAAAGTCTAAACTTGTTCTTGTATCAACTCCAAAGTCCAAACCTAAGTCCCATCTGTGACTCAGCAAAGTCCTTCCATCTGTGAACTACAAAATCAAGAAAATGCATTGGGCATTTCCCAACTAGGCACAGGCATAGAGTAGAAATTTTCATTGCACAAAAAGAAAGAGGGATTACCCCCAAGCAAGTCTATAACCCTAAAGGACAGTCATTATATTTTAAAAGTTAAGATAATCTCCTTTGATTTTATGTCTCATCTCTCCCAAGGAGTATTCCCCCACTTATTGCTGTGCTGGTCATGTCCCATCCTTTCAGTTGAATACCTGTAGCTTTCCAGGTGGCAGTTACAAGCTGCTAATGGCTCTAAATTTTGAGATCTCCAAGATAGTACCACCCCTATGACTCCACTAGGTATAACCCTGTTTGGTTCTCTCTGCTCTGACTTGACATTTCTGTATGGTAATGTCCTTGTGAAGGTTCCCTGTGCCTCCACCCCATGACAGTTCTCTGCCTGGTTTCCCAAGCTTTTTGAGAAATCTTTTGAAATCTAAGTGAAGGCTACCATGCTTCCATGGCTTTTTCCTTCTGTACAACTAGAGAATTAGCACCATGTATAGACTCCATATGGACCTGGACAGTGATGCAGCTGTTTTGGCTACAACCTATGCCTTTCAGAATGATGGCTCAAGACACATCCAGGACTGACTAAAACCACAAAGGAACAACTAGATACAATTTTTTCATCTCATTATCCTGGGATCTCACACGTACACGTGCCCATTGTGAGTATCAAGTCGCTGGGTCTGAGACTCAAACCATAGTCAGCCATTCCTGGGATCTCACAGGTCCACATGCCCATTGTGAGTATCAAGCCACTGGGTCTGAGGCTCAAAGCAGAGCCACATGGAACTCCAGCAACATAACCACTATGCCACCTGCTGGTCCCATAGGCTAGGTGATTTATAATAAATAGAGGTTTCTTTGGCTCAAAATTCAAAAGGCTTGAAGTCTGAAGCAATAAGCCCAGCATTTGGCCAGGATACAGGGAGCTACTGGCTGTGCGGGGAAGTGAATCCACCCCAGAACCTCTACTGGAAACCATTCTCTTAGTTCTCTGGTCTCATGATGGGTGAGGCAGCCCTGAATATCTCAGAGATGCCATTTGACTCTTCCCATTGTCTTTATTTTTAGCATCTTGTTCTCTCTCAGTACTAGTGAACTTCACAACTACCTGACCACATTTTCATCATTCCCAACCAAACACATTTTTTCTTTTTTGATCTCAACACCAAAAAGTCTGCAACTTTTTCAAATTTTGCTGCTCAGCCTCCCCTTTCTTCTGTATTTTGCTAAATGGAGTTTTACTAAATGGCATCAGTCTGAGCACTTCATTGTTTAGATAGCTCTTCTGTCAAAGAAGCTAGCTCACCATTCATAAATTCAGCCTTCTATAGTGTTCTTGGGCATGGACACAAAGTATTAAATTCTTTATTGTTTTAGAACAAAGGTGGTCTTTCCTCTAGCTTCCAATAATTTCCTTTTTTCCATCTGACGCCAGATCAGAATGGCCCTCATTGTTTATTAAATCTATTAGCATTGTAGTCACAGCTACTTAAACAATCTCAAGGAAGTTTTAGTTCATTTCTACACTGTTCTGAGCCTTTACCAGAATCTAGTATTTACTTAGTCTGCTTTTCCAAACTCTTCCAACCTCTGCTTATCACTCAGTTCTAAAGATGCCTCCACATCTTCAAATGTCACAACATGCTTGCTGGGCTAATTTCCTGTATTAGTTGATTATTGTGTTGTTAAAGAGAAATACTTGAGGGTGGATGATTTTTCTTTGCTTTAGGGTTCATGCACTTGGTAGGTGGGAGAGGGATGAGAGACAGAGACACTGAGAGGGAAAATGAAAAATTACCCCTTAGTACCCCTTATGGATAGCTATGCCATAAATCTCTTCTCCATTCTTCTCCTGGTATCTCTTCCATTCTTCTCCCTCCTGGGATCTCACAAGCACATATGCCCAGTGTGAGTCTCAAGCCACTGGGTGTAAGACTCAAACCACAGGCAGTCATGTGGAAATCCAACGACATAACCACTATGCCACTTGCTGGCCCCATAGGCTGGGTGATTTATAATAAATAGAGGCTTACTTGGCTCAAAATTCAAAAAGCTTGAAGTCCAAAGCAATAAGCCCAGCTTTTAGCCAGTCTCCAGCTGTGAGTCATAACATTGCTGAGAGAATCAGGCAGGTCAACAGTCACATGAAGAAAGAGAGAGAGAGAGATAAAAGATGATGATGAAGAAGAAGAAGAGGAGGAGGAGGAAGAATAGGAAGAATAGGAAGAAGAAGAAGAAGAAGAAGAAGAAGAAGAAGAAGAAGAAGAAGAAGAAGAAGAAGAAGAAGGAGAAATAGAAAATAAAGGAGGAAAAACCCAACAACTTTCCTACTTCTTCTACACCTCCAACTCTCTTTGGCGATTGAATGGTGCCCTCCCATTAGATCCCACCACTTAAAGTTGTTTCCACCTTCCAAGGTCACTACATTGGGGATGAGGCTTCCAGAACATGAGCCTTTAGGTGATAAATCATTATCAAAAGCATGCAGGAGTTATGTTGGAGTTCAGTCTCTGTCCCCTGAGTACAGGTCTGTTACCAACATCACCACCATCACTCAGGGGTGCAGGGGGCTGGGAGAAACAACTGGTGAAAATGCTATGGAGGAAATAAACTACTTCTCTTTGAGTCACACAAATCATCAACTCTTCTTGTTGCTGTTTTATAGATTCCTAAGAGCAAGGCTTTCGAGTCTACCAAAGTGGCGATTGACGTAGGATACCGTCACATCGATGCAGCACACTTATATCAAAATGAGGAGGAAGTTGGAAAGGCCATTCGAGAGAAGATTGCTGATGGTACCGTGAAGAGGAAGGACATTTTCTACACCACCAAGGTGAAGATTCTGTGTGTGGAGTGACCACAGGCCACTGTCAGTTCATACATGACATTTTGGAAAAAAATGGTCTAAGTTTGAATAATTCATTTACTTCCTAATAGTGCAGAGATCCATTAAAGAAACAAATAAAATGGAAAAGGCTTGCTTTGTTTTAAAATGTCTTAAAGGCGAGACACAGTTCCTCAAAGTCTCTGAACATCAGACATTATTCATATACAAAATGAGAATAACAATACTTACCTTCTTTAGCTGTTTTACTAAACCAAATGAGTCTACTTCTTACTTATTTAGAAAATAGTCCCAGAGAATATCAACTGAGATTGAGATATTACTCAGAAAAAGGAGCTGGAATTTTTTTTATAAGATTGGTCATAGTGTGCGTGTGCTCACTACAGACAGAAAGAGAAAGAGAGAGAGAGAGAGAGAAAGTGACAA
Organism: Tupaia belangeri chinensis; assembly: GCF_000334495.1. Classification (NCBI taxonomy): domain Eukaryota; kingdom Metazoa; phylum Chordata; class Mammalia; order Scandentia; family Tupaiidae; genus Tupaia; species Tupaia belangeri. The sequence continues at coordinate 4,170,466 of NW_006159510.1, forward strand.
ACCCCCACTCTTGGGTGAATGCCCGTGCTGTAATCCCTTTTCCTCCATTCTCTTGGGAATTGGATATGTACCCCCCCCAAGCCTGGCATATTTCTCAAGATACAGAGTAAGGGACTCAGACCATTCAGTCAGCCATGTGGGATCCAGTCTCTCTAATCACCACTGCACTGGTTAACACTGGAAAAAACTGTCTAAAATCAATGTTCAATTTACTGAAATTTGTAAAATATTTTAGCTGTAAAATCCATGCTCCCAATGTAAAGACAGCTAAGGTCTCTACAAAAGAATGCCATCTATGCTTACATTCATATAAACAACTTGGTTTTAGATGTGTTCTCTCAGTAGAAATGTTTTTAGGAATTTATTACATTGGACAGTAGAATCCATTCCCCCTCCACTGCCATTTCCTCATTCATTTTAGAGGATGACACTTAAGAGCTTGAGAAGATGACACTTCCAAAACTTGAAACATCTAACTTGTTTTTTCACTCCATCTAAAGTTTTTTTCCACAGTTTTGTTATGTTGTAGTCACTCAAATAAATCTCTGTGTCCCACTAACAATAATTTATTCTGAGTAACATATATTTGACCCCAACTCTCCTTAGCGTTAGACTGTCAGAGTGGTTGTTACTTTCTTCTGAATCTTTTACATTTAGTTGTTTCTGTTTTGTTTTCTTTTAGAGAGAGATTTTTGCTATAGGATGTGTGCTCTCGCCAGAGAGAGAGATAGAAAGTGAGAAATCACCCCCAAGGGGGGATGGCCATGCTGCAATCCCTTCTCCTCCATTGTCCTCTAGGGATTTTGGACATGCACACATATGCGCCCGGCATGTGTTTTTAAGCCCATGGGTCTGGGACTCGAACCATGGTTGACTACATGGGAGTCCAGAGATGTAGCTATTATGCCATCTACTGGCCCCTACATTTAGTCTTGACCCCTGAATATATGGAATCAAAGCTACTTTTTATTTATTTTGATCACTGCAGCTTTGGGCTACCTTCCATCGACCAGAATTGGTTCAACCTGCCCTGGAAAGATCACTGAAGAAGCTTCAACTGGACTATGTAGATCTCTTCCTTATCCATGTGCCAGTCGCTATGAAGGTCAGCTTTTGATTTTCCTTGTTATACCCCAGATGGTTTCACACACAGCCCCACCTCATTATTGGCCCCTCTGTTCAGCTAGATTTCTGGATTCTTGCTCTGACACAGAAATAGGTTGGTTTGGGTGAGAGAGACTTGCTAAATTGTTTATGATTCTCCTTGACACTTGTGTCACCCCGTAATCAAGACTGTTGTTATTCACATTCCCCAGGCTTCAGAGGGCCTGAGGTTCAATGATGTCACAGCCTCTATCTCAGAATATCTAGCACTAGTCTAAATGATTATTCTCCTACTCATGGACCCTTGAGGATCAGCAGCCTCAAGAACGTTACATTACTAGAGAATGCAAAAATATTGTGGGAAATCCCTACCACTTTAGGAGGAGGGTTTATTCCATATGGATCTTTCATTGCAATTGGTCCATGGTGCACAGCTCACTGGGAGTGGCTGGTCCAACTTCTCATGGCAGCTGATGATATTTCACTCTCTCATAGTGGGTTATCATACACTGAAACAAAACCACATTGATTAATAGTCCTTACAAATCCTATTCTTCAAACCAGCCTGTCCCCGGAAAATGAAGCAAAATCAAATGATAGAAGACCTCATTCTTAGTTAAGATAAGGGGGATATAGGGAGCGGAGAGTGAAGGTGAGTGGGTGGAATTTGTTTGCTACAATCTCTCAAATGATTCTGATCTTCATTTCCCTCAAATATTTCCTAATGCATGTGTGTACACGCGCACGCGCGCGCGCACACACACACACACACACACACACACACACACTGCCTCTCTCAGATTAATAACCATGGGTGTATGCTCCTCCTGTCAG
>NW_006159510.1:4173290-4199488 GCF_000334495.1 Tupaia belangeri chinensis
TGGCAATTAGACTCACAGAAGTGGACCATCTCTCCTTGGGAAAGTTTATAGAATGACAAGGAAGGGGCAGGAAAGTCACCATGCAAGGTTTGAGCAAGGAAACCTGGAAAGGAGATTAAAACAGACCTGCCAACAAACAGAGATAAATGAGGGAGTGGATCAGGAGAGTCAAAGAAAGAGGGTGAAAAGAGTAGAGTCCTACGAGGTGGATCACACTGTGGAGCCAGCCACTGCACCAGAAAGCGGAAAGAGTTATTGGACTTAGTGGCAAGGAGTCTACGGGAAACCATGCAGAGACACCTGCAGAGTGGTGAAAGCAAGCCAGGTCAGAGGAAGAGAGTGAAAGTGAGCACATGGATAAATCATAGTTAGAACAAACATTTTTAAAACAGCCACTGCTAACAATACCAAACATTATTTATGACATGGTAAATATTTATAGCCTTGTTTTTTTTTTTTCTTCAAGACAGTCTCACCATATACTGATCCTGCTTCATCAGCCTTCCAGCTGGGACTACAGAAATGCACAACCAAGACAGGGTGCTCAGGCCAGCCTTGAGTCTGTGATCCTCTTGCCTCAGCCTCCTTGTAGTTGAGATTACAAGTGCATGCCACCCCGCCAGGCTTTAAGGTGGACCACAAATTAAACCTTGTCCTTCCATGAGGCTCCAGCCTCTGGAGCACGCATCTTAGCTATGCATGCCACAGGGCTGGACAACTCTTGTAGCCTTTTAAAGAACACGTAGACAACTACACAGAAAACTAAAACTATCAAATGTAAATACCCTTTGTCTTAGTTATTTACTTCTAGGGACCTATTTGTAAAAAAAAAAAAAAAAAATCAAAATATGTTTTTAAAAAATCTAGCCCAACATACATTTATATGAGTATTTTTTTCCTTTTTTGAGAGAGAGAAACTTTTGCTATAGGGCACATGCTCATATAGGAGAGACAGAGAGACAGAAAGCAAGAAATTATTCCCCAGGGGAGAATGATCACACTGCAGCCCCTTCTCCTTCTTTCTCCTCTTGGGATTTTGTGCACTCACACATGCCCAGTGTGAGTTTTAGCCACTGGATCCAAGACTGGCTGACTATGTAGGAGTCCAGCAACATAACCATTACGCCATCCTCTGGGTCCCATCTATATGAGTATTTTAAGCACAATTTTATATCTAAAATTTTCCTCTCCATAAACTGTGAAGTAATTAAATTTATGGTGATTCAGGAAGAACTGTGCCAGGATAATATGAAGACTAAGAGTGGAAAGAAAGAGCTGACATTATAATACCACATTAAAAAGCATATCACTTGGGGCCAGCAGGTGGCACAGTCTCTAAGGCACTCAACTCCCACATGCTCAAGCATGATTCAAGTCCTGAATCTGGTGGCTTGAAAATCATCCGGGCACATGTGCATGTCCAAAATCTAGAAAGAAAAATGGAGGAGAAGGGGTTATGGTGTGGCCATCCCCTCTGGGATGAGTGATTACTCACTGTCCCTCTCTCTCTGGTGAATGCACGCACCCAATGACAAAAATCTAAATAAAAAGAAAAAACTTTTATCACATGAGCATATGTTATCTGTAGTTAGGATGCATTCAGTTAAAGAAGACAGAAAATTTAATTCAGACTGCCTTAGTATGTTAGAAAGTTGTGTGACTTACAGAAGGTTTGTAGTTGGGTTGGTCTGGAAGCTGTAACATATTATCCTGAAACCAACATATATTTTTTTTAATTTGCTAAAGGGCATATGTGCTCACCAGAGAGAGGGATAGAGAGAGGGGGGGAGAGAGAGGGAGAGAAAGGGAAAGAATGGAAAGAGAGAAAAAGAAAACACCCCTCAAGGATGATGGCCACACCACAATCCCTTCTCCATTCTTCTCTCAAGATTTTGAACGCACATGTACACAAACCCTACATGTTTTTCAGGCTGTCAAATCCAGGAATTATACCAAATAGTCAATCATGTGGAATCCAGCTGCTTTAACCACCACACCATCAGGTGGCCCCAGCCATTATCTTTTGTCAGTGCTCTACGCTTCACAGTTGCGTGGCCTCTAGGTGTGGGCCCAAGTCTTCTTGTTCATGCTCAACCGAGAAGACAGTGTTTTCTGGCGCAGCTTCAAAGTTTGATAAGGAATCTTCACAGACTTTTCCAGCAAATGTTTTCTGCTCTGCCATTGGCTTGAGCAACACAATATGTGCTTTTCTAAACCAATCAGTTCATGGAAAAGGAAAATAACTGCATCAAAGAATGAGTCAGCTTTTTCTGGGGCCCAGATGTTGAAAATAGAAAAACGGGGGAATAACTGAACAAAGCAAGGTTTCTAAGAAGGAGTAATGTTAATCAATGATATTCACTAAATTTCGTATATTTGAAATGACAGAAATATTTAAAGTGAAAAGGAATTACTACTAATGCAAAGCATAGCAAAACAACAACAGTTACTATATTGTTCTGGTGGGATTCTAGGTGACTTGTGGTGGTTTTCCTATATTTAGCATGACATATTTTATTACTTCTTACAACTTTTTACTGTTATAAAATTCAAACTGCAAAATGATAGGGAGAATAGTATAATGACTTCCTTCCCACATACCCAAATCCACACTTAAGCAATAATTATTTCATATTCAAACGTGTTACATATATACTCCTACCCCTGGATTATTGAGAAGCAGGCATAATAGCTTTCATTTGTATTTTAAAGATACATTTCAACATATGTCTTTAAATATATGGATTGTGTTATTAATTAATTTGTAAAATTTATTTATTTATTTCTCCCAAGATAGAGAGAGGGGCACCCACCAGAGTCTTCATGCTGTGACCCACTCCCAGTCTTAGCCATCCCAGTTCTTGGGCAGGCATGGCTGAACTGGGCATGCTCGAAAGATCTCTGGATGCAAAACCAGAACTATGTGGCTCAAGCTGCATCACACGATGCGACCACTGGTCCCTAAAATACATGAATTTTAAAATGCACATTATCAGAATAGGTTATACCACACAAAATTTTAGCAATAATATCTTTGTATCATTAAATCTTATAAGCATTAAATGTGCTTGGACCACAATTTTATAGTTGAATTATTCAAATGGCAGAGGAAATAAGGTCCATACATTGCATGTAGGTGCTAGAGCTCTTTGATCTCTTGTAATCAGTAGTTTCTCTCTCCTCTCCTTATTTCTCCCTTCCTCTTTATCCTTCTTCTCTGCACTCTCTCTTTTGCTCTTTCTATTAATTCATGAAAGAAATGAATCTTTTGTCTTGTAAAATTTTTCACACAACAGTTTTCCTGTTTGATCCTTGTGACAGTTTGACATGTTCCTTTCATGCCTCCTATAAATGGAAGGTTAGAGCTAAAGACTCAATCACAGATTTTCAATGCCATAGGAATTCACAAATTTTAACAAATGGAACATTATCCCATCCACTACAGTTACTGTTCTTTTAATGCTGAAATTGCTGCCATTTTGGCCAGCAGTAGCCTCTCTAAGTGAACCCGTGGGTCTTCTCACCTGTCTCATTGTCTTTGTTCCCCTTGCTTTTTAGAATGCGGGCAATTCTAGGCTCAAGTTGTAACTTTCCAGCCCAGACTTGAAATCAGCCATTTCTCTAAGGAATCTTGATTTCCTTTAGTAGGAAATGGTATTGAGAGACTGCAGTTTGAGCACCAGAGATTGTAATCATTTAAAAACCCTGTAAAAATGGAATAAGAGGAAAATATTCTTTCTGACAATGGATGGAATATGACATTATTGAGTCATTGAAAAAATCATAACATACTTTTGTATGTGTTTCTATGCAAAAATGTCTCACTTTTCCCATGATCCAGTATTTCAGAAAAATAACCAACCTAAAACAGAGTGCATAAGTTAATGTGATATTAAATATTTCTTCAAAGCCCTACTTAAATATGCATATGGTTACTGGCTCATGTATGCTGCTGCCTTTTGGTCTTGGCAAATTACAGGTGGAATGTCACCCTTACCTCAACCAGAGCAAACTCCTGGAGTTCTGCAAGTCCAAGGACATTGTTCTCGTTGCCTACAGTGCCCTGGGATCCCACAGAGACCCAAAGTGGTAAGAGACTAGCAGAGTTAACTGATGCCAGCAACTCTATAGATGATGTAATGCTTTTCGAAAAGTTGTTTTCTATATTATGTAGTGGAAAAGTTCTAACATAAAAGAATGAAGACACTAGTGTAATGTATTGCCATGTCCTATTATCAGCCTTCGAAATCACCAACATTCCTCAAATTTTGTTCATCTCTATATCTACTTATTCCCAATACTGCTTCAAGTATGATGTCTTAAGCAATTTTAAGGTAAAATTTACATAAATCTAGCACATATTTCTTAGTTATATCATGCTACAGAATTTTCCATATCTCAAGCAGTTCTTCATGTTATATGAGAAAATTCTTCTACACACCTACTTTCTGAATTTTTTGTCTTGAAATCTAGCGCATATTTCTTAGTTATACAATTTTCACAAATGAATGTACTGTAAAACCCATATTCATATCATGCTACAGAATTTTCCATATCTCAAGCAGTTCTTCATGTTATATGAGAAAATTCTTCTACACACCTACTTTCTGAATTTTTTGTCTTGTATTATTTTGTCTGTTCTAGTACTTTATATAAAGTAGAGGGGGGCCTATATAATCTTTTGCCTGTGGTTTCTTTCATTCACCATGTCTGTGTGAATTACCCATAGAGCTACAAGGGTCTGTACTTCGTACCATGTTATTCTCTTTTTTTTTAAAGAATTATTTTATTTAACTTTATTTATTATTATTATCATTATTATTTTCCAGTTTGATCAGAGAGACACACAGAGAGAGAGGAAGTGAGAAAGCAAGCCACCAGGTCTGAGACTTGAACCGTGGTCGGCCATGTGGGAGTCCAGTGCCTTTTACCACCATGCCACTTGCCGGCCCCCATACCATGTTATTCTTGAATAATATTCCACAGTAGGGACTCAGATTTTTTATCCACTTACCAGCTGATGGGCAGTAAGTGTTCAAGTTTGGTGTAATTATGATGGCATCTCTATTTATAGAGATGCCTCTTTTTAAACTATACATATGGTGTCTACTTTTTTCAACTGTCCTATACCCTCATATCCATGTGCTTTTTAAAAATATTTTTCAGGGTGGATGTGAACAGCCCACATCTCTTGGAGGACCCAATATTGAAGACCATTGCTAAGAAACACAAGAGAAGCCCAGGACAGGTCGCCCTGCGCTACCTGCTGCAGCGTGGGGTGGTTGTCCTGGCCAAGAGCTTCAGTGAGAAGAGAATCAAAGAAAACTTCCAGGTAAAGGTGGACAGTGTCTCATCAGGATGAGGCCTGGGAGTTGCCGTGGGCCAGTCTTTCTTGTGTGGGAACGCACACCATGTTTCGTTCATTCCCAACCATCTTTTCCTGTGTGCTCTGGGGGCAACTAGGAAGAGTGGAAGAGGGTGCTCTGGACCCAGAGTCCCATTGTATTTCTTCTAGGTCTAGTTGCCACTTTCTAGTTCTGTAACACTAAGTGAATTTCAACTCCATTGTTTTCATCTGTTTTAAAAATCCTAGAGGAAGAAAAGTAAACCAACCCCTGTTTTCTCCTTCACTTTCTGTACCATTAAACTCCTATCTGTATGTAGTTTAAGGCCAAGCTCAAATATGATTTATTACCTGTTTTGTTAAGCCATTGGGACATTTCAGTTCATTTCCTGACCACCTGTACTTGGCACGGCTCTGTTAGTGAGTTATTTCTTTGGTAACTTAAAATGGTTGCTTATGTGTCACTTCTGTCTGGACTGAGACACTTAAATGTAGTGACGCCTTGGTTCATCTTTTGTTACTCTTTCTTCTCCAGAGCTTGGCAGGTAGGAAAGTAGAAAGTTGTAGCTTGACCTAATTAACAAATCAGTGAGTACAGTTCTTTCCTAAAGCCTTCCTCATACACACTATGATTTCTGAAATTAGTCAGTAGTCTTCAACTCATTTTGTTTTGAATCCTGTAAGAATTTGGAAAGACTATGGAAGGTCTTTCCCATCTTAGATGACAACTAAAAACTTCAACACGTATTTTTAGTTAACTAATTCATTAAATATGTTTCTTTTATGAGACAGCGATAGCAAGAGAGTCAAAGATGCACGCATACAGGGTAGCATCACACACAGTCCTCTCCTGATTCTTACAGCCAGCCGGTGACCAGCTGTGTGGCCAGCCAGTGTATTTCAGGTCTGATTCTCTCCTTCCTTTCAGGCTTTTGACTTCGAATTGACTCCAGAGGACATGAAAGAGATCCAAAGCCTCAACAGAAATCTACGATACGGTCAAATTCTATTGTAAGTGAATCTCCCAGACTGTCTCACAAGTTGTTTTCTGTAGCCTGCAATTTTTTTTTTTTTGAGAGGTTTTTGCTATAGGGTGTGTGCACTCGCCAGAGAGACAGAGAGACAGAGAGACAGAAAGCGAGAAATCATACCCCGGGGGAATGGCCACACTGCAATCCCTTCTCCTCCATTCTCCTCTTGGGATCTTGGCATGCACGCACAGGCGCTCGGCGTGAGTTTAAGCGACCGGGTCCGGGACTCAAACCTCGGTCAACTACATGGGAGTTCAGCAACATAGCCATTACACTAATTGCTGATCCCGGTAGCCTGCAATTTTATAGATCAATGAAGTTCTCTATATCAGGAAGACAACCTGACCTCAGGTATAGGTACAAAGCAGGAACTTCCCTAAAGACTTCAGGCTAAAGTTTCCTCTAGAGGACTCAATATCTGACACAACAGAAATGTGAGTGTAACCCAGTGTAGACAGTAAGTGAAACTGCCACAGTTTGTACCATTGTGAATTCACTTCTCTTAGACCCTTTCTACCTGATCCCAGGGTACCTGCACTCAGGGTCCATATACCCCTTAGAAACTAAAGAAATGGTGCCTGTGGCCTATGAATCTTTTGGGGACCCACAAGAATGTTTAATCTTATTTTATGGTCATATTAGAAAAAGAAATGCAATTATAAAGAATGTGTAATTATAAATCTAGCCTATCTACTTGGCTTTATACAAGACAATATAATATATCATTTTAATATTTTCATGGAGAATGAACTCATGAAGGCTAATGTCCTGGGACTGTCTGTTTTCTGCCCATGCTTTCTTCCCTACGTAACCAATAGCATTTCTCCTAAATGTGACTTTCCCATTCTAAGCTATATATTTCCCAGCTAAATGGTGATCTTTCCCTGGCACACCAACTATCTCCTCGGGTGCATAATCTCACAAGCTAAATTGTAACTGGATCACAAAATAAACTGACCTTCTTGTTAGTGACAATATATCCCCAGTGGCCTATACCAGATAAAATTCTGCACAATTTCTCTGAATCTACAGGTCACGACTCTTACTTAAGTATCATCCTCGTCCATCAGAAGGCTGGTCTCTGAGGAGCCCCTCTGTCTATTGATTTTTGGTTTCTTCACAACCTTCTGTTCTTTAACTACAAGACCTCAGGGTTTAGGAGGAAGAAAAGTAAACCAACAGATAGAAGTTTGGAAGGGAGTTTAATGATAAAGGGAAATAGAATTTTCATAACAAGAATAAAGATTCAGTCTGCAAAGGAAACCTCAAAGGTCTCGTTCCTGTTTGTGAAACTATACCAGGATTTTGAGAAGAGACATTCTGAATACAAAAAAGATGGACAGTAACTTTTCTATACCCAAAGGTTTTCAAGTGTAAGTCTATGATCTGCCCTCTCAGACTTGAATGTCTCGTCCTTGCTCAATTTGTGGCCCCACACCAATACACAGATTCCTGCACCTAGACCTGCTGGCAACGTACTCTTGAAAGACATTAACTGAAAAGTACAAGTTACAAAAAGAAAAAAAAAAAAAAAGAACATGGATAAAGGAAAACAGGCAGTCATACTAATTACTCGATTACAAGTATTCTTTTAAATTGTAATTGGGAAATCAGCAATCACCTAATTTAGATCTGGCTATTAGAGATCCGTCTTTTTCCTCACTAGATTAGAAGTTCCTTTCTGAAGGGAGCTCAGTGTGTATTTGCTGAATGAACAAGTGAGAAAGAGCAACACAATGCTCACCGCCAGCACCTCATGATCTAAGGACAAAAGCTGCACCTGGGGCTGAATGGGCAACATTTTAGCTACATTCTTACCATCTCCTAGAACCTGGAATCTAAATCAAACTGCACACTACCTTGGTGTGTACATGCATGTGAACATGGGAATTGGGCATGCACGTGGAGTGAGCACATGAACAGGGAGCTGGTGTGTATGTGTCAGGGAGAAGCAGGGGCATGGTTTGCATTTGGTGTTTTAAGCTTATCCTGTCTACATCTCCTGAGAAACCCTCTCTCCCAGCATGGAGGAAGAACTAACGAATTTATATCCTCCTTCTCTTCCAGTGCTGTTGATCACCCTTACTATCCCTTTTCGGAAGAATACTGATCAGGAGCAATTGATCAGAACTACCAAACATTCTCCTTCCTGAGCAGTGTGCAGAGGATTTCTGTGTTTGCTGGAGCTGATTAGGTAGTGTCTATAAAGTTATAGCTTTAGGTTGCTTGCTTTTTATTTTATCATTTCATTAAATAATAAAGACTTCAAAACAAGGATGTCCGTTTTTCTTGATTATTAAAATAACACATACAAATTATACAAAATTAGAAAGCAAGAGGGAAAAGGTAGAGAATAAAAAGAATCTGTAAATTTCCCATTAAAAATATTTATACTTGCTGTATTTTCTTTCATGATTTATCAATACAAATGTGTGTTTGCTTCTTTCTGTGTTTTTACTTACATAACTGAAGTCATCTTCAACATAGAGATGATATATTTTAATCACTTATTAAAAGTATTTTTCAAAGCTGTCAAATATTATTTTTAAATTCCAGTAATAAATTTTGTTCATTCTTTAAAAAGTAGTGGATTTTTAAATTTTAATTCCTTTTCACCTGTCCATCTTTGGGCCTTTTTATTAGTTCCTTATTTCCAGCATGATCATACTGCAATCATTCTCCATCTTTTTGGGATTTGGGGCACACATATCCGTGTGCCCAGCATGTTTTTCAAGCTACTAAGCTGAGACTCAGACTACAGTAAATCATGTGAGATCTTAGCTTTCTTTCTTAGGTTACAGGGCTGGTCCATAGTTTCTTAATATTTCTAACAGAAATAATTACATCACTAGGCCCTAAATAGTGCAATTCAGGATTTTTATCTCAGATATGGAAATAGCTGAGTGCTAAACCACATGAATAAAAGCCTGATCCTTTAAGGCTGATACCATCTTGACTCCATTATTTGACTCACATATAGATACACTCCCTTCATTCTATTAGTTTACAATTTCTTCCCATATTATGGAGACATCATCTTTTCTTGTTCATGTAGACGACTCAAGCTTTTCATTTTTTACTATCCCAAATCCTAAGAATTTTTACTCATACCTAGAGCTCACTTCAAGTATTTACTCCTGTTGACTCCGTCCACCTTTCATCTGTGAAGCTGGAACTCTAGCACATTCCTTACTAAACAGTCCTCTTACTCTGTGGTTTCCACTCCCCATGGATTCATCAAGAGTTGTAGTCATTGGGTCTCCCTTCTTTCCTCCTTTCATTCTTTTAGTCTCCATCCTAGTTTACATATTTGCATTAGGCTAAGTAACAAATCATGTGGAAATTTATCAGACTCCGCTCATTACATTTCTCATACTAACATCTTTGCAGCTGGGTAAAACCAGCTGTCATTTTCTTCACAGTCTGTCCTTGTATCCATATGGACAGAGCATCTACAACCAGAATAAATTACTGTGCTTTCATTGATAAGGATCCTTTCATCTAAAGTTGAGAACTCATCCTGGAGAATCTTATTTATGTCATCTACAGTGAAGCCTAGGGATAATTATATTTAAAGCTTTCCAAGCAGTCCTAAAGTGTAGACACCTCTACTTTAAAGAAAATCATCATTTTCTCATTGTAATTTCAGCAGTCAAGATGGTTGCCTCCCTGCTATGGTTTGAAAAATGATTTATCCCCTAACAGTTCGAGTTCTGGAAGCTTGGTCTACAGTATAACAGCTTTGGGAGGTGGTAACACCTTCAAGTGGTGGGGCTTAATGGAAGGGCACCAGTTCAAGGTACGAGAGACAAATTAAGGAAATGGAAAAGTCCATTTGCTCTCTCAGTGCACCTGCCCATCATCCTTCTGTCAGCCTTTCTGTGCTGGTCCTATGCCTTTGGACTTTCCAACTACCAGAAATACAAACCAAATAAATTTTATATAGTATAAGTCATTTAGTCCAGATATTTCTGTTGAGCAACACAATAATGTCTGATACAGAAAACTGGATTAGAGACCACTGGATTTGTGTGGGGTCTTCTGACTCCTTTCTTCTTGTGGAATGGGAATCTCTCTCCATTATGCCTCTTTCACTCCTGAATTTGAGAAGTAGTTGGTGTATTTTCTTGATTTTAGAGGCTCACAGCTAGATAGAATTTAGACCTAGACTTTTGGGCTGTTGCTATTGAAGGATATTGGAATGGGATGCTTGTATAACATATGTCAGAAAGATGTGAGCCTTGGGGGGCAGGGGCACATTACTATTGTTTATATAATAGTTTGGCATCCAACATTTCATTTTGTGGATGCTTAGTCTCCAGAGTAATGGCTTTGGGAACTGGTAACACCTTTAAGAGATGGGGCCTATTAGAAGGGCACCTTCCAAAGGGAGGGACCAACAGAGGAAGTGGGGAATTCTGTGCCCTCTCTTTCTGCACATACTCACTCTTCTCTCTGCTTCTGTTAGTAATATTGTGATGTAGCCCTGGAGGCTGACCCATGCCGGCCATACCCCTTCAGACTTTCCAGTTGCCAGAAATGTTTGCCCAATAAACCTCAATTCTTCATAAGTCTCCCAATACCAGGCATTTCTATTTAGCAACACAATAACAAATAAACATCTTCTCAACATCTGTTTTTGGCCAGATGATCTGTTTAGGTCACTTGTGTTAATTTCGTTTACCTTACCAGTGGTCACTGTGCAGAGAAGGTTGTGACCCGTTCTTAGTCGATACCACATATGAGGAGTGGAATGGTGGTTTCTAGGAAAATTATCTTCACTTTTTTGTTGTTTTGTTTTAAGGCTTTTGCCATAGAGCATATGTGCTCACCAGAGAGACAGTGGAAGGAAAGGTGAGAAATGACCCCTCGCTGGGGATGGCTACACCACAGTCCATTTTCCTCCATTCGTCTCCTAGGATCTTGGGCACAAATGCATGTATGCTCTACATTAGTTTCAAGCTCCCTGGTCTGAGAATCAAACTACAGGCAGCCATGTGGCAGTCCAACACCTTTAACCACCACACCACCTGTTGGTCCCAGTAGTCCTCACTTCTAAGAGGGAGATATTTCAAAGTGGCCACTCTTCTTACACTGGATATTGTGGTTGGGCTGTGAGTCTAAAATTGTTGCAGGGGCCTATAGCTTACTGTTTTAGGGGCCTGTAGTTTAAGAGAAGTGGATTTCACATGGCCAACCACGGTTCCAATCTGGCTCTGGCAGCTTGAAAACTACTTGGAGCATGCATGCGTGTGTGTCCCAAGTCACAAAAGAATGAAGAAATGAAGACGAAGTGATTGCAGCATCACCATGCCCTCCTTACAAGGTACTTTCTCCCTCTCCCTTAATGTCTTTCTCTGGCAATTAAAAAAAAATAAGTAAATAATAAAATCGCTATGGCTTTCTTTACCAAGCTATAAGTAACATCAGCACACAGAAGAGGGAGCACCAGGAGAAGGTGGCTCATTTCAGAGCAGGTGAGTGTGTATTTCTATTGAACATTTGTCCCTTTACCTTCTCTTTGTCAATGGCATTCTATGCCTTTTTTAAAATATTACTACTGTATTTGATTTTCTCTAACCTGTTTTCTCTTCTCCAAGCTTTGTAGGATGAGTGGCTTCTATAGGAGCTGAGTTGCACTGGGGGTCAGTGGAATATTTTGATTTCTCTAATTCCTACATATTGCTTAAAATTCTTTTAGGATCAAGGCAAGATTAAAATGAAAGAGAACAAAATAATGATAATAATAATAAACCCAGAGGCTGATAGTAATTATTGAATTCACAAGGCTTGTTTGATCTTCATGCTTCATTTCTGCAGAGATCGTTCTTACCAAACAACAATTTCCAAAATCCCGTGGAAAAATGAAAACCAGAAACGTGGACAAGTTTTAAGTTTCCATAATAGCCAAGTGACAAATGATAAAATATTCACCCACCCCTCCATGTCGTTGCAGTGTTTTCATTTGGTATGGTTTCCATTGCTGATGTAGGAGAGAATTAGCTCCATGTTCTCTTTCCATTTTAATTGAAGAGGAAAATGAGTGACAGTGCCCTTTCCTCAACTTTATGTTTGTAGGTTTGTCCCACGTTAGCATGACTCACCTCAATGAGTTCCAGGCAGTACATTTGCAGGAGATCTGCATCATTGTTGACGGAAATGACCAGGCCATTGAAGCTGAAACGAAAAGGAACTGCATGCCACCTGAACAAGAACATCAAGAAGGGTAAGGTGGGAGGAGTTTGCTGTTCAGAATCTGTTCTTAAACTATTCTTAGAATCAGGCAAACACTCTGAGAAAGAATTTGAGAAAATCAGGACCAGCAGATGGTGTAGCAGTTACGTTGCTGGACTCTGGACCAGCTACTTGAAACTCACACAGGGCATGTGTGCTTGTATGCCCAAAGTCCCAAGAAGAGAATAGAGGAGAAGGGATTGTGGGGTGGCCATCTCCCTTGGAGGGTGATTTCTTGCTTTCTGTCTCTATGTCTCTCCATGTCTCTCTGGCAAGCACATGCACCCTATAGCAAAAAATCTCTCTCGAAAAAAAAATTTGAAAAAATATGCTTAGAACAAGTCAGTTCACATACATGCTGCCACCACCTTTGTAGACATTTGGAAGATATTCAGGAAATGTTCATCATTTTATGTGAGCCTGTTTGGAGCATCAAACTCCAGAGCCTGAGAAGTCACTTCATGCCACCAGGTCCTCTGTTTGCCCAACCTGGGCCAGTGACAACACCAACTGAAATTGTTCTAAAGGATATGGAAAACCATACCCTCTGATTTTCCTCTTTATGAATCGGAGGGAAATGATAGTGCTGACTTTAGTGTGTTGCTGTGGATGAGAGGTTCTAAATAGTAGTGTGTTCACCACCATTACAGACTTATTGGTGGAACCTTAGCTGGGTGAGAGAAACAAAAGGGCAAAGGAGATGATTTCCACAGACTTCATGCTGTCTAGTCCTGTGCTTCCTAGTGCACCTTGATTGGCAGGGCTGTTACACTGAGGCTTCAGTGTTTCCCTTTTCAATATGAAACATTGAAATATGCAATATGTTCAGCAGAGATCAGATGCTAAGTACACTTTTCCTGGTGAGCTTGCTCAGTTGGAACCTACGGGTCTATAGACTTCTGACTTAGGTTTTGGGTAAACATCGAGGTGTAATTAGCAAAGCAATCCAAAGCTTCTTCAGAAAAAGGAATATGGGGAACCAGCAGTTAGCGTAATGGCTATGTCACTGGATTCCCATGCAGTTGACCGCAGTTCGTGTCCCGGACCTGGTGACTTAGAACTCACCCTGGGCACGTGTGCGTGCGTGCTCTAGATCCCGAGAGGAGAATGGAGGAGAAGGGATTGCAGTGTGACCATACCCCCTGGGGGGTGATTTCTCACTTTCTGTCTCTATGTCTCTCTGTCTGTCTGGTGAGCGCACGCACCCTATAGCAAAAACCTCTCAAAAAAAAAAAAAAAGAAAAAGAAAAAGAAAAAGGAATATGTAACTGACCACCGTTTTATAACTGAAATTTCATTAGAGAATAGGTGAGACCCATTTGTCTTAGAAATTCAGGTTTGGGGACAACCAAAAGGCTGCATAATTCTAAGGAACTTAGAGTATATTTGACCAAGAACGGAAAAGATGAATTGATAAGGAGGTGAAAACTCAGAATTAATACATCAAAGCATGCCTACAAAGTAAATTACCTTATTTCATAAGAAGAAGCTCCCAATTAGCATTGCACATCTTTTCTAGGGCATTTTACTGACTCCTGTTCTGGTTACTCACTAAGCATTCCAGAAGAACTGGAAGAAAAAGATGCCATCAGAATAAAGAGAGCAGCCTCGAGGCATCTGCAGGCTAAAGTGGGAATTCCCAGGACCAGGTACTCACTGAGTGCCCTTTGTCTTGTAGTTTCCCGTTAGATTTTTTCTTTTCTTTTTTTTTTTAAAGATTGCTAATTATTCTCATACTTGGATCTTTTCTAAGATCTAGAGATAAAAAACATTTTGGGTCTTTAAATTGAGTTGGATTTTGGTTGTATGTCATCTTTATTACATAAAAATGGATGAGAATTAAGGATCTGGAAGTTGTCACTAAATAAGTGACAATGAGTAGGTGGGAATCACATGTTGAGCCCTCTTGGAATATGGCTGAAAGGCTGATTCACAGAGAATCTATGAACAAAAAATTCCTTAACAAGCTATTTATAAAGTAAGAGATCTGTTACAAACCAGAGGGTACATGCCTGACAGAAGACTGCCCATCATTTGCTTGTATACTTCTTGCGTGTCGCTGTGTCCATGTGGCTCATCGCATTCAGAGCAAACAAAATGAAATCCTCAAGGAAAAAATTTTGGTATCTTTATTTCAGTCTTCCTGTGCAAAATGAGTATGTAGCACAAGGTGGACACATTGCATATTTTCTGAGTGAAAGCAAAAGTGAATCTGGCTCATCCTCTCAAAGTATTTTCCTTGTGTTTCGATTACCATTGGACCAACTTTCTCACACATTTCCACAAAGGATATAATTTGTATGAGCCGAATGTACCACAACAATCCTTCAGATGACATCTGGGGAGAACATGAAATTGGTTACCTTCTGTTGGTGAGGAAAAACTTCACAATGAACCCAGATCCCAGGGAGGTCAAGAGTTACTGCTATCTGAACCGTGAGGAGCTGAAGGAGCTCTTGGACAGAGGGGCCCAGGGGCAGGAGAAGGTCACTCCATGGTTGGGGGATATTGCAGAGCGTCTGTTCAAGTGGTGGGATCATTTGCAGGATGTCTCTCCATTCGTGGAGCCTGACAAGATATACAACAGTGAAAAGATGTGGGAAAACAATGTTCCAAATGGGGCCTCCCAAGCCTATGGTTGAAGTGAAAAACATGTTGATGATCGGGCCATTGTAGACGCTGAGTAGAGACATTCTTTCTTCCCTCCCATTTAATTTGAAGATTGACTGCAGTTTTACCTAGGTGCCCTTCCTTTTCTTTCCTCTCTTGAATTTTTTCAGCTGTCATCTCTAGAAAATATTATTTTTCTCCTAAAACTTTCCTCTGGTGGCTACTCTCTCCCTCTCTGCTCCTGCCCTCCCTAAGTGTAGGAACTTCAGTGTGTCTCACAGAAGATCATTACTTCTCATGACCACTATCCTTGGAAAAGAAGTGAGTTTTATCCTCTTTGAGTCACTGTACACTTACATCTCTGTCATAGCAAAATATATTCCCTACCTAGTGCAAACTCAACCATCAATATTAATCTCTACTTTTTCCTAAGTGGAGAGGTGAAAGGCTGAATTTTTAAAGCCTCTGTTTCTGATTCAGAATGCAATTAAGACACAGCTCTTCTTTCACATGACAAAATCTCTACAACAAAGAGAAAAACTGCCATGATTAAATCAGCACCTCCTCAAGAAAAATGAAGTGAGCATCTTTGAGAAAGAGACTGGGCTAAAACTCAGGCCTGCCAATCAGGCTGTGTAAAGATAGAGAATGAGCAGCGAAAATTCAGAACTAATCCTAAATACTATTTCAAACTGAAATCACAGACACTCTGTAGATTGTTGAGTACAAAAATAATAATAATAATTGCAAATGTAGATAACCAGTTAGGAAAAAAGACCCCCATCTATAACAAACAACATTTCCTTCCCAGGTATAGCAATCATTGAAAAATTAGTACAATGAATATTCAGATACAAAGGCCATATTCAAATGTCTTTTCTTATTTTTTAATTTTTGCTATACGTTGTCTGTGCTTACTGGACAGAGAAGAGAAGTGAGAAATCACACCCCTAAGAGGTAGGGTATTGCAAATAGAGCCAGGATGATTTAGTCTGACTTTCTCACCTCCTGTCTTGAGTTTGAAGGCCACTGGGTAAACAACTTATGTTATCCATTGAACTGCACTTGTGCACTTGTTTCGTAATCATGTCTTTGCTGTTTTACACCATTGCATATAACGCCCATGTGCATGTGCGACAGTTTGGTTTTGGCAATGAACCACTATTGTCTGCAGCCCCTTTAAGAGAAAAGATCATCTGATCAGTGAGGGCTGCCCTGCTCTGCCTGACCATGGTTCAGCTAGCTGAGCCCTGATCGCCTTGACTTGGCTGAGCCTTGGCATGGCTCAGCCCGGTTCTGCACTATAAGCTCCAAAAGAGAGGAAAATGATCTGTGAGCATTCTCCTTGCATGTTTCAAGCTCCAAGATGGAGAAGGCACTCTGCAAGTAATAGGGAAGCGCTGTGAGCTCCCACCAAACTCAGTCAATAACGACCACGACATCAGCACCTCACATCTTTTTTCAACCCCCTGCCTCTTTGTTCAATCTACCTTTCAGAGGAGGAAAAACATCTCTCAAAACAGATGGCCATGCTACAATCCTTTCTCTTCCATTCTCCTCTCAGGATTTTGGGCACACACGCACAAGTGCCCAGAGTGTTTTCAAGCCGCTGAGTCCAGGACTCAAACCAAGCAGTCAGCATGTGGGATCCAGCCACCTTAACCACCATGCCACTGGCTGGCCTTTAAAATTTCAATTGTAGTTTTTCATAGTGTAAATTACATAGCTACTACTAATTGTGAAAATGGTTCCCTGTTCTGAGGACAATTCTAGTTCACTTCATAAAATGTCATTAAGCTGTTCGTTCTTACTCAAACTTCCCATCTTTCAAAAAAAAAATACTACTTATTTATTCATTTCTCGGGGTAAAGGGAAGGAAGATAGAAGGACAAAGAGACCCCTGATGTGGTCTTGCCATGCCAAAATTTCCCCCCAGCCTTCCAGACAGCCAAGATCACATGTTCGGGTCAACCCAGGCTTCAAACCCAGGGCCTTCCCGTATGACTCCAATATCACATAGTGGCACCCTATCTGGGCTACTGTGACTGGGTCTTGCATATCTTTTTTCAAGGCCTAATGAATTCCTTTATGAATGATTAAAACAATATCACATGAAATACTCTGAAGAGAAATTTATTTATGGATAGCTTTGAGTAATCACCACAAAATTGCACTAAGAACAGACTTCTCTTGCCACAAACTCAGTCACTTACTGACTTTTTTTTTTTTTTAAGAGATTTTCACTGTAGGGTGCGTGCGCTCGCCAAACAGACAGAGAGAGACATAGAGACAGAAAGCGAGAAATCACCCCCCAGGGGGGATGGTCACGCCACAATCCCTTCTCCTCCATTCTCCTCTCGGGATCTTGGGCACACATGCACACACGCCCGGGGTGAGTTTTAAGCCACCGGGTCCGGGACACGAACCGCGGTCGACTACGTGGGAATCCAGCGACATAGCCATTACGCTAACTGCTGGTTCCCCACTTACTGACTTTTTTAGGTCTACCTCAGGGCTTCTTGCCTGAAAAAGCATTAGTTTCCATTTGGTTTTCTATACTACACTTTCATAGAAAATTTAAGGTGAAATTAGAGCATTGGGGGAAAATAAAAATATGAGATCCTGTCAATAGGAGACTTGCCCTTTACAAAATATGAAAAGATATTTTCACATATAAAAAAAATGAATCCCAGGGCCAGCCCTACAGCACAGTGGTTAAGCACTATGTGGATTGAGCTGGATTCCACATGGGCTATTGCAGTTTGACTCTTGATCCTGAAGTCTTGAAAAACATGATTGGCATGTGTGCACACATGCTCAACATCCTGACAAGAAGGAGAAAGGGAGGAAAAATAATTGTGGCATCTCTCTCTCTCTCTCTCTCTCTCTCTCTCTCTGTGTGTGTCTTTCTGGCACGTGGATATAACCATTGGCAATAAAAGAAAAGAAATTAATCACATGTGGCAGTACAGAGATGTAGGAAGATGTAGAAAGAAATACAAAAAAATTGCACCCAAAATTGCAAATATAAAATAAAGCAGAAACAACAACCAAAAAGGGGACAGAGGGATTTTCAAATATAGTGATAAATTACAAAATAAATGTATAGTGTAAAAAAATAATAAAACTATGAAATTGGTCTTCAAATACATATAAAAATTCCGTATGTGGCAAAGAAGGAGTGTAGGGACCCAGTGTACCCTCCCACCTGAAAGAACAAAAACTGGACAACATATATGTAACAATGCTGTTCAAGGCCCTGGACATAAGACAATGAAGAACAGGTGATCCTTGAGAAACAAAACTAACAAGTGAGCCCTCTGGTTGCCCCAGTTTTCCGTTTTGAGAGTTTCTGGGGCACAGTGCAGAGAGGAGGTGCAGGTGTAGCCTGGAATTCTCCCCGGGCTGAGGAGATAGAGCTGAGAGTCTTGGAATGCTAAAGCAGCAAGAGTTCCCAGAACAGAGACTGGAATGTTAAGAAAATGCCAGAGATCAGCAGAGATAATTCCTCAAGGATTCAGCAGATTGTTGATCAGCAAGGAAAGAATTAATAGAATTTTAGAGGGAACAGTACCTAGTATTCATACAGAACCATCACTAATGCCTATTCCCCCCAGCCAGAATGAAAACCACATAACTCATGGAGCAATGGGTAAAGGATTCTAAAATGTCTTCCTTCAAAACATAGTTCTAGACTTAGTACTGCTTTAGTCTTGCCTAACACATCTTAAAAGTAAGACCTGAAAAGATCTAACCCTACAGATGGTTTAACTGAATCTAGGACAAAACTCAAGAATAGTTAATGCACACAAAAGTACCCAAGGCCCTAGAAGATAAAATTCACAATGGGTAGGAACTAATGAAAATAACCATTATATAAAGAAGAAAACCTGTTTTGTCTTGTAATAAATATTTGTAAAGCTGAATATTTTCTTTGACATTGTATTAGGACAATCTCTCACAGATTTTGTGGACAGGGTTCTCTTAGTTCACTCCTAAGAAAAGATCTCCATTTTATTATTTATTTATTTATTTTTAAGCAGATATTGTAATGTTTTATCTTGCCTCTATCACATTTTTTAGAGTTTTCAATTTTAAAAAGTACCAATTTTTATTCTTGACTCAGAAAGTAACTTAAAATGACATTTCTCATTCACTTACTATTTTGTAAGGTTTTTTTGGTTTGTTTGTTTTCTTTCCTGTATTTTTTTTTTCTTATTTTTTACAATCAGTTACTGGAGATCTCCTTTGAAAATCTTTGACTACTAGATGAAAGTTTTTCCATCTTAAATTGAGTAAAATTTAGTTTTCCCTTTGCTGGCAATCTCAAATATTACTGCATTGTTGTGAGAGAAGGTGATTAAATCCATTGTTAGAATTTACTGAGATTTGCTTTAGAAAAACTCCATGACTTGGGAACCAGCAGTCAGCGTAATGGCTATGTCACTGGACTCCCACGTAGTCGACCGTGGTTCGTGTCCCGGACCCAGTGGCTTAAAACTCACGCTGGGCACGTGTGTGTGCGTGCCCAAGATCCCGAGAGGAGAATGGAGGAGAAGGGATTGTGGCGTGACCATCCCCCCTGGGGGGTGATTTCTCGCTTTCTGTCTCTATGTCTCTCTCTGTCTGTCTGGCGAGCGCACGCGCCCTACAGTGAAAATCTCTCTCAAAAAAAAAAAGAAAAAGAAAAACTCCATGACTTTTGTGATACATAAATCATTGTTAATATTATTTTTCTAATGATCCTGTGTTTTCACGTTTCTACTTGGTCTGTGCACTATTTGAAAAAAAGATAAATCCAACATAATTGCTGATTTCTTTTTCCTTTAATGTAGACATGTTATCAAGTACCTAAGGGATGTTACCACTATAATTCTATGTTACTGTTTTCCATTATGAGTATAATTTTGCTAAATTATATTTCATACTTGTACCTTGAATTCAGTATTATCTAATATTAATATTACTGTTGCTGCTTTAGTTTTTGCTAATCGTTTCCAAATGTACCTTTTCCTTACCTTTAATTTCAGGCTTTTGGTTTCATTTTGAGTCTATCTCTTTTAGATCACATCTAATTTTATGCATTCCCAGACTCTCCTTTTCCCTGACAGTTCTGTGACTCTGTACATAGTTTGAGGTGTTTATATAAATCCAGTTATAGGCAAGTGTATGGAATCCAGTATTTGAATTCTAGCCATTTTATTAATATTTCTAATTAATTTGATACTAATCTATGAAGTAAATATAATTTCCTCACTGTCCTTGGAGTCCAAAGATAAGAAAATGTGTTTTTGCTTACTGCCAATATTTGAGAATGTCTTAGCTCAAAAGAAAAACAAGCACATGTGCACGCACATATTAACACTAAGTCAAAACATGTCAAAAGAACTCAGGCTCAAATGTGGGCAAAATTTAGAAATAATTACATACTGATGAAACATTAATTTTTTGTTTTTTTTAATTTGCTATAGGACAGTTTCTTTCCTCCTCCAAAAGATGGATTGAATGGAAACACAGGGAGTTGGAAAAAGACTCGAGGCACTGGTGTTGTATTGTTTGTTCCTGAGTTTAAGGTAAGCTCACAGATCTCTAGTAGCACTCACAAGATGCTTCTTCCCTCCTGGAGCTTATAACACATGTGGAGAACACTCAGAAGTGCTTCCTCCCTCTTGGAGCTCACAGGGCCCACAACAGCATGTAGCTGAGCTGAGCCAAGCCAAGGTCATCCAAGCCAAAGCTATAAGGGCTGAGCAAGCTGAATCAAGGCCAAGCTAAGCAGGAACAGCTAGCTGACCAGCCAGGTGTTCCCTTTCTCTTAAGGGGGCTGCAGACAATAGTGGCTAGCAGCCAAAGACAAACTGTCACACACACACATATGCACATTAGATTCAATGGAGTAAAACAACAAAGTCATAATTACATAACAAGTGTGCAAGCACAGTACAGCTAATAATATAAGCTGTTTACCCTGTGGCCTTCAAACATGAAGGTAGGGATGAGGAAGCCAAACTAAATCATCCTGACTCCATTTGCACAGCATGTATACTCACCAGAGAGACAGAGATGGAGAGAGAGAAAGTGCAAATGTACCTCCCAGGGAATGGTCAATCTGCAATCCCTCTCCTTCAGTCTCCTCTTGGAATTTTGGGAACACACATGTACCAGGCAAGCCTCTAGTTCCATAACTTGAACTATGCTGCTAGTCATGTAGGATCCAGCTGCCTTAACCATCATGCCACCAGCTGACCCCTGAACACTAATCTTTAGGAAAGGAGGTTGTTTGGTTGATTAGTTGATTCTGCATTTTCTATTGCTTTATTTATGCACTTGGCTCCAATCCTAATTCTTCTCATTCTATTTTTCAACTCCCCTACTAGCTGGTAGAAGGTACTGTTAGAATCTTTAAGTTACCTAATTCTTAAATATCACTTAAACCAGTTCTTAAAACAAGACAAAGTTAAGCGTAAATAGAAAAAATAATGGTGATACAGAGAATGGTAATGCTGATTGGAATCCATATAGAAGAGCTTTCTCCTTACACATTATCATTTCCATACCATCACAAATCCTATCTATGTTTTTATTCTGTACTTCTCAGCTTTCCAGTGCAAAAATTTTTCAAAACACTTTGGCTTACATCTTATTTCATAAGGATTAATTCATTTGCATAAACATATAGGATAATAAAAGTTAGAATGGGAAGATGCTTTAAATTTTCAATATAACTCAAGAGTATATCTCAAATTATTAGTTCTTCTCCATGTAAATGTCATGATACTACTTTCTATAATTTCTAATTTTACTTAGACACAAAATTGTATACTAAATCCTGAAGTGTCCAGTAACAAAGGACAAAAGTTAGATAATAATTAGATGATAATATTTTCCAACAAAGATGAAATTGTGTACATCTATTTCAGGTTGAATCACACCTAGCAGCTATGCCTGAAGTAAATCTCCATTAGATTGATCATGTCAAGTATAGTACATAGATGAAATGTTAATCATTGTTATGGAAATGATCAGATCATTAGTACAGACGGCAGGAAGAATTGCCATCCAAAACAACAACAACAACAAAACATCAAGAAAGGTAACATCAACATGCTTTGCTTAATTTGCAAGATTTTCTTATTTTTTCCCATCTGACAAAGATTTAGGGAGGAAAGAATTTGGGCCTTTCTCATGAGAAGACCACTCAAGCATCTGTGCTCTCATCACTTGTTATCTTAAGGAAGAGATTCAGAGAAGCTCACATTAACAAAGATTCTCTGCTTAAGCCAACTTTTGTCAAGCTCTTGAATTATCTCCTTGGCAACTGTACACTCCCTAGTAAAATCGAGTTTTGTTAAGAATCCTCCTAAGCAAGTTTAGAGAAAATCTCTCACCCATAATATCGTTTTTAAAAAATAGTTATTTATATGAGAGAGAGATTTTTTGACAGAATTTTGCTATACCACGATTTTCTTGCCCTGACTTCCTAGTTAAATAGGACCACAGGCTCATATCATAACCCCTGGCCTGGTTAGTTTGAGCCAGGAATTTAACCTGGGCTTCATTAAGAAAACTTGGTCAAAGATGTTATTGCTGAAACTCTTTCTATAAAACTATTCTGATTAATCATCCTTCTTTCTGTGTGTGCCTCTAAACCCACCTACACCTCACACATGTGCTTACTTTCCAGAGATGGATGGTCTCTAGTCATGGTCATTCACTAATGAGCCCCACAGTATTGGAAAAAACAAGACTCCTTCAGAGTGGGGAGGGTGGCCTAGAAGAGACTGCAGGCTAAGCTGGGAATTCCCAGGAGCAGGTAGTGAGCAGCAGCAGATCTGCTCAGGTACGACTACTTAGGCTTACGTGAATAGCAAGATAAACATGAGTCCAGGGATTGGTGTTTTAGGAACCAAGAAACCATAGACAAATAATTATTCAGACTTGAGCTCACAAAAATTTAGTTGGTTAAAAGTAAGATTTGGTTAATTACCAGTTACCAAAAGAAATTTTTTATTTCTTCTGAGGAAACAAATATGAGGGTTTGTTTTTTTCCCTCTACTTTCATATGTTATATGTTTGTGTTAACACTGCATCAATTTCTGCCATAGGTTTCTACAGAGAACATTGTGTTTATGGCAGTATCTCACCCCAAGGCAAAATCAGGCAGAACTTGAGAAGAACATGAAATTTGGTATCTTCTGCTGTAAGGCAGAATGTCACTGTAAATCCAGATCCCAGTGAAAACAAAAAACTTCTGCTACCTCACACTGGAGAAATTGGCAGAGCTGCTGGAGAGGGGACCAGGGAAAAGTGAGAGTCACTCCTTGACCGAGAACCAGCGTGAGAGGTTTCTGTATGAATAGTGGCCTTGCTTAGATGAAATGACCTAGTTTCCTGAGTTCCATACACAGTGTGTAAGAAGGAAGAAGGATGAGAATGAGCCATGAACTTGGCATTCGGAAAGTGTACAGTCCAAATAGAAATTTTCATGTTGCTTGAAAATGACACCCATTTTTATTTTTTAATTTAAGTTTAACTCTCTCATACTAGAAACAGTTTTCAATACTATGAGGCAGTTTTCAATACCCTACTCCACCCCAAGGCTGCAGCTTGCAGCCAAAGACAAGAACATCTCCATTCAGCAGATTGGGCTCCCTGCTTTCTTGTGCTCTCTTTAAATGGACCATCCAGACTTTTGGGGACTTAGTCCTGGAATTTAAAATGGCCTGCTGGACCTCGAGCCTTCTTGACCTGTAGCCACCAATAAAACCAGCCTGCAAGAAGCTTGTCTGGGTTGCACCCTGCACCAACCAAAGTGTTGGTCCACCCCTCCCTTGGTTCTCCCTGCCTTTACTCCCTGTCCTCTGTGCGCAGCCTGCAGGAGTGCTGCTTACTCTCCAGGGTCTATAAGTACTAACATTTTGAACCTTTTTATTGTGATTGTGTCCTTGGGGCTCACCTGCTATCTGATCCTGAGGGTGAGGCTCAGACAGGTGGGTCTCCGTTGTACTCTTCTGTCTGGGCCTCTGATGCCTGCTGGGCCAGTAGGTACCAGCTGAATTGATACATTCAAAACAGAGGTGTATCAAATTGTTAGCATAAATATGATCCTACCTTTCCACGGGTTTTATCCAAATATTCAGACTCAGAATGGGATTTCTGTACCACCTTCCCCCCATTCCGATCATCACTTATTTCAGAATGCAGTACAAGGTTGAATATAAGCAATATACATTTAATCTTTCATCTCAAGACTTGGCTACGTGCACTTCAGTTCATCTTTAAAATGAATTCAGGTTTACAAATGTTATATACCTAATTACAAGTAAAAACAACAGAGAAGATGTGTATGGTGTCATCAAATGGCTGTGTGTTTATCCACTTCTGTTCTTTCCGCTGATTATATTTCAGTAATATATTTATAAATACAGACTTTTAAAAAGTATATTCTCTTGTTGACCCTTGAGTGCCTCTCTCTCTCTCTCTCTCTCTCTCTCTCTCTTCTTCCTGCTTGGGCCCGTTCCTATCTCTTAGGAGTATACTTTCACTTTTACTTAAACTCTCCTTTACTTTCAGTACTGGAGTGTTTTGTTCAATTCTTCATTCAAAACACCAAGAACCTGAGTAGCCATCATACAACATGTACTGTGGTGAGCCAAACCAAAAGGTAAGCCCTCAACTGGGGACCCCCTCTACTATTTCTTAACCTCTTTGTCGTTTTCATCTTTATTGTTGTTGGGCCTCTCAGTCACAGTGGGCCAACTAGACAGGATGGATAACTCTTGGTGTGGGCAACTCTCACATAGGGCTAGAAATCACTTCTGGATGGATATGTTAAGACCTTAAGCCTTTAGAAGGGAGAGACTCCTCTTCTCTCTCTTTTTATCACTTTCAGCCATAAAAAGCTACATTTATGTGGGCATGGGATGAGCATATAAAAGCCATTAGGGTGCCTCCCATCTGAAAGGAGTCTTCCATGTCAGGATTACCTGGACACAACCCTGGGCGCTAGAATATTCTAGACCAGGCAGAAGCTAAAGTGCAGGTACTTATTAGTATAAGCAAAACACGAGGCCCTCCCCCACATTTCCCATCAAATTTTAGAACATGGCAATACTTTCTTTTTGGCAAATCTTTTTCCTTTTCCTTTAGGTCCTAAAGTGACACGTGGTAGTCTGTCTCATGGCTTTCTTCTTTCTCCTGATCATACTACTTGCCGTCTGCCACTTCAGCTTACTCCAATCTCATAACAAAGACTCATCTGCCCCTGTTGGAAAACTTCAAGAATCTATAAGCTGGGAATCAGCTCCTATTTTCTCTATTTTATTAGATGAGTACACAGAATTTGCAGGATTTTAAAATAACAGAATAGACTAAGAACATGATAATAGGAAGGGCAGTTAATCTTCATTTTTGGGGTACTTTCTCTCGCCATCTCTCTCTCTGCCTCTCTGGTGAGAGCATGAACCCTATAGCAAAAATTTCTCCAAACCAAAGAAATTACCAGCCTAATGATAATTTTGCATCTTTAAAGTAAATCTGGTATAATCATCAAAGACAAATAGGTATGATTAACTTTTTAACCTGAGTCAAGTATAAACAACGCTAAAGAGAACATTTAAACGCAAGAATGCAAACATCTCTCAACGCTGTTCCTACAGAGATAGAAAAGAATCACAGGAAGGCAATGGACTGATTCCAGCTTTATTCTGGAATCTTGGTCCCACATAATCATGCTTGGTATAAACAAAGGACACTAGAGCCTTGTCTTTTACTCAGCTCTCAAAAGGAAAAGGAAGAAATGACACAATCAGACTAGCTGGGCCGGGGAGGACAATGGATCTGAACCAGAGTCATTCCATGAAGCTGAATGATGGACACTTTATGCCAGTGCTTGGATTTAGCACTTACGCTCCTGAAGAGGTAAGTGGACCCAGAAGGACCGAAGGGTCACATGTCAACAGCCCTAGAAGGGAGTTCAG
>NW_006159510.1:4199519-4203602 GCF_000334495.1 Tupaia belangeri chinensis
CTGGAGCTCTGCACCTGTGGACAGTGGATGGTTTGAAGGACTCACCTGGTCTCCCAGTTCACTGTCTCTACCTTTCTTCTCTCCAGATCACAGAGGCCTTTTCTGCACTAAGTGGGATGGCAAACTGTTAACCGGGAGACTCAGTTTTGAGGACTTTGAGGGTAGATCATCATTATTATTATTGTTACCTTCTCTTTATCAAATGCTTATCACATGTGTTATGTACTTCACTTACATTACCTCAGTTACTCTTCAACAACTTTCAGGTAAGCACTCTAGCTACTGCTGTTTCTGATACTTTAAACCCTAAGCTCAGACTGCTCTTTCTGCACTCTTTGCTTCCCCAGCTGAGTCTCTCTCCTCTAGGTTAGAAACTCACAATCGGCAATGGGCACAAGAGAAAATTGAAGCTAACATGATCACTTGGTAGCAACTTTGCCATGAGTTTATTGGGGCAGCAAGTAATTGCTGGAGAATTTCAATTATCCAAAGCTTTTGTTATATAAGAAGGTGCTTATTCCAAGGAATACTTAGGCATAAAGTACAGTGGGGACAGAGCTTCTCACCAAATACATGAGTCAACCTTCCACAAGCTTCACTGCAGGAAGTAGGGACAACTTTGAGTTGCTTGGGAGGGATTGCCCCAAAATAACAGAGACCAACATGCTCAATCTAGGTAGAACTATGACATGAAATATCAAGAGATTGTAGTTTTTAATAGCCTAATAATCCATCTTATCCATTATGAAAACATAGCTATATAGTATGGCTTACACATGTTACATTCAACTTTTATTACTATTTTTAAAGACAGAAAAGTACCATAGAGATTACAACCAAAATTCAAAATTTCTTTGTTTACACAAATAAATATAATATATGCACGCACTGAAAATTCAGACAGTTCAGAGTCCAGCAGATGTGGTGGTTGAGGTGCTGGCGTCCCATGTGGCCGACAACAGTTGCAGTCCTGGACATGGCAGCTTGCTTTTTCACTTTCCCTTTCCCTTTCTCTCTCTCTCCCTTGTGACCGTGTGTGCCCTACAGCAAGTTGAAAAGAATAACTAGGACCAGCAAATGGTGTAATGGTTACATTGCTGGACTATCATGTAGTTGACTATGGTTCCAGTCCAGGAACCAGGGTTTTAAAACTCATGCTGGGTATGTATGCACACAAGTCCAAAATCCTGAGAGAAGAATGGAGGAGAAGGGATTGGGGCATGGCCACCCTTCCTGGGGAGTGATATCTTGCTTTCTGTCTCTATGTTTTTCTCCTGCAAGTACACATGCCCTATAACAAAAAATCTCTCAAAAAAAAAAAAAAAAAAAAAAAAAAGAAAGAAAAAAAAAAAGAAAAAGAAAGAAAGGAAAGGAATAAGCATAGTAATAAATAAAATTAAATAAATAATAATTTTTAAAAATTCAGACAGTTCAAATGGAACAAAGTGAACTAGGAGTCTTCTTATCACACTACTTAGTTCTTTTTCTAGCTGTGATCCTCTCCACCCCAGCAATGATTTACTGTGAATCATTTCAAGAATGAACAGCATGTCCCAAGTGTGTGCACTTCCTTTGTCTCTCCATTTGTTTTCCAAGGAACAGGCAAACACAGTATCGACAGTCATTGAACCATTTACCATTTGAGATTAGAGATCGTGAATGCCAACTTTCTAAATGTATAAATACGCAAATTTCTTTTTCAGCCATGCTCTGTATGCCTTTTACATTTGGGACAGGCCACAGGAGTCATATTTTTTTGTGTTTTCTAGCAATGTGTTTCTGTTGGCTTACTTAACACTCATTTCCTTGTTTAGTAGTGGAGTCCTCCACATCTTAGTAGCCTCATGAGAGCAGAAAGATGGCTCTTTTGTCCATTGCTAAGTCCTCAGACTTCAGCATTATGTCGGGCATACAGAGGCATTCAGGAAATGCTTGTTGCATAAATGTTGAATTAGTGCGCCTGGGGGATGAAGGCTTAAAAACCTCAGGAATGACTTGAAGACCCAGTTGGGTAGAGACAGGGAAGGATGGGTGTTGTGGACTCATTTCCATGTGATAGCCAAAAACAGATGCTGGTATGTGATTATATGTATAAATCTGCATGTGTGTTTATGAATGTTCACATGTGTGTTTATACACATGTGCATGGTTATGCACATATGTATCTGCATGTGTGCATGAAAATATGTGTATATGTATGTATTATGTGTGTGTATACGCACACACACACACACACACACACACAAACACACATACACCCCTATCTTTTCTTCTGAGTATCTTAGGAGTTTTCTCCTAGCACGAGTTTTCCTCTTAGTGATTTCCTTGTAATTGATTCCTAGTGAATGTATCTTGATTTTCCACATTGCAAGGTAAATCCAGTCTCACTAATTAATATTGAATTAGGTGGATTAGTCCATTATTGTGTTGCTAAATAAAAATTACTGAAACTGGGTGATTTATAATGAATAAATAAAAAAAGTTTGTCTCACAATTCTAGTGGCTGGAAAGCCTGTGAGCATAAACCTGACATCCATCCAGCCTCTGGTGCTAAGTCACAATGTAGCTGAGAGAACAAGCTATGTGCAGAGAGAGAGAGAGGGAGAAGAAATGGACTTTTCCATGTCCCCTCCAACTTTCTTGGGAAATTGTGTGATTCCCTTCCATTAGACCCCACCTCTTAAGATCTTACCACCTTCTAAAGCCATTACATTGGGGCCAAGCTTCTAGAATATGAATATCTGGGGGAAAAACCATTATCCAAATTATAGCATTCTTCCCTTGGCCCCCCAGGTCCATATCTTCCTCAATATAAAATATAAGCACCCCATTTTAGTATTCTCAAAAGTCTAAACTTGTTCTTGTATCAGTCAAAACCTAAGTCCTATCTGCAACTCAGTAAACTCCTTCCATCTGTGAACTGTAAAATAAAAAACAAAACAAAACAAAACAAACAAACAAACAAAAAAACACCAGCCATTTTCCAACTAGGCGCAGACATGGGGTAGAACCGTTTTCCAACTAGGCGCAGACATGGGGTAGAAATTCTCATTTCACAAGAACAAGGAGGGACAAGTCCCAAGCAACTCCAAACCACCGAGGACAGACATTATATTTTAAAAGTTAAGATAATCTTGGGACTAGCAGTTGGCATAATAGCTATGTCGCTGGACTCCCATGTAGTCGACCCTGGTTCAAGTACTAGACTCACTGGCTTAAACTCATGCTGGGCGTGTGTGCGTGCGTGCCCAAGATCCCGAGAGGAAAATAGAGGAGAAGGGATTGCGGCATGGCCATCCCTGCTGGGGGGTAATTTCTCGCTTTCTGTCTGTCTCTCTCTGTCTGAAGAGTGCACGCGCCCTATAGCAAAAAACCTCTCCAAAAAAAAAAAAAAAAAGAAAGAAAGAAAATACAGCTAAGATCTCCACACACACACACACACACACACACACACAAAATGCCATCTATGCTTACATTGATATCAACAACTTGGTTTTAGATGTGTTCTCTCAGTAGAAATGTTTTTAGGAATCTGTTACTTTGAATAGTAGAATCCATTCCTCATCCCCTGCCATTTCCTCACTCATTTTAGAGGATGACACTTCCAACCCTTGAAACATCTAGGTTGTTTTTTTCATCCTATCTAAAGTTTATTTTTCACAGTTTTGTTATCTTGTAGTCACTCAAATAAATCTCCATGTCCCACTAAGCATGATTTATTCTCAGTGACATATATTTAGCCCCCACTCTCTTTAGACTATCAATGTGGTTGTTACTTTTTTCTTAATCTTTTACATTTAATTTTGATCCCAGAACATATGGAATCAAAGGTACTTTTTATTTATTTTGATCATCGCAGCTTTAGGCTACTTTCCATCAACCAGAATTGGTTCAACGATCCCTGGAAAATCACTGAAGAAACTTCTATATACCAGTCTATGAAGGTCAGTTTTTGGTTTTCCTTGTAAGACCTCAGATGGTTTCATCATTGTTTCAGCCCTCTCCACTTATTGGCCTCTCAGTTCAGCTAGCTTTTTTTTTTTTTTTGGAGAGGTTTTTGTTATAGGCCCCGTGTGGTTCTCT
>NW_006159510.1:4203687-4205423 GCF_000334495.1 Tupaia belangeri chinensis
GGATCTTGGGCACACACGCACACACGCCCAGCATGAGTTTAAGCCACCAGGTCCGGGACTCAAACCGTGGTCAACTACATGGGAGTCCAGCAACATAGCCATTATGCTAACTGCTGGTTCCTCAGCTAGCTTTTTTGATTCTTGCTTTGAAAGATAGTTTGAGTAAGATAGACTTGCTAAATGTTTTATGACTGTCCTTGAGACCTGAGTCATTCCATCATCAAGATTATTGTTATCCTCATTCCCCAGCCTTCAGAGGGCCTGAGGTACAATGACATTATGACCTCTATTTCAGAATATTTAGGGCTAATATAAGTGATTATTCCCCTACTTGTGGGCCCTTAAGGATCAGCAACCTCAAGAATGTTAAGTTATTACAGAATGCAGAAATACTGTGGGAAATTCCTACCTCTTTAGGAGGAGGGTCTATTCCATACAGACCTCTCAGCACAATGAAGAAAGAGGCATTCAATCGGCCCATGGTGCACAGTCCACTAGGGATGGCTCCTCCAACCTCTCGTAACAACAGTCATTTGCTGAGCATGTCAGATATCTCACTCTCTCGTAGTGGGTTATCATATACTGGAGCTAAAACACATTGACTAATAGTTATGGTAAGTACTATTCTTCGAACCAGCCTGTCCTTGGAAATGAAGCAAATTTAAAGGACAAAAGACCTCATTCTTAGGTAAGGGGGATATAGGGAGTGGAGAGTGAAAGTGACTGGGTGGAATTTGTTTTGCTACAATTTCTCAAATGATTCTGATCTTCATTTCCCTCAAATATTTCCTAACACACACACGCACACACACACACACACACACTGTCTCTCTCAGATTAATAACCATGGCTGTACGATCCTCCTAAAGGTTATATGACCAAGTTCTTAGGCACCAGAAAGGAGATTCTGAAGACAATCTTCCTTCCTGTGCTCCCTCTATTCCAGCCCGGGGAGGATCTTCTGCCAAAGGATGCCAGTGGAAAAGTCATTTTATACATTGTGGACATTCATGACACCTGGGAGATACATAGCGGCACAGACACCCCAGGCTGATGTGTGATACAACAAAATGACTGAGTGGGGAGGTGGAAGAGATGGGCATTTGCTATAGAAGTGTCTGAATCAGACATAGCCTCTGTGCTCTGTGCTCTCACCTGTATAGTGAGAGAGTTGAATGGGCTGTCCTCTAAAGTCAACAAAGTACGTTAAGAATAATGTATTCAGCGGTTACATCTGCAGAATTTAATTTAATTTTTCTATATGTAAATCAGATTTCCAAATTTTTGGTAAGTCTAGTGACACATGAGAAGGGCCAAACTACCCTAATGTCCACTGCCATATCCCCCTCTCCAGGCCATGGAGAAGTGTAAAGACACAGGATTAACCAAGTCCATCGGGGTGTCCAATTTCAATCACAAGCAGCTGGAACTGATCCTGAACAAACCAGGGCTCAAGTACAAGCCCGTCTGCAACCAGGTAAGCCCCTGCCCATTGGGACCTCCTCTCACTTTCTGCTCTTCACACCCTTTTCATTAATTAACGCTGCCCAGGTTAATGGCTAAATAACTATGCAGATGTCAGTCCATTTCACGGAAATAGGAAATACCAGAGGAGGAATAGGCTGAGTGAAGTTGGAAGTGCCTGATTTCCAATATCCAGAGATTATTGCCGGTTCCTAATAGACTTCCACGTGGAGACGCTGGGTTGGCTGATGGCAATATTGATCTAGTTCAGC
>NW_006159510.1:4206006-4228797 GCF_000334495.1 Tupaia belangeri chinensis
CGGCGTGACCATCCCCCCTGGGGGGTGATTTCTCGCTTTCTGTCTCTATGTCTCTCTCTGTCTGTCTGGCGAGCGCACACGCCCTATAGCGAAAACCTCTCAAAAAAATTATTATTTATAAATCACTTTGTTTCAGTTATTTCTATTCAGCCACATAATTGTCTAATACAGGAAATGGGTACAGCTAGCATGGGTGTGGTGTTACGCCAATATCTGAAAATGTGGAAGTCAGAAAAATGTCAAGAAGCAGGATAGGAAAACCCTAGATTCTGGTGGAGTCTCCAAAGAATGAACTGTATAGAAATTAACTGCTTTTTGGGACCAGCAGTTGGCGTAATGGTTATGTCGCTGGACTCCCACGTAGTCAACTGCAGTTCGAGTCCCAGACCTGGTGGCTTGAACTCACGCTGGGCACACGTGTGTGCGTGCCCAGGATCCTGAGAGGAGAATGGAGGAGAGGGGATTGTGGTGTGGCCATCTCCCCTAGGGGGTGATTTCTCGCTTTCTGTCTCTCTGTCTCTCTGTCTGTCTGGCGAGCACACACGCCCTATAGCAAAAACCTCTCCAAAAAAAAAAAAAAGAAATGAACTGCTTTTTAAAGATATTGGTTAAGGGGCTGTGATCACAATGCTGATAGTGATATGGAAAATAAAGGCTATTCTGAGCTGTCACATGGAAATCATGATCTTACTGGAATCTGGAAGAAAGGTCATTCTTATTATGAAGTAGCAAAACATTTAGCTGCATAACGTCTATGCTCCAAGGCACTGTGAAAGGCTGAACTTAGAATGGAGACCTCTGATCTCTAGCAGAAAAAACAAATTGTGAACAAAGTTCTCAAGCTACTGCTTGGTTGCTTCTAAATTCAGTGAAATTTAAGAGGAATGAGATAACTTAAAGATAGAATTGGGAACCAGCAGTTAGCGTAATGGCTATGTCGCTGGACTCCCACATAGTCGACCGGGGTTCGCGTCCCGGACCCGGTGGCTTAGAACTCACGCCGGGCGCGTGTGCGTGCGTGCCCAAGATCCCGAGAGGAGAATGGAGGAGAAGGGATTGCGGCGTGACCATACCCCCGGGGGGTGATTTCTCGCTTTCTGTCTCTATGTCTCTCTCTGTCTGTCTGGCGAGCGCACGCGCCCTATAGCGAAAACCTCTACGAAAAAAAGATAGAATTGATCATCAAAAGGGAAGCAGAGATGAAAATTCACATCCTGACCATGTAACTTGTCAAAAATGTGTTTGGTAGAGAATACTAACAGGGTAGCTGAGCTACCAGCTTTGAAAGAAATTTGCACTAATAGGAGTGTCAAATGCTAATTAAAAGGACAGTGGAAGAAAGGCCTTGAAGACTATTCAGAGGCGAACTCACCTATCACAGGCCTAGTGCCCTAAGACAGCAGAATGGTTTTAAGAAGCAGGCCCAGGCTGTGCACACTGTCCTGTACAGAATGGAGCATCCCACATGCCAACACAGTGCTGAGTTTCTCTAGCTGTGG
Organism: Tupaia belangeri chinensis; assembly: GCF_000334495.1. NCBI lineage: Eukaryota > Metazoa > Chordata > Mammalia > Scandentia > Tupaiidae > Tupaia > Tupaia belangeri. The sequence continues at coordinate 4,207,506 of NW_006159510.1, forward strand.
TTTAATCAGCCTCAAGTACAGCTCAAACCACTGTTATAGAGGGTATAGACTGTAGGTCTGGCTGTGGCAGCAGCAGTGTCTGCATCCATAAGGGGTTATACGTAATCCTGATTCTGCATGTGTGCAGAAGGCAAGAACTATAGGGGCATGGGAACTCCCACTTAAATTTCAGAGGTTGTATATAAAATCTTAGAACCCCAGGCAGAGTTGGTGCCACAGGAGTCTCCACTATGACAGTGTGAAGCAGAAATGTAGGGTTGAAGTAGAGTTCCCACCAGTGCCATTCCCAGTGGAGTTGAAGGGGCAAGGCTCTTCTCAAGACCTCAAAATCAGAGAACCAGAGGCAGCATGCTAACAGCCACCTAGGAAACTCACAGGCTCTCTGCTCCAAGTACAAGCAGCCACGTGGCCTGCAAATAGCAAACTCAGGAGGGCAGGGATTCTCAGGGTCTTGGAGACCAAACCCCACAGGGGAATATAGACCAGGAGTCAAAGATTATTCTCAAATTTTAAAATCTAATGCCTGCCCTCTTGGGTTTTAGATTTGCTTGGGGCCTGTTACTCCTTTCTTCTTGTGGAATCGGAATCTCTACCCTATGACTGTCAAACCATTATATGTGGGAAGTAACCATTTTCTTGATTTTATAGGTTCACAGCTGGAAGAAGTTCGTCTTGAGTTTTGGGTGAAATTTTGGACTGGGACTTTTGAGTTGGTGGTGAAAAAGTAAAGATTTTTGGTACTAGGGAATGGAGTTCTTGTATTTTACATGTAAGAAATACACTAATCTGGGGGCCAGCAGATGGCATAATAGTTACACCACTGGACTCCCACATGGTCGACCACAGTTCCAGTACTGGACCCAGCTACTTAAAACCCACACTGAGCACAGGTGCATGTGTGCCCAAATTCCCAAGGGGAGAATGGAGAAGGAACTGCAGCATGGCCATTTCCCTTATGGGGTGATTTCTTGTTTTGTCTGTCTCTCCGGTGAGTGTAAACACACACAAAATACATGAAACTTGGAGACTGAGGGCACAATGCTGCTGTTTGCAGACTAGTCAAAACCAAGATTTGTCTGCATCAAAATAGAACTCACACTACATGCAGGGGTCAACCTTGCTGACTTCGGGTTTAAATTATGGCTTGAGAACAGCAGGCATGGACATAAGGTTTAGTTCCCCAAGTCCCTCCACTTCGGGGTCCACCCTCCCAGAAGGACCCACAGGACTGCCTCAGAGGGGTGCTGCCCTTTCACCTTCTCCAACACTGGGATAAAATCAAGAAGCTCCTATTTCCAAGAAGTGTGAGGACAAAGGGCACATGCTTGGAGTCCCGGGCAGACAGAAAAATGGATGAAGTGTCAGAAGTATTAGAAAGAACCAATTATTTTTTTTCTTCAGACAAAAATAAGCATGAAAACTTCCATTAATATATACGTCCTGGGAGTGTTTACATGAATAAATTAACAAAAACTACAAAACAGGGTCCCCTGTTAATGGGTTAGTTATCAAGCATTTGCCAAAACTGCTATCCCACCCTTCTCTATCCTGTATTTTAACTTATCAGTTACGTTTCTGTAACTTTATTTTCTTCTCCCGCATTCAGGAACTCCTTAGATCTGATTTTCCAACTGAATGATTTTTTTCTCCAGCCACATCTATCACATTGTTTATCTAAATTCGTTTCTTGTTCCAACAAGTACAATGCCATACCTAACAGCTTAGATCTAATGGTTAACATTGCCACATTTAGCAAATGAAAACATTTATTGGATTTTTTTTTTTTTTGAGAGGTTTTTGCTATAGAGCATGTGCGCTCACCAGACAGACAGACAGAAAGCAAGAATTCACCCCCCAGGGGGGATGGCCACGCCGCAATCCCTTCTCCTCCGTTCTCCTCTAGGGATCTTGGGCACACACGCACATGCACCTGGTGAGTTTTAAGCCACCAGGTCCGGGATGCGAACTGCGGTCGACTACGTGGGAGTCCAGCGACATAACCATTACGCTAACTGCTGGTCCCAACATAATATATATTTTTTTAAGATTGTTATTACAGTGTGTGTACACTTACCGGAGAAGAGACAGAAAGTGAGGAATCGCTCCCCAGTGGGATAGCCACACCAGGATCCCTTCTCCTCCATTTTCCTCTTAGGATTTTGGGCACGCCCTCATGACCAGCCTCAGTTTTAAGTCGCCAGGTCCAGTATTCGAATGGCGGTTGACCGCATGGGAGTCCAGCAATGTGACCATTACACCATCTGCTGGTCCCAAGATTGCTGTTTTTAAAGTTCTGAAAGTTAAGTCTACCATCTAGTCTCTCTAAAGATGGTTTCTATTTCTTTCCTTTAATGAGCTATATATTGTATTTTTGTATGTGATTTTGTCAAAAACTTGACATTTGAATCTTACATTGTGATGATTCTGGAAATCATTCTTCCTCTTACCCAGGATTGTTTGTTTTAGGGTGCCCATGCCAGGAATCAACCTGAGATTAAAATTTAAGGTCTTATCTAATGTCCTTTTGAGTGTGTCTTTACCCTGGAAATACGCAGTGGCTTTCTAAATTTCTCTGAACAAGTAATTGCTTTGAAGTTCTACTGCTTAAATGTTTGCCCTCCAAATAAGGGAAAATACAAGAGAGGACAAACACAAACCAGGAATTGGTCTGTTAAATTCCTTTAAGCCTAGTCTGCTGCTGGAAGTTTGCAACAGGGGTCCATCTGTGTCTGCACCCAGAAGCAGCAACTAGCAATCAAACATGAAATCCCAAAATGTGGAGAAGGTCCTCAGGGCACACTGACTTCCAAAAGCAGCTCCGGAAACAGCTACCTCCACCGACCTGGGGTTTAAGGACAAGCAGGTGCTATCATGCTAAAATGAAATGGACTAAAACAAACTCCAAATTACTGGCAAGGTCTTTCTCTGCAAGTCCTTGAATAAACTCAAGTTCTGAAAGAGTTCCAACAGATTTTATCAGTTCAGTTGTCCAGTATAGAGATGGACTCCCAGTACCTCATACTCCACCGTCTTTTCTAATGAAACTTGAGTTTCAGAATCTCTTAATATAATCTTTCCAGCATATATTCAGACAAGAATTTTACTCTGTCTTGAAAATGCGATACAACATTGTAAGCACATATAAGTGCAGGTCTTGCATTATAATGCAAATACAACAGAAGACTGTAGCATGCAGGTAAGCGTTGAAAGTGTTCCAGGTGGCAAGCAAAGGAGGCCAAGTGCCACATCTGTTTTAATCCGCATGTGAAAAAGATGGTAACACTGGTATGTCTTGTGCTCAAGAAATGACATTTTAAGACTTGAACATTCGAGTATGTTCATTTGTTACATTTTGCTGTGCATGAGGGTTTTAAGTTTACAAGTACCTCACAATTTCTTCCACTTAAAGTAATTGAAATCAGCCTCCCAAGAGGTGCCTTTGTGGTGGTGATAGGTTTGTATTGTGTGTGTTTTACTGAACATGTCATTTTCAGCAACAAACCACTGAAGCAGATGTCCACGTTTTACTGCTATAGTGCCTTAGGCGGCACTTTATTCCTAAAAAGAATTTCTGTATTAGACAAAAAAATGTCATATTTTTTTCTCTTCTCATTTGGACAAATCAATACTCAATTGTAACTAAATCAAAATAGTAATTAATTAAAATTTTCTTCTAAAGGTTTATTTTGGAGAAAATAGTTCAAGACAGATTACAATGATAGACTGAATAATAACAATATAAAAAGCCTAGAAAATAATTTAAGATACTATTTTAAGCAAGGGGTTCTGACACACTCATAAATGAGTTCCCAAGTCTAAAGGGTAGGTAGCCTTCTGCCCACCCCCAAGTGCAGATGCTTTCATTTCAAAAAAGGACTAATCACATGTGATGACTCAAGTTCCCTCTTGCTAAAGAACATTAAGTTTTTCATCGAATATAAACCTTCCGATTTCTGCAAATCTGAAACAATCAACACACCATTAAACGGTCTATTCAAAATATTTCTTATAATAAACAGTGATAAAGTTTTCCCGCACTGTGGGACCAGCAGTTGGCATAATGGCTATGTCGCTGGACTCCCATGCAGTCGATTGCGGTTCAAGTTCCAGACCCAGTGGCTCAAACCCACGCCAGGAGTGTGTGCGTGCATGCCCAAGATCACAGGAGGAGAATGGACGGTATGGTTACCCTCCCTGGGAGTAATTTCTCATTTTCTGTCTCCCTGTCCTTCTGGAGAGCGCACACATCCTATAGCAAAATCCTCTCAAAAAAAAAAAAAATCCTACACCTGTACAGGATTGACCTGTTTTCAGCAAAGCAAAAAGTACTTTGGTTGTTTTCTTTTTTCCCCTAGACAGTATGTATGCTTGCCAGAGAAAGGAGGGAGAAAGCACCTCTCAAGAGGATGTGGTCATACACAATCATTTTCCTCCATTTCTCCATACTATCAGGATTTGGGCCGCACATAGCACATGAGCATGGCATGCTTTTCAAACCACTGGGACCAGGATTCAAACTGCAGTTGTTCGTGTAGGATCTAGTTCCCAACGCACAGTGCTTAACCACTTTGCTGTAAGGCTGGCCCATGGATTTTGGTTTTGTTTTTTGAGTTTACAAGGCATGACACCAATTTTATGAAACCATACCGCACCACAGGAAATAAACTGCAACAGTCTAGTCAAACCATGTCAACCAAAAAAGGACACTATCTCCTGTCCTTTTTCCCAGCCTTCCTCTTTCCAGAAAGTAAGTGCTTGGGCTTCATATCAAACACATGTCTATCTGCCTCCCCTTTTTTCCCTAAGCGATTCATCTTCTTTTGAGCATTCTTCATCATAGTCTTGGCTTTCTTCACCATCTACAAAGAAGCAGAAAACAATGTACATCACTCAAATTTTCACTGTGTATGCATTAGCTACAGAATCATAGTCTATCTTAATGGTCCCAGTCCTGCCCTGTGAAGAGATCTTGCTAAGTCTTGGTCACTGTATTTCCCTATGCCCCACAATCTGCAGGAACTCAATAAATACTGTATACAAAGACTGAATGGAGGACTGGCTCCATAGCCTAATGGTTAAGAGAGCAAGATTCCAAATAGCCTACCACAGTTCAAATCATAGTACCAGGGGCTTAAAAACACACCAGGAACTTGGGCATGCTGCAAATCATGACAAAATGGAAAAATGAAGAAGGGACATGCCACACTCAATTAAGGGGTCTGTGCTCTCTTTCTCTCTGGCAAGTTCATGTTTCCTCTGGCAATTAAAAAAAGACTGGATGGAAGCCTTGTTTAATTTAGAACAAGTATTACAAATAGATGGACTAGGTACATTTTAGACCTAGGAGGCTAGAGGTTAGCCGTTCAAATGTCTTCCTATGTAAACTAACACATTAGACTAAAGCCTGTGAGAATGTACTCCTCATATCTGATGGCTGAGTGGCAATGCTAACCTTAAAACACAGATTTCCAAAAGTGGCATGGAATCTTATGCCAGGCACATGTGCATGTGGAGGAGGAAAATTAGGAAAGGGACTGCAGTATGGCAATGCCCCTGGGGAGTGGGAGTGTGTGATTTCTCTTTCTCTCAGTGTCTGTCTCTGACACTCCTTCCACTCTCCGGTGAAAGCATGCGCTCTAAGACAAAAACATCTTTAAGAAAAACTAAAGTCTTCCATAAAGTAGACTGCCAGTTTATATGCAAACTTTCTCCTATACCTGTACTTCCAAAATGCTGAAACTGAAAAATTTTATGTTTAATAAATGACATTTAAGTAAAAAGAGATTGGCTACATACACAATCTTTGACCCAAGCTATCAATTTCAGAGTGTAAACTCACACATAATGTAAAGACAAGCAAGATCATACAACGTTCAACCAATATCATTCTCTCTGAGCTAGTTCCTCACATGGACTCTTGGACTAAGGATTCCTAGTAGTGAGCAGAAAGAAGGGGCCAGCAGGTGGCATAGTAGTTACGGCACTGGATTCCTGCATGGCCAACTGAGGTTCAAGTTTAGGGCCGATAGGGCCATTTCTTGGCACTCCTCTAAACACCTGGCACCTAGGCTCAGATTGCTGATTATGAGACCATGCTCTGTCCCCCCGTCCTAAAAGAGAAAACACAAGGCAATGGTCTGGGGACATCCAACTGAGCCTTGCCCTAAATTCTCCTCTACAGGATGCCAAGAAATGAGGGGATACAGCGCACAGCTAACCCCTGCCTGTAGCTCCTGCTCCTCCAAACGACCACTGTAGGTGTCCTTGTGTAACCAACACTGGAGGCTATTACTTTAGTTTTTAACACATCATCAACACTAACCTTGACATCCCGAAGACCAGAAACATCACGTGGTGTTCGAGAGCAACTTCGACTCCGGGCTATAGAAGAGGGTGGAACAGAGTCTTCCCGTTTTCTTTTCCTTGTAACACTCCGAGATCGCCTTGCCTGGACTGCATAATGGGCCTGAAAAGCACAGAAAGCAATCTCAGGGCTCAGGACCGCAGCCCTGCTTCCAAGTTTCAGTGATGAATACAGAACTATTACAATAGGGGGAGCAGAGGTAGGAAGTTTTACAACCACTATCACATAAGCTAAAGATCCTTATGGTATAGTTAATTTCACACTGATTACTGGTTAAATATTGTCCACTTAACACAGGCTTCTTTCTGTTATAAAGCTGATTTTAACTTCATTTAAGAAAATTTACTCAAAACCACTCATTCAAAAATGATCATTAAACTGGTATCACAATTTATAAGTCAGACACAAAAAATAATCTCTTACTCTTCCATTTGGGGTTACCTATCTGAACACAAGTGACGACCACCAGACAGAAAATCCAAGCTTGAAGTTAAAGCAAACTGCTGCCTGGTGAGGACAAGGACAGGTTCTGTAGTCAAACCCTGGTCAGATCGCAGTTCTGCCTCATCCTGGTTGTGAGACTTTAAATGAGTCCCTTAATCTTGCTTATTAATTACTCTTGGTTACCCTGTCTGTGAAGATATACAACTACCTTGGGAGCCAAGATGGCATTAAGCCCATCACATAACAAAGGTCAGAGCTATATATGTACATTTAAAAATGCTCCAAGCATGTATGCACAAAGTAAACAGGGATTTTCCTACACTGCAGATTAAATCCAAATCAAATAAAACTCAACCTTTTAAGAAAGGAACATTATGTAACTGAGTCAGGTAATTTCACATTGGGAAATCTGTTCTGAGAAAATAATACAGAACAGAAGACTCTTTTATATAAAGATGTACAGACTCCAGCATAATTTACCACAACTTAGAAAAAAAAAAAAAAACCAAAAACCCCAAAACAAAAAAATCAGAACTTTTTTTGTTTTTTTGGGGGGAGGTTTTTGTTATAGAGCGTGTGTGCTTGCCAGAGAGAGAGAGACAGAGAGACAGAAAGCGAGAAATCACCCCCCAGGGGAGGGCCGGGCAGCAGTGTCTTCTCCTCCATTCTCCTCTCGGGACCTTGGGCACGCATGCACATGTGCCCGGCGTGAGTTTAAGCCACTGGGTCCAGGACTCGAACTGCAGTCGACTACATAGGAGTCTAGCGACATACCCATTACACTAACTGCTGATCCCCAGAACTTTAGTAGATATCTGAAATTCCTCTATTCTTGTGTTCCCAGGAGTTCTGAACTATCTACAGTCTAAGTCTCTCTCATGATGAGACTCACCACCTTATATTTACTTGGTAACTAAACTGAAGCTAATTGAATCACCATGGAGACTTAGGTCACCAAAATCAAAGTTCAAACAAAAAATCATAATTGTGTAAGACAACAAAAATACTTTATTCCCTTTGATATTCTATTCCAGTTTATTTTTCTCCCTGTTAATTTCCTTATTTTACTGTATATTTCTTACACATCACCTTCTATTCATTGAGGCATTTGTAAATAAAAAAATACTTAAACTGGAAACAATCCAAGAGGTCCAAAATAAAGGAACTAAATTTTGTTAATAAAAAATGTGACAAATCTACCCTAGAATTCAAAAATACTTATACCACAATAAGACGTAGATGTAATAATGTGAATGTCATCATAAATCTGTTTAAGAGGAAAGAGATAAAAAGTTCCCTGCACAGAGAAGTGAATAGAAACATTTCTACCACATCTCAATCTATTTAATTTGTATTTACTTTTATTATAGCTTTCAGTATTTTCCAAATTATCCATTAAAATGGAAATGGAATTTATACATATATAATAAAATAAGGACAATAAAAGAAGCAAAAACACATGCACTAGGGTCACTTCATATACCTGATGCTAATGAGAAAGGAACTTAAAACACACAGGGGGGACCAGCAGTTAGCATAATGGCTATGTCACTGGAATCCCATGTAGTCGACCGCGGTTTGAATCCCGGACCCGGTGGCTTAAACTCACGCCGGGCGTGTGTACGTGCATGCCCAAGATCCCGAGAGGAGAATGGAGGAGAAGGGATTGCGGCGTGGCCATCCCCCCTGGAGTGGGGGGGCGGTGATTTCTCGCTTTCTGTCTCTCTGTCTCTCTCTGTCTGTCTGGCAAGCGCGCACATGCCCTATAGCAAAAACTTCTCAAAAAAAAAAAAAAAAAAAAAAAAAAAAACCACAGAGAAGCCTCGCTTGCCCTCAGGGATGAGGCGTTTCTTTGTTTTTTAAAGCTTGTTTGTATTTTTTCTGACATGAGATAAACAGGTGCTTACAACAGGGTCTCATGTTGTTATTCTTCCCTCAGCCTTCCAGACAACCAGGATTATGGTCACATGCTTAATATGTTTTAAGTTGAGCCTGATCTGCAATATGTCTCCAGCATTGCAGTGGGGTGCACTACTGCCTGCCCCAAAACGCTGCACCAGGGACGAGTTTCAATTAAGGATGATGGAATGGGTAAGGCCTTCCTAAATTCTCACTGATGAACAAGAATGGAATCTTAGAAACACCATCATTTCACATCAAAACACAGACACTGAACTAAGCCACCTAGACCATTCAACTAGGGCAGTGTGGCTGACACATTTAACTGTTAATCTATACCTCAAGCCAGACCCTATGCCACTAAATGTCTTCAACGGAAACACGAGAAGTTCTCGTTTCTTTTCCCATTAATTTTAAAGTCAGGTGTGTATCCCCACAGATTTCCAAGACCCTGATTTTCTTTAACAATGTTGTCAACCACATAAGTATCTGAAACAATCCCTAGACACTTACGTTGTCTTTATCATCCATGTCAACCCCAAGACTACGCATCTCATTCTCCAAAACTGTCCGCTGAACCTGAAAAGAGAAATAGTTCATTGTTTTTAGGAAAACTAGTTTGATAACATGTTAAGAAAATATAAAAGAAACATTATATCTTTTATACACTTCTGTTAGAAGTTATAATTTTTTGTAACTTGGGCTCCTTTTTATGTTTCTGGACAGCAAAATTAAATCCCATGAAAACTTAACATGTATTTAACAACTGGTCTGTATAAGACACGAGGTATTTTTATGTCTTTTTATTCTTTGCAACAACCCATGGCACTACAAAGTGACTATCCTCATCATCTAAGACACCAGAACTGGGGTTATCAACTTGTCCTAGGACAGACTCAAGTCAACACCTCTCCTCCCAGCGATCACGGAGCACTGTGAGGAGAAATGCAAGGAAGTACAAGTATTCTGGTATTTTCAGACAGATGAATATCCACTGAAAGATATCTATAATATCAAGTTATTTTCCTTCCTCTCCCATATACCTCCACTGCCCCACACATTGCCTTCTTTCTTTAGAGAAATGCTACTTCCATACCAGCCACTTCCTGTGGTCCACAGGCTATCACAGATAGGACCTAGCTGTGGCTATGGGAATGGAAATGTGTCCTAGGCCTGACCTGTCACCCTGATCAGAGAGTAGAGTAGAAGGGATGGCGTTCCAACACAGGTGAAACTGAGAAGTGGGAAGACTCTGACATCACTGATTCCCTCATGCCTAAAGTCTGAGTCTCCCCATCCTAATCTGTCCCAGGAGTCAATAAATGGTCTTCTGGTTTTAAGTTAGACTACATTTCTGTAAACTACTAAAGTTAAGAGCCCTAATTAACACACAAATTAAAGAATAAGAAAATGTTAATCGATAGTTTTAAGCGTCTATAAGTTATAAATCACAAATTTTAATTCGCATGACTACGAAATTATTAAATCTATAATAATATTGAACTTCAAGTCACCAAGAAAAAACAAAGTAATCAAAATAGAAAAGGTTAAGACTTGGGATCCTTTTTATGTTTTTGGACAGCAAAATTAAATCCCATAAAAATAAGACTTACAATATAAAACAACGGAACAAGGTATGTGCAATGCTATAGCTACAATGGGTTTAAAACTTCTATTTATTTACAATGATTGCACAAGAATATTATACACAAAAAAATAAGCCACACCTCTTTGAAAAATACTTGCCTTCTTAGCAGTTCGCGGCATCCTGGGTCCTTGTGTATTCTTTTCTTTGGATTGCAGAATTTTCAACTTCCTTTTTTCTCTAATTTGTTTTGCCAGTTGCCGAATTTCTACCATTTCCTCATCTTCACTTTCAGAATCACTGTCATACTCCCCAGCATTTGTTCTTAGCTCTTCTTCTTTTTCTAACTCTTCCAATTTCTTTAAATGTAAGCATAATCACACAAAATCACAATGAAAACTTCCTGAATATAAACTAAATAGAGTGAAGAACGACAAAATATAGACAGCAAGTATCTTGTAAAGCATTTTTTCAAAAAGCTTGACTGGAGAGAAAAGGACATGATAGCAGCTAGAGGATACGGGGTTTAAAAAGTTTTTTGTTTTTTGTTTAGAGATGAGAGTAACTTGTGGACACTTACATGCTAAGAAAAAAACAAGACAAGGATGTGGAGAGACTAAGGCAGATGACAAAGTAAATGTCTAGGGCAGACTGGATTTGAGAACAGAAGAGCTCCCACCAAGAGCTATTCCTCTACTAGATTAGGAGGGCCAGTAGGGATGGATCGGAGAGTTCACATCCCATGCACTTGTATTTCTACATAATGTGAGGCCATCTGCTGAGACTGGCAAAGCGAAATATGGACGGGAGGTCTGAGAAAACAAAAAAAGTAAAACAGCATCTCATGGAAGAATCGGAGCAGTAACAGGACCCAGAGTCCTATACCAAGGTCAGTCGAGACTGAACTATATTGTTGTGGCCAACGTGAAGAGCCCAGAACTCTCTAGGATCAGGCAGGGGAGAGAAACCAGGGTGTCACTGAGGGATGGAGGACAGGGGGGTTTCGGGGTAAGAGAATGAAGGTGCATAAGGGAGCTAAAAGCTGTACTTCTATTTTCTACTATTCAAATTAAACAAGAAAAAAATCTGTAATTTAAAAAGTAACACAGACCTTCATGATGGCAGGATCAATATAATCAGCTATATTATGGCCTTCCCAGATCTCTGGTATCTTATCATATTTTTCAGATGAATTCATTAAATCCCAGTATTCTAAAGTTAAAAAAAAAACATGTTTATAGTAGTTTTTAGTATCTTCAAGTACTATGCACCCAAAATGTTATAAATTATGCCAAGTCATATCTCCCTATGCAAGTAATAGCATTTGTGTCCAATATTATGTAAGTTATCATTCACAATGCCAATCTCATTCAATATCTAGATGTAAGAACTACAAAAACAATCCTCTCATCCTACAATAGAAACTCACCCGGAAGGAAAGACAACCTTACAAAGTCCTATCAGTATATAATTTAAATACTAAAGAAGTTAAAAAGTTAACAAAAAGGTTGGAAAGACTTTTTTTTTGGAGAGGTTTTTGCTATAGGGCACATGTGCTCGCCAGACAGATAGAGACAGAGAGACAGAAAGCGAGAAATCACCCCTCAGTGGGGGATGGCCACGCTGCAGTCCCTACTCCATTCTCCTCTCGGGATCTTGGGCACACACGCACACGCGCTAGGCGTGAGTTTTAAGCCACTGGGTCCGGGACGCGAACCGCGGTTGACCACGTGGGAGTCCAGCGACATAGCCATTATGCTAACTGCTGGTCCCAAGACATTTTTTTCTAAAGAGAGATTTTTGCTATAGGATGCATGTGCTCCCAAGAGACAGAGGCAGAAAGTGAGAAATCAGCCCCGGGGTGACTGCCACCCCACAATCCCTTCTCCATTCTCCTCTTGGGATTTTGGATACATATGCGCACACACACATGCCTGGCTTTGAGTTCTAAGTCACTGGGTTCAGGACTCAAACAGTGGTCGACTACATGAGAGTCCAGTGACGTAACCATTACGCCATCTGCTGGTCCCAATGCTGCAAAGACTTTTATTCTTTATGTCTTTCCTTACTTTTTCTCTGAAACACTTCACAAGAAATTGGCATTAGCAATAACTATTACACTCCAGCCTTACTTTGAAGATCCAAAATATAATCATCTCCCATTTCCAGCTCAAGATCTCGTTCCTGCAACAGAAAAAAATACATTGAACTTTTTTTTTTTTTTAACTTCTCAGATCCAGAAATGTTTTGCCCCCTCCCTGTCCACCATGAAACTCTCTCTTCTCCAATCTTTTCAATATCTGGGGTTCACCTTCTACTTCTGGTGTTTGTTTTCTGACTATCTGGTATGCTACATCTTTCGTATTTCATTCACTACCATCTCCCATCAACTAAAAGAACTTCACACGTATAAGGACTTTTATCAGGCACTCTTTGCTGGAGCCCACAGAGCTAGCTCCTGGCTGCTCTATTAATGTTCCATGCCACAGGCCTTTGTCAAAGAGGCACATACAGCCATTCTGCACTGCCCACCCCCACATTAAGGAAAACAAGGAGAGTTACAGCAACCTACCCTTTTCTTCTTGGGCTCCTCAATTTCCATTCTCTTCTTACGTGCCACTACTCCTTCTGGAATGAAAGGAGGCCTCTCCTAAAAAGATGGTATTAAAAATGTTTATGTAAGATACCTTGCTGAATATGAAAGAATTTAAGAAATAAAAAATCAAGAAGCAGATCACTACAAGAGAAGTATAAAATTGTACCCAGACCAATGAAAAACCAACAGATTACTCTGGAGGAGAGGAGTGGGTTTTAGTATAGGCTGGGAGCCCAGACTCCACAAACCAGTTCTAAAGTTTAATTAGAAAAAAAAAATCTTTAAAATTACAGAGAAAAATTATGTAAGTAGAAAGTGAAATGGGAGAAAATTAGCAGACCAACGACACATGCTTGCACCCAAACCCAAGTACATATGACAATTCAATGGACAGAAGAAATACTCAATAATCAGTCCTGCGATAAATGACTACCACTTAAAAACAGAGCTGGGTAACCAGCAATACCATAACTGTATCTCAAAGGTTCTCTCCAAAGGCTACCTTACCTTATCATCCCTCTTGTTTGGCACAGCTAAATGCAATCTATTCAGCACCTCATTCACCTTATTTCCCTTCATTTTGGTTTCCACTCGATGAGCCAAAAGTCTATCACAAGCCTAAGAAAGTATAAACACAAGCAAAAAGTCACAAGGACATCCTGTAAGTCTCCCGTGACAAATTCCCTTGAAGAATCAGAGCCCCGCTCATGGACAGGTTCAATTCGAAACTTCCTGTGCATTTTTCTCTCCATCAGTAACTAATGTTGTAGCAGACCACACTCTCTAGCACCTGCCCAGGTGCCATGCTGGGCTCATTCCCACAGCAGTGACCTGTGCACACTCAGTGCCCCCACATTGCCCTCTCTTCAGTAGGTATGATGTCCCCTTGGACCTCTAACTAACTAACTCCTGAGAAAAACCACAGCATCAGAGCTGTCCTTTTATTTCGTATTAAAAATAACACAATGAAGCATTAGGAATGCATGTGAAATCTAAGAGACCACCTCCAGCAAACTGCTCCTGCTTTTCAGACGACTTTTCCTTCCACTTCTGAATAGGCTCCATGAAAGTCCTTTGCACTACAGTTGCTATGGAAATATCATCTGGTCCAGAGCTACAGGAGCTATTTTTAGTTAAAATTTCCTTTGGTGGGAATTGCAAATTGTCTCTTCACAAGGCATCATTAGTGTGTGTGTCCCCAAGTATTTACACCCTCTCTCTCCAGTGTTCCAGCCCTTCTAGCCACCATGAGTGCTGCAAGTGTTAGGAAGGGCAGGCCCCATGGTATAGTGATTAAAAGCCTTGTGTGCGGGAGTTGGATCTCACATGACTAACATCATGGTTCTAATTCTGGCACCAGAGGCTTAAAAAAACACTAAGTGCATGAGTACATGAACCCAAAATCCTCATGGGATGGAGAAATGGAGGAAGAAGGACTGTAGCATGACCATGCCCCATTATAGGGGTGCTTTCTTTCTCTCTCTCTGTTGAGTACACATACCCTCTGGCAATAAAAAAAAAAAAAAGGAAAAAAATTATCCGTCCCCCCCTCCCATGACTGAATTTCCTAGAATAAAAAAAGACAGTAAAAAGAAACAACTGCTTTAGGGAAGTACTGACCTCTGTTTTAACTTTAATGACACCTTCCTCAGTCAGGGTACTGGTCTCTATTACAGGGAGTCCTTCAGCCTGCAAAGCTATAAATATTTTCTGGGAATACAAAAGAAGAATAAGAGATGTATTACTGATTTCCACTTACCTAAGGAATAAACTGTACTGTTTTGCAAATGAAGGTTGCAAATGCTAATTATTTAACATCTGCAATTTGTTTTTTAACTCTTCTGGAGAACAGACATCACCTAAAAAGTCATGTATTTTTCCTATATTTTTCTATGATTAGTACAAACAACTTGGAAGATCAAATCCAGAATATATGGTAAGACCTCATCTTCAAAAAAAAAACTTAGGCACCTAAGGCATCGATTTTAAAATAATGCTTTCAATGCTCTTTCTCATATAGGAAAAACTTCGTCTCCATAGCCCAAGAGAACTCCTTAGAAATCAACATGAAAACATTAAGGGAAAGTAGCAACTTACAAGTCACTAGAACTCTAAGAGAAGGAACTTGGTTTGCATATACTCCATCCACTTAACTACTAGTGTGATGATGGGTCAAACATAGGGGACCAACAACCATGACACTGAGTGTCTCTGTTCCCACAGGATCCAAGCACCAGTTTTGCCATTTAGCATCACACGCCTCTGAACCTATCTTGCACATGATACGGTCACACTGAAGGCACCAACAAGAAGGACAAACTATAAAACGAGGTGTTAACCAAACAATAATATTGTGGCTATTATACACCTGCTTTCCAATTTTACAAAATCAATGGCCGATGATGCAGCATCATCTCTGCTGGACAGGCACACTGGGGTGCAGCAGGGTACCCTCACTTCCTACCACTGGTTAGTGAGGGTAAAGCTAGGACTCGAGCATGACTAACTCCAAAGCTTGAGTATCTGATACTTTTACTTACTGAACCTCATTGGTACTATTCACTTTCCCCTTTTCTACCTCCAATGCCTAATAGGCTGAAAATCTGTTATTAGAATACTTAACAGATATATGGCTTATTTCAAAGACAAATAAATTCTCTAACATCAATGTTTTCATAATTATTCATTTAAAAGCGCCCTGAGAAAACCTGGCTTGGCTTTTTGAAAAAAAGTTCATTCTTATTGAGTATTAAATGTCTAAACAGAACAAGAGATCCTGAGAGAAGAATGGCAACACATCTCAGAAGACATAGCCAGATCAAATTAATGCCCAAGAGTTCTCAGAACGAGAGAGGGCATCAGCTACCTGGAGTGCCTGTTTAAACCAGACTGCTACACTACCCAGACAGTCAGATCCAGAAGCCTGCAGTACCCAAGAATTGGCATTTCTGACAAGTTACCAAGAAAAGTGATACAGACATCACTGTGGTCTTGGTCCAGGACCATAGTTTGAGAAACACTATTCTAGTGCATGCTTCTCAAAGTATTTATCTAGAAAAATGCCTATCAAAACAGGTTGCAGGGTCAAGTCAGTTTGAAAGATTATACCCAACAATAACTGCCTGCTGGAGAACGCTACCAGATATTACATGCTCATGTTCCCGATAGCCCTGCAGTACAGAGCTTGCATATCTTTGCTGTCCTTTGCTCATCCATACATTTCCCAAACTCATTTAACCCCAGAATCTTCTGTCAAGTTATACCTACAAACACCCTTCCTAACTAGAGACCAACTCTAAAAATGCCACTCTGGCATACCTGATATTCCCTGGGCCTGAAAAAGATAGAACATACCTTGAGGCACCAGGCTGAGAGGACAGCTCTCCCCTAAGTAATTACAGATTCAAGAACAGAGCAGGAATCAGGAAAGCTGTTTCAGTTTTCATTTGCCACTAACTAGGTTTTCATAATATCATGTCACTAGCCCAGGGGGGAAACTATCACACTATGAAATAAAAAACTGGACTATTACTGCTAAAATTTCTTCTTCTAAACTCTGGCTATCCAAGGACAGAATTCAATTAATAAATAGGAAATATTCAAAATATTAAGATGACTAACCTGATCATCTTCAGGAAGGTCAGCTATTCTCTTCACATCACATTTGTTTGCTACAATGATTAGAGGCTAGGAAGAAAGAAAAATAATGAAATGATCCTTCTCATACCGCAGGATGTAAATGGAAATATGCAAACTCACTCACCTTGTTGATGAAGAGAGGCTTGATGTTCTGGAAGAGCTCCAACTGCTCCTGCAGACCATGTCCACACTGCTCTGACAGGTCCATCACATACAGCACCGCAGCTCGCAGGTGGGCCAGGGCAGTGATGGCCTGCATCTCGATGGTGTTCCGGTCTTCCAGAGGGTGATCCAGAATCCCTGGAGTATCTACAACCTAACAACTGGACCTTGTTACTCCAAAACACACTTATGCAAACTTATTAGTCAGTACCTCAGAAATTCACAGACCAAACCAGCCTTAAAAAACCAGTAAATGAAATGTAGGTCTCTGCAACTAACCATGAAAAAATAAATCAAGCAATGAGAAAAGTACATATTCTCTTAACATGAACCAAAGAGGGGTGTGGAGGGGACGGAAATCCCATAGAGCTCATTAAAGAGTTAGCCAATGACCCCGAGATGAATAATTCCACTTTTCATCAGCAACATCATACAATATAAAAACTAGAATAACTGGTATACCTTCCCGTATCTTAGAAATTAGTTTCTTCATCATTTATAAAATTAAATTTGACAGTGGAAATAGATGGCTTCAGGTTTTTAAATAGTATATGATATTTCTATTCTTTCTGACAATACAGAGAGAATTCCATCACATTACAAGCATGCCAGTAACCGTGCAGAAATCCACCTGGCAGCTCTCTGCTCCCCTAAATTACATCAGAGAGATGTGAACTGCCCTATGCATCCTAAAGCTCAGACTAGTTTTCTTTAGAGAATGGAGAAATGTTTGATTTTTGGTGACCCCAGACAATTTATTTTCCCTGTCTTCTCAGAATGCTCTACACCAAGTGTCCTACAAAAAAGATGAACACTACAGTTCTTTAACAATTATCAAAATTAAGTTCCATTAATAAAAAACCAAGATGTCTGTTCTACGTTTAAAGATAAGACTCTGGGGCCAGCTGGTGACATGGTGGTTAAGGCACTGGATTCCCACTGGCTGACCATGGTTTGAGTACCAGACCTGGTCACTTGCTTTCTCACTTTCCCCCCCTCTCTCTTTCTCTCTGGTGAGCCCGTGTTCTATGGCAAATCAAAATATAACAATAAGTAAAATTAAATAAGTCAAATAAATAAATAATAAAGATATGACTCTCACCTGCCAACGCAGATACTTATAATCCATGTGCCCAACAAATAGAGATTTGGTGGTAAATGCATAGGGCTGGACATCCACATCTGCTCTCGTCACCTGAAACAAAACAATCAAGTCTATATTTCACCTCCTCTCAAATGATGTAAACATGGCAACTACATGTTATCACGATATGAGAAAAAACACAAGAGATGTTACACAACTAAACCTGCATAGGAAAAGAGTTACCAACTGTAATAAACCAGGCTTCTCTCCCCACTTCCTGGGGTATGAGTTAGATATTGAGAGGTAAAGCAGGGCCTAGCACTTGGAGAACAGCCTTCATTTCATCCCATCCTCCTACCTCTGTCCCACTGCCCCAGCAGAGCCCCCAGCGCTCTCTATAACAGTGTCATGTTCTGTCTACACTGTCTAAAAGGCCCACTAGCCACGTACTGCCTAAAAACTATTGATAATAAAGTTTATGTGACTAAAGAACTGAATTTCCATTGTTTAATTAATTTAGATTTTAAAGGTCACATGTTGCCATGGTCATTGTATCAGCTCCCCACATGTGGTCATGGCAGGTTCAGAGACAAGGATTTAAGACATCAGTTAGGATCCCTTTAGAACTCTGCCTGTCCTGTATCACAGCAACTTATGGGTAAAATAAAACCTAGAATTTCTTTCAGGGCAAATATGTTAACACCAAGTCAGCTGTAACAAACTTCGCAATTTTTCTAGCACACAAGCTGTTGCTGTTTCCATTCTTCCAGGCTCCTCAAATTCAGCTAAACTGTCCTGCACACCAAATTACTGAGTTATTTAAATGCTACCTTGACCTGCAATTAATAAATTCGTCAAGTAGATAGAAGCTCAGCACCTCACCACTACAGTGGACCATGTAGTTTATATGAAAGTTGATATAGCAACTGAGGTGGCCAATCACCCAGGAAGGCACTGCTGACCGGAACGGATGTGTATTATCTGTGCAAGACCTCCCAGAATAAGCTGACACTGCAAATTCCAGGAATAGCTCTCCATCTGTCCATGGAAATGCACTTCAACATCTCACATTCATTAGAAACGCTTAAGAATCAAATGTATTTCTGCAATTACAATATAAATCTAGGTACAAAGAGTTAATCTTCCTTGAGCGGCACTGAGTGGTATTTACTAAAGGACTCACTAGGCGACCACGAACATTACCATGGTCATTCTGCATCCCATGCAGCTGGAATATAATAGCATTATGACCAAAGATACGCAAATCATCCACTTTATAATAAAAAACGGACCAACCTTATTGATGAAGCTGGATTTCCCAACATTTGGGTATCCACACAAAAGCAGAGTCCTTGTATTTGGGTCAATGGTTGGCAAACGGGACAAATGCTGGCGCACTATGAAAGTTTAAATTGAAAAATTAAGAAACTCAAAGTTTAAGATTTGCTTGAAATTACCATCTCGCATTAGTTACATATTAGGCTCACAGTTATAGTAAACTCACCCCAACTTTTATAACGCAAAAGTGATAGAGGAAATGTAAATTAATGCAAAAAAAAAAAAAAAAAAGAGAGACTTGTTGCAGAGACTAATGACTGGTATAAATAACGATATTTTCCAAATTTGGCTGTCCCAAAAGTTGTATTTCCTAGACTTTACTGATTGGTATTTCAATTTAACAGGTCAAAGAGAGGAACAAAGACATGTGTTTAAGTGCCCATATGACTCTTATTCAGCAAAATTATATTTAGGAAACATTGTAGGGGCCGGCAGGTGGTGTGGTAGTTATAGGCACTGGACTATCACATGGCTGACCATGGTTCAAGTCCCAGAACTGGTGGCTTACTTTCTCACTTTCTCTCTCACTCTGTCCCTCTCTGGTCAAATTTTAAAATAAATAAATAAATAAATAAATAAATAAAGTTGAGTAAAATAATTCTTAAAAAAAAGAAAGAAAGAAAGAAAGAAAACATTGTATTTCTAAGCATACAAGTCAGAACTTTCTGGCCACAATGTGGGCTTCACATCCATCCAACTGCCTCATTTGTAACCCAAGCACAGCTCGAAAGTGGCATGCTCTCGGTTATCATGAAGATCAAAAAGATGTGTTGTATGAAAGCTTTTAGATCACCTGAGTATCGTAAATCTTGTCGAAAATTATTTGCAAGGGAGAACAAAACCAAAGGAGTCTAAATAAATTTGTATGTAAAAATACATAAGGCAAGTGACTGTTTCAATAAAATCTTGACATATTAACTCAGAAATTTGTCCAAATAAAAGCTTTAAATGTCAGTATAGGTAAAACTGTGTTTTTTTTTATTTCATGTATTTTTATTTTATTTTCATTTTTTAAACATTTCTCATGATTAATGTCCATACTTTGCCTATTAAATATGAAAACAAATATTCTTAATATTTCCATTAACTTGTAAGTATTATAAACACTAGCATATTTTATATAGCTAGTCTATTAGAATTTCTTACAGGTTAGGCTAAAAAAAACAAAGACCCTATTACCTTTAAAATAAAACAGAAAATCTCAAAAGTAAGTACTCAGAAAGGGCCACTTAATTATCTTAAAAGAGCATATTAAAAACCATCCTGACAGGCCAAGTGGTCTGCACAAGTAGTGCAGCTGAACCGGGGGCCGGCAGGTGGTGTGGTAGTTATAGGCACTGGACTATCACATGGCTGACCATGGTTCAAGTCCCAGAACTGGTGGCTTACTTTCTCACTTTCTCTCTCACTCTGTCCCTCTCTGGTCAAATTTTAAAATAAATAAATAAATAAATAAATAAATAAAGTTGAGTAAAATAATTCTTAAAAAAAAGAAAGAAAGAAAGAAAGAAAACATTGTATTTCTAAGCATACAAGTCAGAACTTTCTGGCCACAATGTGGGCTTCACATCCATCCAACTGCCTCATTTGTAACCCAAGCACAGCTCGAAAGTGGCATGCTCTCGGTTATCATGAAGATCAAAAAGATGTGTTGTATGAAAGCTTTTAGATCACCTGAGTATCGTAAATCTTGTCGAAAATTATTTGCAAGGGAGAACAAAACCAAAGGAGTCTAAATAAATTTGTATGTAAAAATACATAAGGCAAGTGACTGTTTCAATAAAATCTTGACATATTAACTCAGAAATTTGTCCAAATAAAAGCTTTAAATGTCAGTATAGGTAAAACTGTGTTTTTTTTTATTTCATGTATTTTTATTTTATTTTCATTTTTTAAACATTTCTCATGATTAATGTCCATACTTTGCCTATTAAATATGAAAACAAATATTCTTAATATTTCCATTAACTTGTAAGTATTATAAACACTAGCATATTTTATATAGCTAGTCTATTAGAATTTCTTACAGGTTAGGCTAAAAAAAACAAAGACCCTATTACCTTTAAAATAAAACAGAAAATCTCAAAAGTAAGTACTCAGAAAGGGCCACTTAATTATCTTAAAAGAGCATATTAAAAACCATCCTGACAGGCCAAGTGGTCTGCACAAGTAGTGCAGCTG
>NW_006159510.1:4228828-4270852 GCF_000334495.1 Tupaia belangeri chinensis
CAGCTGGACCTACATAGGAAAGATAGCAGGTTAGCGCCAAGACCTCCCTGGGCGTGCCAGATATACAAACCCATGATCCAGACCAGCTGAGACTGGGGGTGGATTGCTGGGGTGCCTGTCGCTCTTGCTCATGGAGGAAATAAGTAAGTCTTAAAAATAAATTTTGCTTATGTACAAGTACCTTGTTCTAAATATTCCAAACTCTGCTTCTGCCTCTTGATGATGGTGCACATGCGCCCAAGGGCGGCACGCTTCAGCTGCTTGCAGCGGTACAGAGAATCACCATATTTCATGAGCCGCACATAATCTTTAGCAACACTTAAAAAAAAAAATTTTAAGTTTTTCTCTCACTTGTGAAAATAACTCAAATAACTCAATAGATATGATAGTAAGAAAATACCTTACTTGTCTACTAAATTTTTGGCAATATTTATCTGTCCAAGAGCTAACTTGTAATGATCCTTGTCATAGAGAATATTCATCAAATCAGCATAAAATGGATGAATATCCTGTAAAAGACAAAACACACACATACATCATTCTGGTCCAACAGTTTTTTCTCCTTCTATGTAAATAACACGAGAATAATTTTCTTCTCACCTCCTCATACCTGCAACATCATCTCTTAACACCCCGTCTTTTCTTTCCTGTCTCATCAGGACCCATCTCACCAGAATTCTGGGTCCACTGTTCCACTGAATAGCTCATCAGGCTCACCGATGACTCTTCCCACTGCCATTTCTCATTCCTTGTCTTACTAGATCTGCTACCAGTGCTGGGTGGCTGGCCACTCGTCCTTCTTAAAGCATCTTATTCAAACAGTTTCCAAGACAACTGTCTGCGCTCCTCTAACTTCCATGCTGACCATCCTCAAGCCAAGCCCCATGTGGGAGCTGCCCATACAATTCTTCCTTCTATGCTCACATCCTAACCTCCAAGAGATTCTAAGCATCAACCAGACTTTAATAATTTGGTTTTAAATCTCCAGTCACATCTCTCATAAGTTTTGGGTAATTTGGTATTTCTATGATGTCTTCACACATGTCTTGTGATGAGTATGCAGAGACCGTTGAGTATATAAGATTTGATTCTCAACAATCCCCTCCTCAGACCTGCTTCTTTTAGCCTTCCCCATTTTTTTTTAAAGTCATTGCTATAGAGTATATACACTCGCTTGAGAGAGAGAGAGAGAGAGAGAGAGAGAGAAATTCCGGAGAATTAGCATAGCCTTTTTTGGAAAAGGTCTGTGAAGATGGCCCTAAGCCTCTTCAGATCAGGTTTGGTGAGAGGGAAAAAATACACTAAGCAGTCAACTGGACACGTGTGCATGCATGTCTAAAATCCCAAGAGGAAAACTGAGAAGAGACTGTGGATTGGACAATCCTCTTATGGAGTGATTTCTTACTTTCTGTCTCTCTGTCTCTCCAGTGAGTGTACATGCCCTACAACAAAAAAAATCTCTCTTAAAAAAAATTCTAAGGAGTCAAGAAACTTAAATTCTGTTCACAGCTTTGTCACTAACTTACTGAGGAAACTGACTAGGCAGTCATTTTCTACCTCCCTATCACATAAACACACCAAACTGGCTAAACATGGATTCCCTTAAGACTCAAATTGACATATATGTGCTATCAGAATCACTTACATCCAACTTGGGGAAATCCGTTAGAATCTGTGAGAGTCTGTCATGGTAATTCTGTTGAGTAAATTTGACTTTTCTCATATAAAAATGTCTGATGCGATGAATTTGGTAATGTTTATGAATAACCGTTGGAGTCTTTCGTTGAGTCTTTGATAATGTCAGGTCAATAAAGTCCTGCAATTAAAAACAATTAAGATACAATTATACAAAAAGTGTCTACTTTTCATTCACTTATTTAAAACCTTCTTTAAATGCTTATACCTAACAGCACTATATATTTACCAATATTTACTTTTCTTCAACCTTTTATATGCAGCTTGGTTTTTTATAATTTCTGTCCTTTTAAGAAAAACTTATTAAATGACTACTGAAACTAATTTCACCCCATACTTTCTTGATGCTATCTTTCTATTTATTTATTTATTTTAGATTTTTGTCATAGGTCATGTGTGCTACCCAGAGAGACACAGAGACAGAGAAAGAAGAAAAGTGCGAAGTAGTACCCCCCACCCCGGGGATAGCCACACGCAATCTCTTCTCCATTCTCCTCCTGGGATTGTGATCACTCATTCACGTGTGTCCAGCTTGTTTTTCAAGCCACCAGGTCTAAGACTCAAACCGTGCAGTCAACTATGCAGGATCCAGAGTCTTAGCTACCACACCACCTGCTGGCCCTCTTGAGTGGCATCTTAACTTTCAAACATCTAACAACCTTTGACATTTTAATCAGAAAACTGAAGCATAAATTAAAAAAAAAAGAAAAAAGAAAAAACAATCCTTTTATTCCAACTTCATGTATTTTATATATTTTACTTCCAAAGTACCAAAAACATTGACTAGATCTAAACTACACCGTTTATAATTCCCTGAAAGTATGTAAGGCGACTTCTTGAGGATAAAGTTTCTGCATGAACCCCTCAGTACAAATAAATCCCTGCTTCTCTTTATTAAGAACTATATCCCCACACATCCACAATCCTGTGTCTCCAGAGATATAAAAATTACAAAACATTTTCATTAATTCCATAATAGTGATTATATCCTACAAAAAGTGATAGGGCCACTCAGGCGTTGAAGATAAAATAATGAACAAGACTTCGTGTCCTTCAAAGTTGTCAGGGTCCAGTGTCAGAGACGTGAACAAGTGGTCACAAGGCAGTCTATCAAGTACTACAAGGACAAACACTTGTACCTCTGTGCCTACACAGGTGTACTCTGTACCCAGTACACCTCTCCTGGGACAAGCTGAAAAGATACCTACTTCATGAGGATCCCCTGACTTCCACTCACCCAGAAAACTGTACTCTCCATATTCCTCCATTAAAATAATTTTCACATTTCTAGTATGGTTATAAGTATTTCTACTCAACGCTCTAAAAAATTACTCTCAGAAAGACAGATTATCATATCTTAAATTTTTTCATAACCACAGTACACAGCCCACAGAAGAGGAAGAAATGAAATCTCTATTCTCCTGATGTGATTTTTTTTTTAACCTCCAAGCACAAGATTATCATCACCCATCTTCCAGACATAAGTACATCATCTGTGCTCTAGAAACACAGAGCTCACATAAATGAACAGACGACAGATGCTGTACTGACATTTTAAAGTTCTCCACATAGGTCAATTATACAGAGTGATCCAACAGCTCTAACCTGGATAAATCAAAACTCTGTAAAAATTCTTTCAACAAATTTGAAAGCCAGCTGAGAGAAAGCATGAAGGCCAAGAACACAAATAAGACATGATTTCTACACTCGCAAAGACTGCAATCTAATGAGTGATGTACCAAAACGATCGTGAAGAAGTGAGAAATTACAGACAGCAGTGAAGAGACAATTCTGGGTGTTATGAGTGTAAAATACTAGTTCTTCACAAAGTTTCCTAAAGCAAGCTCATCCCATCAGTGGGACCTGAAATGAAAGAAAGGAGACAATGACATTAAACTGTCCCAGTGCGGTTTAGCGACCTCTCCGCCTGACAAGTTAGTATTTCCCGAAGACCTGCATCCTACCTTCACTGCACAAAAACTCTCCTTCCTTAGAGTCCTAATACTCTACCTTCGGAACTCCCTCTCGCTACACCGAATGACGCCACGCTAACTCAGCCTGGCCGCATTTACCCCACTGTCTGAAAAATACTGTGTCCCCCAAACCTAGCAGTAAGGACAACGACTTAAAGACCAAGACAGGTTAACCCTCGAGAGCCAAGACCCAAGGTTTAGCGAATGGAGCAGTGGGTTACAACCAACTCAGACCCAAAGGCTTACCACTGGGTGGGCTTCCTTCCGCACTTGGGGGATCCCCCACCCATCTCGCCGGCAGCGGCCCCTCTAGTGATGCTATTCCTTCTCGATGGGACCCTAGCCTCGAGAGACCCCATTCTCTGACGTGGCCTGGTTTCGAGGTGCCCGGGTCCCTGGGGCGATCCCGCTTTCGGGGGCAAGCGGCCTAGCAAGTAAGGCCCCACAGCGCAGGGCTGGGCAGAGGGCGACTCCCACCCGCTGCTCCGCGGCCTCCCGCCCCAGCCAACTACCTTGGCGGATGGCACCACCGTGATCTTCTTAAAGTTGTAGTGCGCCATGCTGACGGGTGCACGCGGAGACACGCACGCCAGCCGCGGGACCTGATTTCCGCTGTCTGGAGGGCGGAACTTCCGCTGTCGGGCGCGTGCTGTGCGTCACTTCCGAGACCCCGCCAGGCGTGGCCGGCGTCGCCCACAGCACCCTCGGCGTCCCACAGCGCCCTCGCTCGGCCGGAGGTCCGCCACTGAGGCGTGGGGGCCAGGTGAGCTGGGGTCGCTGAAGGAGAGAACCTCCTGGTTTGCTGGGTCTCCGGTCCCCAGACGCGGTGACGCGTGTGCACTGGGAAAGGACGGCCGCCGGGGTGGGTGTGTGGAAAGCTCACAGTGTTCTCAGAGCACATAACGCGAGGCCAGAGCTGGCTACTGGGAGCACGCTGCATCTTCAGGGGCCGCAGGTGGCAGCGGACAAGGCCCTGGAGCCCGCCTTCCCAGCTTGTCACTTGGCGGCCGGGTCCACACACCCCCAACTACCCTGGCTCCCGCTCGGTCTGCCCGGTGCGGGGGCGGAGAAGGGGCTCAGCGCGAAAGAGCGCGCCAG
This sequence comes from Tupaia belangeri chinensis, assembly GCF_000334495.1. NCBI lineage: Eukaryota > Metazoa > Chordata > Mammalia > Scandentia > Tupaiidae > Tupaia > Tupaia belangeri. Next base: position 4,233,595 of record NW_006159510.1, read on the forward strand.
CCTCGGGGAAGCCCTGCCTCGCACAGCTGCCCTGGGGGTAGGCCCAGGCCTAGGACCGAGGTTTGTAAGTCCCTGAACGATGAGGTCTCAGAGGCTGACCCTCCCTTCCCTCTTTCTTTCTCTGCCAGGTTAATATGAGGACCACCATGTTCTTCTGGTTTTACCCACTCTACTGAGACAGAACGCTCAACGTTTCCTGTAACTTAATAGACAAATTTCGCGACCTTTTCTTAGTCATCACTTTCTCTTTACTCCCTGATACTATTTTGGTTCCTCTCTTAATACTTACCATTCTGTTTTGTTTGCTATTGCCTCTCCTTCACTGTAAATATTCTGTAAGAATTTACCCTCTACCCTTTGCTTTCCTCTCCAGGGTCTTTCTGAATGATAGCTTCACCAGTTGCCTCTGCATGAATGACTCTAATATAATAGGCATTTCCAGCTCGACTCCTGGCTCAATTACAGCCCAACACTCTCGATCAATTGTGACGTTCGCTGTGTGACTCCAGCATATCTGAAAAATCAAAGATCAAAAATCTTCTGCTTCCTGTAAGTACTCATTCCCCCCTGTGTTGTTCCAGAGGGCAGCCTGCACCCTCACTCCCCCTAAGTCTCCAGGAACAGGGCCCTGGGCATGGAGCCAGGAGAGAGCTGACCTTTGGATACAGACCCCTAAGCAGAGGATAATGGATGAGGTATCCAGGGGCAAGAGAGAGGTCAGGAAAATGTAGACGGTCCAAAAGCTGTGTCAAACCCCTAAAGTGGGGCAAAGGAAGAAAACCCCAACCTAAGGCAAAAGAACTACTGTAGGTTCCACATAGCGTGTAGGAGCGACAAAGTTCATCTGGGGAGAAAATTGATAAGGATGGAGGTTTGGACATATGCTACTGTAGTTTCTGTTGATAATAGGGCCACTCCCTCAGGTAGCCCACAGCCACATCCCATATTAAACCTTATATAACGCTGTGAGTCAAGCACCATTCAAAGCCTTTTGACTCATTTAATTTCTAAAACAACTTTATAAAATGGGTGAGGAAACAAAGGAACGAGAAGGCTAACAACCAGCCCATAAATATACAGCTAACAGACAGCAGGGCTGTGTCTTGAACTGCGGTAGCCTGGCTCTACCAAACCTTTTAACCATTAGCTGTACTGCTTTGCAATCATCCTGGATGCCCCCTCACGTCTCAAATCCTTTGAGTAAGTCCAATTATCACATGAAAATGTCTCTCATAAATCCCCAACATGCCAATTAAATATCTTCTCAAATCATGATTATTTTTTCATCTTTTTGTTTTTGGTTGACTAGAAGGCACATGCCCTCACTAGAGAGATTGGGCATGCTAGAAAGCAGCCCATAGGAGGAATGTTCACTCTGCAGTCCCTTCTCCATCTCTCCTTTCTAGGGATTTGGGCATGCACACACATCCACCCAGCATGTTTCTCAAACCACCAAATCTGGGGTTTGAACTGTGTAGTTGGCCATGTGGGTTCCTGCTGCCTTAACCACCAGGCCACATAGCAGGCCTAATTTTCTTAACTTTAATATAAACTGCACGCTCCTTTTTATTATTTTTTTTTTTTAGTTTTTTAATTTTTTTGTCACGGACAGTTTGGATAAGCATGTCTCCTATGTCTTTGTGGCATTTCTAAAGGAAACCTTCAGGATCATTGGGCTTCATTGGTTACAACCATTTGTTAAAGCAAGACTACCATTTCTGAGATTAGCAAACGTATCCTTATACTCATCATCTTTTTTTTCAGGTTCCTATGTGTTCCCTCAAGCTCTCCCACATTCTCAAATGACCAGCTCCTCTTTTAATTGATTATGTAGTTAAGTCCAGTCAACCCTTTGCTTCAGGTGAATGAGCATCCTTTCATTATCTGTTAACTCTGGGCAATAATTAAAAGATAACTTACATCTATATAGCACTTTAATATTTACATGGTACTTCAGTTTTTAGTATTTCAGAAATTCTCAAAAATTTTCTGACATTATGCTAAACAAAAATAAAAGGCTTGCTTCTTCCCCAAAGTCACACAGCTTTAAGTGGCAAACAACTAAATCTAGGTGAGGCCCGGCATCTTTTTAGTTACTCCATATACACAATATATAAATAGTATGCAAGGAAAACAGAAATTTCTTCTAACAGTAATATGAAATAACAAAATATGTGCGTTTTCTTGATTTTTTGAGGTCTACTTGTTCATATAAGATAAAAGAGGAATGACTTATTAAAAGAAACAAAAAGAGTACCCCGTGACAAAGAGAAAGTGGATTTTTTTTTTTTTTTTAATGCCAGAGGGTGCAGCGCTTGTGCATGGTAAGAGAAGAAAGCAACTCCCAATGGGGCCTGGTCATTCTACAGTCCTTTTTCCTACAATTCTCCAGTCCATCAGGATCCTGGGCATGCACTCATACCTAGTGTGTTTTTCAGGCCACCAGGCCAGGACTCAAACCCTAGTTGGCCTTGTGGGATCTGGCTTCTGCTGCATAGTGCTTAGCTAGCTCCTTGAAAAATGTATTAACATACATCTCAGGGAATAAGTGTGAGAGGATTTTTATAATTCTATCTATGAAAAACTGACAGGTCATGATCATTCTACTGTTTTTCCCAAGAAATTTCTTGACTCGCTTAATAATCTTTTCAAGTAGCCTAAGCTACTTGAAAGAGTCAGGCCCTAAATTCATGCTGTAGCTCCTGTTTATAAGCGGCATTAGCTGGGCAAGTCACTTAAATCTTTTAAGCCCTGTTTTTTCTCTTTTGCAAAATATAGGATATCATGCCGACCCCAAAAGGTCATTTATGGTAGCTAGTCAAGATACATATGCAAAAAAAAAAAAAAAAAAAGATACATATGCAAGCGGTGTCCCTGTGGCCAAATGGTTAAGGGAGCCAGATCCCACGCTGCTGACCATGTTTCAAATCTCAACTCCAGTGGCTTGAAAAACATGCCAGGCACGCATGTGTGTGTGCCCCAAATCCCAACAGGATGGAGAAGTGAAGGAGAAGGAATTGCAGCATGACCACAACTTTCTGGGTTGAAGGGTGCTTTCTCCCTCTCCCTTTTTTGTCTCCCTATCTCTGGTGGGTGCACACACTTTCTGGCAATAAAAAAAGGGGGGGTCAGCAGGTGATGTGATGGTTGAGGGCACTGAACTCACACATGGCCAACCATGGTTCAAGTCTCGGACTGGCAGCTTGCTTTTTCTCTCTCTCTCCCATGCATGCACACATGCACACACAAACACACACACTCTCTCTCTCCCTCTCTGCTCAAATTAAAATAAATAAATAAAGTTAAATAACATAATTCTTTTTCTTAAAAAAGATACATATGCAGAAGCACAAGGCATGAAGTAAGAAATACTAATTAAATGACTATTGCTAGGAAAATTTTATTTTAAACCTTTATTGGCTCAGCCTAAGGTGATGATCTGAGCATTGCCATAAAGTGTATTATATGCCAAATTTCTTAGAATTCCCTCCTGCATGGCAATAAAGTCATTCCTTAGGGAATTTGGTCATATAAAACCAGAGTTGTTTGCTAGGTTTTCAAGGGACACCTTGAAAGTAGAGACATAAAACACCTTCTCACTGTGTGTCTGTAAATACAAAATTGGAAAAGCAGGTATTGGGAAAAAAAGACCACTTCCTGGGAGCTATCTGCTTCTAATTATTCAGCCACAAAAACATGTCTATGAGTGCACAAATATCATGACTCATCATGGACCCAGAGCTAAAATACCAACGATAAAGGTACCAAGCATCCCACACCACCTGCATATTGATGAAAATCAACATTCTTTCCTGTCCTACTCATGATTTGCCTAGCTGAATGTGGCTTCCTGGGGGGTGGCTTCCTTCCGGACCACTGAGAGCAGGCTTCTTCATGGTACTGCTGTCTCCTTCTTTGTGGAAACCCAAACTGTCGAGGGCCTTTTTTACAGAGTATTAGAGAAAGCTACTTGTGGCAGGAGACAAATGACCAGTTCTTGGCCATTTTGCAGAGATTTCCAGTTACTAAAGTTTCTCAGAGAGCGTGTGCCTCATGACAGAGAAAAACAAGCCTCTGTGTAGTGGAGCACACTCTGTGGTACTCTGAAAGCCTTCAACTATAGTGAAAGCCTTGTTTTTCAGACCTCTTTATTTTGTGGCATTGGTCTCCTATTTTTTATTTCATTTTGCTGTGATTCTGAGTGACTAAAAGTACATCATGGACTGGCCCTGTGGCCTAGTAGTTAAGGGAACTGGATCTCTCATGACTGACAGCACAGTCCAAGTTCAGAGCCCAGTGGCTTGAAAAACGTGCCAAGTGCAGGGGTGTGTGAAAGCCTTGAATTCTGACATGATGAAGAAATAGAGAAGAGATTGTGGTGTGTGCCCCTTAGGGGTGAGGGGCACTTTTTCTGTCCCTTTCTCTCTTTGGCAAGTACACATACCTTCTGGCAAAATAATAATAATAATAATAATTTTTTTTTTTGGAGAGATTTTTGCTACAGGGCGCGTGCGTTCGCCAGACAGACAGAGAGAGACAGAGAGACAGAAAGCAAGAAATCACGCCCCAGGGAGGATGGTCACGCCGCAATCCCTTCCCCTCCATTCTCCTCTCGGGATCTTGGGCACGCATGCACACGCACCCAGCGTGAGTTTTAAGCCACCGGGTCTGGGACGCGAATCGCGGTCGACTACGTGGGAGTCCAGCGACATAGCCATTACGCTAACTGCTGGTTCCCATAAGCATTGGTTTTTAAAAAGCACACCTTGCAGAGGACTTTGTACCAGAGAAATGTGACTGAACTTGTTGCATAAAAAGACCCTTTATGGGGCCAGCAGGTAGCACAGTGGTTAAGGCATTGGACTCCCACGTGGTTGACTATGGTTCAAGTCCCAGATCTGGAGGCTTGAAATTCATACTGGGTGCATGTGTGTGTGCATGTATGTCCAAATCCTGAGAGGAAAATGGAGAAGGGATTACGGCATGGCCAACCCCCCCAGGGGGGATGATTTCTCACTTTCTGTCTCTGGAGAGCATGTGTGCCCTTTAGCAAATAATAATAAATAAAACTCTCTCTCAGGGGACCAGCAGTTAGCATAATGGCTATGTCGTTGGACTCCCATGTAGTCGACCGCGGTTCAAGTCCTGGCCCCGGCGGCTTAAACTCACACCAGGCGCGTGTGCGTGCGTGCCCAAGATCCTGAGAGGAGAATGGAGGAGAAGGGACTGAAGCATGGCCAACCCCCCCAGGGGGGATGATTTCTCACTTTCTATCTCTCTGTCTCTCTCTGTCTTTCTGGCGAGCGCACACGCCCTATAGCGAAAACCTCTCCAAAAAAAAGAAAAAGAAAAACTCTCTCTCAAAATAAATAAATAAATAACAGACCCTTTGTGTGGGGATTAGCTATAGGTTGCTGCCCAGTTTTAGAGAGTTGGGAGTACTCTAGTCTGTCCATAGGTCATATAGGTCATTTCCCTAAATCACCACAGGAATTGTGTTCTGGCTGACTCATTTAGTACGAATCACATGCTGTTTTGTAATATATAAACATTCCCCTGTGCACATCTTATTTCCAAAAGATGTAGCCAGCTCTTTAAAGGCAGAGATTGTGTCTTATTCTTTTACCATTCCTGCCACTACTCAGCCTTGGTGAATATTTACAATGACCACTGGCGTGATAAATTAAAGCTGGCTTGAGCATATTCTTGGCACAATTGTGACTAGAACATTTGGAGTCCATGGCTTCTGTGTCACTCAGGTAGTCTACTCAATTCACAATACTATCAAACCCCTTTAAATACTACAAACTAGCTCAGAACTCCAAACTGTCCCACAGGGAAGGAATCTACATGGCACCCTGAGCTTCCAACAGCCAGGACTTACTCCAGGGCAGGTGCTAGGACCTGGGACGCTCAGACTCTGGTCCCCTGGAGTGATGAAAGATGCCAAGAACCTCAGATTCTGAGGCTGCATACCAGATCCTGTGAGTCAGACTCTCCTCAAATAAGCCTGCAGCCAGCAAACCAACTGCTGGTCTAGCACATTTCATGTTGAAGTAAAAACTGGAGCTAAAGAGCCCTCAGAACAGGCAGGATAGCACCTCATTCATCTACAAGGTGTACATACCCCACTGCCAGGTCCTGCCTCCTGACCCACAGCTTCCTGATGAAAATCTGATGGTGACTCAACTGCTGGTGAGGGGGCATGAACTGAGGCCACACATTGTGGGCCTGGATATGCATATGCCTTTCAGGTGTTGAAGTGATTAGTTATGAAAATAATTCACCTATGGATGGAGGCATAAGTTTACTCATCATAGTTTTTCTTTACTATGACACCATAAACTCAAAAGAAGTTGGATTTAACCCAAATGACATTACTTAGCAAGCATACTTTGTTTATGTGGCCACTAGATTTACACAGTGTTTAAGTTTATTTCTTTAGAGAGAGAGAGAGAAAGAGAGAATGACAGCATCCAGCAGTCTTCATGCCATGATCCATTCCCAGCATCAGCCAGCCAAGATCACTGGCATACAAAGCTGTGCTCAGAGTACACAGGGAGACTTTAGGATGTGAACCTGAGACCTTCCATGTGGCCTCAGCATCGTGGAAAGTTGTGTTACCCTTTCACCACTGCAGCTGGTCCATCTTGTTGAATTTTAAATGTAGTTACAGAACAAATGTCATCTCAACTTCTAAGATTGTGAATCCAACAGGGAAATAAAGGAAATACCCTCATTCATGGAAAGCCGTGATAGTGTTATGGCTGCCCTCAAAAGCAGTAACCTAAAATCTTTTCCTGAACTATATAAGGATTTAAGAGTGTGAGCTCAGGGCCAGCAGGTGCATGCTGGTTGGGGTGCTGGACTCCCACATGGTCAACCACAATTCGAGTACCAGACCTGGTGGTTTACTTTCTCACTTTCCCTCTCTTTCTCTGTGTCTCTCTGGTGGGCATATGTGCCCAGTAGCAAATTTTTAAAATAATAATTATAAATAAATATTTGCAGCTTTTGTTAAAAGAATTTTTTTTAATTTAACTTTATTTATTCATCCATTTCAGTTTGACCAGAGAGGGACAGAGCAAGGGGGGGAGGGGGGAGTAGTGAGAAAGCAAGCTGCCAAGTCCAGAACTCGAACCATGGTTGGCCATGTGGGAGTCCAGCACCCTTAACCACCACACCACCTGCCAGCCCCAATAAATAAATTTAAAAAAAAAGGATTGTGAGCCCCATTTTTCAGATCTAGCTCCTCCCTTTGTGGTCTCGGACAAATTTCTCAAATTCACTAAGCCACTATTACCTATAAATTGAAGATAATAATGCCTTCAGAATAAGGTTAGTGTGAAGCTAACCTGTGTAGAATATTTGTGACAGTGACTGTTACATAGTTTGCAAAAAGATTTTGTACTGTTAGTTATGTGTCATTATGTATTGTCTATGTTTTTATTAAATTCTTAGTTATAAAACTTTCTGAAGTTTTGTTCTATTCATTAATTCTCATTGAACCTTAATCATTGCAATTCAGGGAGCCTGCTACGCGATAGGTAACTGCTTTGTTTCTCATAACAGATCAGTGGGGTGGGCATGACTGTCTTTATGTTATAGATAAGAATGCTGGTTTTAGAGAGGGTAAGCAGCTTGCCCGCTGTCACACAGCTAGTGAGTGGCATTACTAGAGGCTGAATCCAGCATTGTTGTACTCCAAAGCCACAGTCCTCTGGCACTTCCTTCCAAGAGCAACATTGTTCTTGACCTCTTTAGAGTTACTGCCTTTTTCTTCCCATTCAAATGGAGTTGTAGAAGGATTGCCCTTGGAGTCATATGCTATAAATAGTTCTAGTATGCAGGCATTTCATTAAAGCACCGGATGTATACACAGGTAGGGTTTCTTCCATGAGAATACTATGTTCCTGTCTTTAGAATGTGGTAGGTAGGTGGGATCATTGCTGTCTATACTGATAAGCTACTGCTTTGCTTATGTCAGCAACTGTTGATAAGGAATGGTTTCATGCATTAATTACAGTAGCAACTATGAGTCATCCTATTATGTTAACACATGGTTTAAAATGTTCTTTCCATTTTATAGTACCCTAAAGGATCCTTAGATTTAGTGAAAATCTTGCAACTTCTTTTCTTAGAGAAGGCTTGTGAAAATGAGAGGTTTGGAATCTGTGCACTTTATGTGTGTCTGATCACAATCCAAATGATTCTATCTACAAGCAGAATTTCTTACAATTAGCATCTGTGCCTTACACAAAAGGAGGCTCAAGATAAGCAAAGACAAGTTTCTTATTGTAACAGACATCTGAATTCTAGGTATTTATGAAAGCTGGTTAAGCAGCTAATTGTACTATCTACCACTCAATATTAAAGTAGCTTAAAAAATTGTTTTTGATGATGTGATGTTATTGTCACAAGTTAAGTAATTGATTATAAAGGTCTACAAGAGGAAAGCTTAATGTTCTAGCAATTTCACTTTTCTAGTGAGAGCAGGCATCAAGTTTCAATCCCAGCCCTATTACCAACTTTTAGAGTAGTAATAAGCTAAGGGTTTGTACTGCTGTTTATTCTGAATTAAACACAACATTCACTGGGTCAGTAGATGGTGTGGCGGTGAAGGCAGCGGATCCCACATGGCTGATCTAGTAACTTAAGTCCCGGGTCCGGTCACTTGAAAATCATGCTAGATATGGGTGCAGTGCATGTGTCCCCAAAATTCCTAGAGGAGAGTAGAGAAGGGATTGCAGTGGTGGCACACACACAAACACACACACTCAGGCAAACCCATGCTATTTACTTACCAGGTATATCTGTCTGGTAGTGTTATGCTGTGATAACAATGAGTCCCCACATGTGAGCATTATGTTATTACTTTTTTATACACCACTGCCCACTGCCATGAGCTGAAATCTGCCCTCCCTAAAGCCTTATGTTTTAGTCCTGACTCCCAGTGTGATAGTACTTGGAGGTGGAGCTTTTGAGGTAGTTAGATTTGCAAGAGGTCATGAGGGTAAGGTCCTCATGATGGGATTAGTGCCTTTACAAGAAGAGACACCAGACAGCCTGCTCTCCTTAGCCCTTTCCCCTTGCACATACCAAAGTAGCCATGTGAGCACATGGAGAAAAGGCAGCCATCTCTAAGCCACGAAGAGAGCCCTCACCAGAGCCCCACCATGCTGGCACCCTGATCCCGAACGTCCAGTCTCCAAAACCATGAAGAAAAAAGCAATTCTGATGTTTAAGCCATCTAATATATGGTATTTTGTTACAGCAGCCCAAGCTGTCCAAGATGCTCACCATAGGTCAGCAGGGAGCTCTGTTTGGGTTGGTTTGAGTGAATAAAGCTGCTGGAATAAATGTTGACAGTTGCTTTGCTTCAGTGTCAATTCCTGGCCCAGAAATAGTCACATGGAGCAGATGTACATGGAATTGGGGGGAATAGTTATTTGCAAACAGTAGTAATGCCTACCACAATAGCTTCTAATAAAGTCAGTCCTGGGAACTCCACCCTGATGCCCTTTTCCAATCCTAATCACCTCCCAAATATCTCACCTTTCAACATCATAGTCAGATTAATTCTCTTCCCTCTCAACACCATTATAATGGCTCACCAAATTTTAGCACATGAATTTTTGCAGGACACATTCAAACCATAGTACATGCCAGTGTTCAATGGTATTTATTGTGTTTATATTTTTAAACCCCTATCTTTTAAAAGTACACACTGGGTGCTCAAAGGCATGGTGGTTAAGGCGTTGGACTCCCAAATGGCTAGCCACAGTTTGAGTCCCAGACCTGGGCTTGCTTTCTCACTTTCCTTTTCTGTTACTCTCACTGTATCCCTCTAGTCGAATTTAAAAATTATAATAGTAATAATAAATTAAGTAATTACATATTTAAACGTACATACTGAGAGATTTACAGATAAAATAACATGATAAAATAATCTTTAGAAATAACCTAGGAAATAGAAAATGGGTGAACAAGATTATCTGTGAATTCACTATTAAAACTAGACAATAGTAAGTACATAATAGTCAATTATAATACTGTCCCTAGTAAGTGATTTTTTTTATAATATAAAGTTAAAAAAAGAAATTTAAAAAGTGTTTTCAGCCCTCTAGTTCTTGAAACTGTGGGCTATCACATTAATTACTCAAATGGTAAGAGGAAAAAAGATTATATGTAAGGAAAGTTAAAATTTTATTTTATTTTATTTTATTTTTTGCAGAGGTTTTTGCTATAGGGCACATGCGCTCACGAGAAAGACGGAGAGAGATAGAGAGACAGAAAGTGAGAAATCACCCCCCAGGGAATGGCCACATCACAATCCCTTCTCCTCCATTCTCCTCTCAGGATCTTAGGCAGGCACGCCCACGTACCCGGCATGAGTTTAAGCCACTGGGTCCAGAACTCAAACTGTGGTCGACTACATGGGAGTTCAGCAGCGTAGCCATTGAGCTAACTGCTAGTTCCAGGAGAGTTAAAATTTTAAATAGTACTAGCAGATGGCATACTTCACTGGACTTCCATATAGCCAACCACAGTTCAAGTCCTGGACCCAGTGGTTTGAAAATCATGCCAGGCACATGTATGTGCATGCCCAAGATCCTGGGAGGAGAATGGAGGAGAAAGGATTGTAGCATGGCCATCCTCCCTGAGGGGTGATTTCTCACTTTCCCTCTCACTGTCTTTGTCTTCCTCCCCAGCAAGCACATGCACCCTAAGGCAAAAACCTTAAAAAAAAATTTTTTTTAAATAGCAGATCCAGTATTTATCATAGTATATGAATTGATATGTTAGTACCTGGATTAATTTCTTGAAGAATAATAATGAAAATATTAGCCACACATAGGCAGACAACATTATATCTTCTTTAAATATGGTAAGAATTAATTAGTGTGATTTTCTAGGACTAATAAAGAGGGTTTTTTTAAAGAATTATTTTATATAATTTTATTTATTCATTCAATTTATTTTTAAATTTAATCAGAGAGAGAGGGAAAGTAAGAAAGCAAGCCACCAAGTTCAGGACTCAAACCGTGGTCAACCATGTAGGAGTGTCCAGGGCCTTAACCACCTCACCACCTGCTGGTCCCAAGGAGTTTTGTTGTTTTACAGAGATTTTTGCTATAGGGCACATGGACTTACCAGAGAGACAGAGAGAGACAGAAAGCAGGATGGCCATGCCACAGTCTCTACTGATCCATTCTCCTCTCGGGATTTTGGGCACACAAGCACATGTACGCAATGTGAATTTTAAGACTCAGGGTCCAGGACTCAAACCATGGTTGACTACATGGGAGTCCAGCAATGTAACCATTACACCATCTGCTGGTCCCTAATAAAGAATTTAACATTATGCCGCTAATCCATTTATTAATACATGCATCAGGCAGTTGTTAGGTACAAAGATGCATTACATGTACAATATTGAGTGGACTGTAACATAGCATAAATGACACCTTATTTATGCTCAAGAAATTTTCATTTTGATTGTGGATGCATAAATTAAACATATACCAGTCTAAGCCAATGCCTTTTATAATGCATTTCTAATAGTCACTCCCTCTGTCTTTTGCCATAGTAAAAGGGATTGCTTTTCTCCAAACACCATACATTACCTCTGTCCTCCATTTTTACCTTGCTTTCTTCTTCCTAATCCTTTCCTTTCTCTTACTTGAAGTCTCCTGTCTCCTCCTGGATGCCACACCTACACACCTACACACACACACACACACACACACACACACACACAGTTATCTCCTTTTTTCCCCCTCTTTTCCTCACTCCCAAGAGAATCAGACTGTGACACTCACACAGTCTTCGGTACGAAGAGAAGCTTTTAATTGTGAAGAGAAGCTTTAATACACTAGTCCAATTTTATTATGAGTGGAAATGTCTATTGTGGGATATCCTGGGAACCTGAGCCTTTTTTATTATTATTTTTTATTATTATTACACTGTTTGTAGAAAAACAAATTTTGTATATAAACTAGTAATTGTATTGAAAGCCATCTTCGGTTAGTAAATGTGCTATTTTTTTAATGACTGCTGAGAATCTATAAAGTTAGGGGCCAAATGGTGGCACAGTGGTAAAATGTGATGTTCTGTGAGGCTGACCTACTTGGGAAGGTTCTAGGTTCACATCTAGAGAACTCCCCGAGTATGCCAGGCACATACATGCTAATAATCCAGGCTGGCCAAGAGTAAGGTTAGATCGTGACATTAAAACTGTTAGGGTGGGGGACCAGTAGATGCCGTGATGGCTATGCTCTTGGACTCCCACATAGGAAACTGTGGTTTAAGTCCCAGACCCAGTGGCTTAAAACTCATGTGGGGTACATGTGTGTGCGTGCCCAAAATCCATAGAAGAAAAGGGATTGTGGTGTGGCCATTCCCACCCCCCACGGCGGGGGGGGGGGGTTTCTGACTTTCTGTCTCTCTTGCCAGTGCATGAACCCTATAAAAACCTCTCTCTAAAAAAAAAAAAAAAAAAAAAAAAGGCTGTTAGGGTGGTACTGGCAGGTGGCATGGTGGTTGAGGCACTGAACTCCCTCATGGCTGACTACAGTTCAAGTCCTGGATGTGGTGGCTTTCTTTCTTTCTCTCTCTCTCTCTCTCTCTCTCTCTGTGTGTGTGTGTGTGTGTGTGTGTGTGTGTATGTGTATGTGTGTGTGCATGTGTGTGTGTGTCTTGCTCTGGTCAAATTTAAAAATGATAATAGTAAATAAAATTAATTCTTTTTTAAAAAAGACTATTAAGGATTCCTGTATCCCTCTTTGTCATTCTGTATCTCTCACTCATTGAAGAAATAAACTTTTTTTAAAAAAAAAATTAATGATTTGCATGTATTTCTCACTTAAATATCAACTAATTCACATAAATGGTATCACCTAATGCACTTCGCTCAGTGCTTCAACAATCACTTGTGGTCAAGACTTGGACAAAGAAGGGAACTAGCCTAGGGACTAAAGAGGCTTAAGCTCACACCCTAGCTACAGAATGGTGCTAGACCCTGAGGCTCCTAGCTCCTGCACTAACTGCTACCTCCATGGCTATATTCCCATTTGTTATGCTATGTTATAACTGTTCCCAAACCCTTTTATGACAGGTTAACAGAATCACCAATCACAGCTAAGACTTAACTGAATATAGGCTACATGTCAAGTTGTGTCCAAGCATTTCATGGGCATTAACCCATTTAATCTTCACAACAGCCCTTGACGTATATATTAATAGGATATTTCATACTTGAGGTAAACTGTTTTTTTAAAAAAATATGTTATAGGGCATGTGTGCTCACCAGGGAGAGAGGGAAAACGTGAGAAAGTAAGCCACCAGGTCCAGGACTCAAATGGCAGTTGGCCGTGTGGGAGTTCAATGCCTCCCTTAACCTCTGTGTCACCTGCTGGCCCCAAAACTATTTCTTTCTGTACTTTTGCAAACTCAAAACATGTTGCAGTTGTCCTAAACTAAACGCAGATACATGGAAATAAGAGTCCAAAAACTGAGAAAGCAGCTAACTTAATCATAGGGGCAAGTCTGGAGCTGAATACTATATCCCAGAATTTAATCAGGAAAATTGAACCAGAACAGAAGATAAAAGTATATGAGACTGATAGGTTCATGCACCTACCATTTGAACAGAATCCTAACCTGTTTCCTGGCTTTAAGCATAGTTCCTTGGCGGTTCTTTGATTTAAGTTAAAACTGGTTTTCTTAGTAGTAACGAGTGAACTCACCTTTGAAAGTAGTTAGGTTATGTAGGAAATTGTGTGATCAATGCAATGTGGGTGGGAAGGGAATGGAGGACAATTTTGGACACTGGAGGTGGTGTGAGAGGAGGGTGGGAAGGGACAGAGGGTCAGAAAGAGGGGTGGAAATAATTCTAGGAACTAGAATTGGAAATTTATTTTTTCTGTAATGTGCATGAGTCACTATGCAGTGTGTACTGGATGGGAGATAGCATTTTGTGTGCTGGAATGATACTTAGGGAAGGAATGTAAATTGAGTTACAAAAAAAAGTTTCAGGAAAAAAATATATCTATTCAATGACTGCAGTAGGATATGTAGCCCCAGTTAGGTGCTACTTTATAGGATGTGTAAAGTTAGACTTGTGCTCATGGAAATGTGTGTGTCACATGTGTTTGCTAGGAGGGTATTCGGATTGATTAGGGTCTTTGGTGATTCAATAAAATGTGGGGGGAAAATGGTATAGAAAGCAAACATAGATAACAGAGACAGTGTGGGAAGAGAACAGGAGGTGGCAGAGGGTAAGAGATAGGGAACCAAGGATGGGGGGAAAAAGCAAAACATACAGAAAACAAGAAATGGAAGATCATTTGCTAAGAATAACATATTTGTTGATGTGCTTGATTGAGACAAGATACAGTGTACTCTAGATGGAAAATCTCATTTTGTATGCTGTAATGATGTACAGTGAATGAATGCAAATAAATAAATTGGGAAAAAAATGAGAATAATCTGGAAAATAAAAAAGCTATTTGCTGCTGCTGATGTGGATAGTAATGCCTTTGTCTTGACTGATATGTATGGTATTTCCTCTGAAAAAATGTAATACACTGTAAAGATATATGTGATTCAATGTAATATGAACAATATTATTATAATAAATAAAATGGAAAAAAAAAAACATGTTGCAGTTGTAACCTAATGGCTATAGGAACTCTACCTAGTTACCTGGTATTATCCCAATGTCTGAGGCAAGAATACGGATGTAATGATCATTTACAGATAATAATATAGGCTCTGGGCATTTTGCTTTACCTAAATTATTTCTGTACCTCACAATAGTATTACAAGAGAGGTTTTATTCTCAATTGATAGGTAAGGAAAAAGACCTAGAAAAAATTGAGTAGCCTATTTGAGATCACACACGTCCTGAGGGCTGATCACCCAGTTGTCTGTCAGTGAAAGTCAAGACACATTTTCCTATATGAATGCTCCCTAGGAAAGTTCAGTGTTGTCTGGAGAAACAGTTAACGGGGGGGTGGGGGAGGCAAACTCCATAGACAAAGTAGATAAAGACAAAAACACTTCGAGTAGACTGTCTCCATGGCAGGGCTGTGGCCAGGCAGGAGCTGCTATGAGTGACAACACCCTGTGCTGAGTCACTCCTCACCCTCCCAGACCTTGACCAGGGCTCTCTCCCGCTCACCTTTGTTTCTTTGTTTGGTGGATGAATCCAGTGTTTGCTATTCCAAACTAGCTCCTCCAGACCTTTACACAGAAGGTGTTATGTTTGACTAGCCATGTGGAGTCACACCCATTCACTAGGTTCTCCAACTTTCTAACTGTCCCTTCTCCCTAAGCATTAGATCTTTGAGATGGTGGGAATTTATCTGATGTACATGTCAACTTAGGTTCATCTTTTGGAGTTTTGAAGGTTATCTTAGCACCATTGGCTGCCAAAAGCCCAAGTTCATCCCAGCAACCAAAGGACTATATGGAGAAACTATTTATCCTTCCTATAGTTAAACTCCACCTATTTCAAGTAGTAGATAAGATTTAGTAGTGGATAAGATTATTTGAATAATGGAGCACAAAGTTCTGGAAGATTATATTTTCTAGCTTTACCATATCTCTGCTTTCTTAAATAGCAGAAGATATATTGTTCATGGGTACCAAGGTGCTACAATTTAGGCACTGTGACTTCTGGAAGCTCGCAACTAGAATGCAAATAACAATACTGGGTGATAAAATATAGCTAATGAGAGACAGTGTGGCTATGGCCAAAGCATGGGGAAATTTGTTAAAAGTTAACCAGAAGTGGGGTAGTTGGTGGTATAGTGATTAAGGTGGCTGGGTCCCACATGGCCAACCACACAGTTTGAGTCCCATGCTCTGAAATTTGAAAAACACTCTGGGCACATGTGCATGTGTGCTTAAAATCTTGAAAGAAGGGAGAAAGGGGAGAGAAGAAATTGCAACATGACCATTTTCCATGGGGCGGGGGGTGATTTCTCTCTCTCTCTCTCTCTCTCTCTCTCTCTCCAGGAATTCTGTGTCCTCTGACAATTTTTTTAAAAGTTAACCCAAAGCATATTGTATTCAGAATTTTAAGTGAGGACTAAATAGATTTATCAGTGAGGCATGTTCTTAAACCTAAGACCCAGAAACTGATTGACTAAAGGATATAGAAACACAGTAAATGTGTGTGAATACCAGGTATAGTGTGGGTGAAAGAGTAGAATCTGAGGGAAAACATTCGGAAGAAAAATAGAGAGGCAAAGCATTAATGGGACAAAGAAATGAGGTATTATCTGTTGAAGATAATTTTATAGTATTATCAACTGGACTAGGGAGAAATGCACACGTTGGAATATTCACTTTATAAGCTAAATAACATGATTGAATGTATAAAAGAGCATGAAATAAAGAATAAAATATTAAAAATAAATAAATGTGTCTTCCTAAAGTTCATGTATCAAGACTTTATTATGACAGAATTAAGATGGTATAAGCTTCGTTTGACTATGATGTTGAAAGGTAGGGACTTTAGAAAGGGATTTGGTTTAAGATCATCAGAACATTAGGCCCTGTTCTGGTGATCACATTGACTCCTGGTGACCAGGTCACATTGAATCCTGGTGAGTTTATAAGGAGAAGGGATAAGACAGAGACAGAACTCAAACATACTCGCTTTTACATTTTATCATGTTACCCATCAGCAAGGATTCAGAGGAAATAGACAGACCTGTCCTGATCTAGTCAGTTGTCACCTGATTACCAATATGTCCAAACTCTACTTGGGCTTTTTTCTCTGTACTTCATGACTTCTACCAGCCACCTAAGACTAATTGATGGTTTCCTAGTAGCATTGGACAGAACACTTGCTGTCTGAGAAATTCTGCATGCCTCTCAGCACCAGCAAAGACAGGCTACTCTTCAGTGTGTAACAACCAAAAGTTCCATCCTGCCAGAAACCCTTTGGATATCTTGTCCTGCATTTACTACGTATTTTTGTAATTCCCATCAGTGCTACTGCTGAGAAAATCAGACTCTAAAAACAACCTGTTTCTTCAAAGGTGCTTACGATGAGCCGGGTCTGAGCAGAATTCGAGACATGGGATGGCTCAAGTTTCCAAGGCCACTCCTTCCACATGACCCTCCCAGTCCTTCACCCTAGGCTATAGGAACCCTGCAGTCAAAGGGAGGAGCTCGTCCATGCAGGGTTGTTCTGGGGCTTATACCTTCTTAGAAGGTGACTCCACTCCACCGTCCTCCTTCTCTGAGAGGTCCTGTTAGGAAGTAGAGGAGCAGGTAGAACGACATGCTCTTTGGAACACTGAGGCACCTGGTCCTTGAAAAGAAGGAAAACAGTGCCAGTATCTGGGCAGAGCTACTCCAGGAAAATGGAAGAAATGACGTGTGGCAGGCACAAATGCCTTTTCATGACGTGGGAGCAAGTGGAGGCTGAAGTGGAAGATGGAAATTCCTACCTCTGCCAAAGCGTACCTGACCTTTCCTGTTTGTTGATTTAGCAGCAGAGACAGTCAATAAACAATCTGAGAGTCCAGAGGGCTCCTAGCCCAAGCAAGTCAAGTCAGTGTTTACTAAGTTCTGAGCACATGCTCACTCAAACATCTGTGTGCATAATTTACAATGTCCCCAGCAAGGTCATACATATTTGGACCACAGAGTGAAGACCCTCAGCCATGGACATTCTCATTTTTCCACATCTGATACCTGTTCACACCTATATGTTAAAAATAATACATAGTATATCTGTTAGTTCATATGAATCTGATACCTGTTAATACCTATATAGTAAAAAGAATAGATAGTAGACCTTTTTGAGATAAACACAGAAGTATCGGGGTAAGCTGTACACCTGAACATGAGCCTACAGGAAAAAACAATAAACTCATTAATCAAGTGAAAGTGTGAGTGGAGCATGCCAGAAGAGGAGGTTCAGGTTGGGGAACCCCCAAGACTGCTCTCAGTGATGGTGCCTCAATGCAGAAGCTCTTGGATTTGGCTGTACTTTTTTTTTTGAGAAGTTTTTGCTATATGATGCGTGTGCTCGCCAGAGAGACAGAGAGATAGAAAGTGAGAAATCACCCTCCAGGAGGAATGGCCACACCACAATCTCTTCTCCCTTCTCCTCTCATGATCTTTGGCACACATGCTCACATGCCCAGTGTGAGTTTAAGCTGCTGGGTTCAGGACTCAAACCATGGTCAACTACATGGGAGTCCAGCGATGCAGCCATTATGCCATCTTCTGGCCCCGGATTTGGCTGCATTTTAAATCCTGATGTCTGGGCCATAGCCCAGCACAATGGAATGAGATTTCTAATGGTAGGATCAAGGCACAATTATTGAAGTTCTTCAGGGAAGTCCAATGTGCAGTCCTGATAGGGACATTGCTGATGTGAAGGGGTTAAGCTCACAGTGAGGAGTGAGAAGGTACAGAATATTGATCCCATCTTCGCAACCCACCACCTACACAAAAAGACAGTCAATAGTCCTTCTAATTCTTTAGAAACATGAACCATCTTCCATTCCTCTTTCAGTCATCTTCTATGCCAATATTACTATGAACCTCCTAAGTGGGTGTAAAACACATTTTTTTCCTCTCTGCAGCTCCTTTGCTTCTGTCTTAAGCTAGACGGATGCTGCCCATGTGGTGACTGCTATGTGCAAGAGCAAGAGGCTTCTGGGCACTTGGTGTGTGGCTGTGAGTGTAGATACACACTTCACACTGAAACGCTGATAGAAAGAATGCAAAAAATCTCATCAATTTTATATTGATTACATGTGAAAAAAATATTTCAATTCTGGGACCAGTAGATGACTTAATAGTTACGTTGCTGGACTCCCACATAGCCAACTGCAGTTAGAGTCCCAGACCCAGTGGCTTAAACTCATGCGAGGCACGTGTGCATGCATGCCCAAGATCCTGAGAGGAGAATGGAGGAGAAGGGATTGCTGTGTGGCCATCCCCCCGGGGGGTGATTTCTCACTTTCTGTCTCTCTGTCTCTCCCTGTCACTCCGGTGAATGCATGTGCTCTATAGCAAAAACCTCTCTTATAAAAAAAAAATTCTATTCTATTGGATTAAATAAAATAGATTATAAAATTAGTTTACACCGGTGTCTTTTTACTTTTTTATTGTTGTTGTTAAAGTGGTTACCAGGCCATTTCAAATGACGAATGTGCCTCAATTTGCATTTCTCTCAGACAGCTCTGATCTAAGATGCTCATTATTTCTGACCAAGGCTCTTACAACCTTCTCCTAATTGGGTTTCTGCCTCCCTCCCCACCCCAAACCCATTCAAAACAAATTCAGCTGACTTACTCCCTTGCCTGTGTCCTTCATGTCACACCGTCCATCCAAGCATGGCACCTGCTTACTGTTTGCCTCCTGCCACTCTGCCGCTTGGTGCGCCCTATCCCAGTGTCCTTCCCTTCCCACTTCCTCTGCCGGGAATTTCCAAGAATGGTCCTCATCTGTCAGTGAGAATTCCTACTTGTCTGTGAGCACCTCTTTCCCCCAGCCTTCCAAAGCAGAATGTACCATTCTTTACCCTGCACTCCAGGAGCCAGGCATCTCATAATATACCCTCCTCATATTGGTCACACCCACAGTATCAGACTGTTCTGTAGCATCTTCCTTTTGTATGATTTTTTTTCTCCTTGAAGGCAGAACAGTAGCTGATTTACAGCATTGTGCTTTGTACTTAGGAGAGTCAAAAGACTTTTGATTGATGGGAGGAAGTAAATGAATGAATGATACAATTGTGAAGACTGAGCATTGGAAGAGTTTGCTGGTTCCAATATTCTGTATTTACACCAGCGTTAGACAGTTCTCGCTGTCTAGATACCAGGTAGGCGCCAATGGTAAACAGTCTGATCAAATGTCTCCTACACAATTGTCTTTTTCCTGTGATCCCCACTCACATATCACTGGAGATGATTTGAAGGTGCTTGCTGACGGTCTCTCTAACTGGCTACAAAAATAAAACTCCCTTCCTCTCCAACCTCTGCCCCTCTTTTCATTGATAAGCACCGGCAGCCCAGCCTAATATCTATAGGCCATCACCTCCCCCCATCCCAGCCCCACTCTCTAAGCAGAATTGTTTCTCCTTATTCAACTGACATGACTGCTGTTAGTATGATTTATCAAGGAATAAACTTCAGGACTATGGCGCAGCAATAAAATGCAGTGTTCATGAGTCAGACCCATATAGGAAGGTTATTGGTTCTCATTTGGAGACCTCCCTGAAAAAGCTGGTCACATTTGTGCCCCTGATTCAGTCTGACTGAAGCTGGGAGTAGATTGTGGTGTCAAAAACCTGTCAACGGTGTGGTATCTTTCTCTCATCACAGAATAAAAAATATATTTTTAAAAGGATAGGACTAGCTGGTGGCATGGTGGTTAAGGTAACTGGGTCAAATATGGCTGACTATGTGACTCAAACCCCAGACCTGGCAGCTTGCGTGCATGCCCAAAATCCTGAAAGGGAAAATGGAAGAAAAGGGATTGTGGTGTCCATTCCCCATGAGGGGTGCTCCTGCTCTCACCTTCCCTTTCTCCCATTCCCTCTCTCTATCTCCAGCAAGTTTCCCTCTCTGGAAAAATTTTCCTTTAAAAAAGATAAGCATTGATATTACAAGACACTGGAACCTGAAAGATAGGAGAATTGAGGGGTAGCAGTGAGGAGAAGAGTTAGCTGGGATCATTAGCAAAAAAACTTGAGAACAGTTTTGTAAATTACTCAAGCTTTTCATTTCTTCTCTCTCTGCTTACCTTTAGGCATTTAACATCTCACTAGTATTTCCTAGGTATGACTCAAGAAATTGAGATGAAAATAAAACTCATAAACATCACTAGTTTTGTCTGTCCATTAATTAGTGACCAGAAGGCCCTCTGGAGTCAAGGGACTGAGTTTGGGTCCTTTTCCCCCTACTTCATAGCTGTAGAATCTGAGATGAGTTATTCACTTCCATGAAATTTAAGTTTCTCTTCACAAAATTGAAGATAAAAGTAACACCTACTGTGTTAGGAAGAATGATGGTTTCCCAAAAAATATCTACACTCTAGGCCTCAGAACCTGTGAATGTTACCTTCTATAAGAAACAGGACTTTGCTGGTGAAATTGAGATTTTAGGACCTCAAGGTGAGATCATTCTGAGTTATCTGATCCCTGTCTAATCACATGAGGGGAAAATCATTCTCAGCTGTGGTCAAAGAAAGACATGCCCATGGAAGAAAGCTCTGAAAGTTCAATGTAGCTGGCTTTGAAAATGCAGAAGAAGGCAATGAGTCAAGGAATAGGAAAGCCTCTAGAAATTGGAAATGGCAAGAAAATTAATTCTCCTACAGAACCTCCAGAAGGAGCCAGCACTGCTGACATCCGGATTTTAGCCTAGTGAGAACTATTTTGGAGTTCTATTGAACTACGAGATGATAAATTACCTTTAAGTCACTAAGTTTTGGGGACTTTGTTACAACAGGAAACTCACACATTTCTCTTGTAGAATTGTTGTATTAGATTATGAAAGGCCACATATTAGATCTTATACATAAACAACTATTTGTCCATTTTGTTCCCTTACCCTAACATGACTGGCTGTTTTTATAAACCTGTTTACTTTTTCCATTAAAAAACAAAACAAAACAAAACCCCCCAAAAACTTGTGTTAGTCATAGAGAAAACTATAACTGGGATGACATCTTATACCTACTACTGTCTTTATTAACTAGCCCAAAACCCTTATGTTTACCCCTGGTAACTGACCCCCTATAAAAAGACTATTCAAACTTTGGTCAAGGCTGTAGTTCTGGCTGTAGTTCACAATCAGGCAATTGTTAACATTTTGAATTTCAGTCTTTTTTTTTTTTAACATAAAAAATAGTCAGAGGATACATTCTCTTTCCAGAGAGAAACAGAGAGAGAGAGAAAGAAAGAGAGAAAGAGGCTCGGCCCCCAAGTCTCAGGCTGTAGTCTCTGGCCAACTAATAAAAACTCCCTTTAAACTTAATCTAACTTTGTTGGTTGTTCATTTGGTGGCACTCTACAAGAAGATGAGAATACTATGTACACTGTGCTTTGACTAGTACTTGGTGAATAGTGTTTTAGATACACACACACAAATGTACATATACACCTACATGTGTTTGGGTTGCCCAAACTCAACTCTGTGAACATTTTGGGCTAGATAATTGTTTGTTGCAGGGTTTGTCCTGTGCACTGCAGAATTCTTATGGCCTCCATGACCTTTACCCACTAGATACCAGTAGCACTAACCCCTCCATCTCCGTGTGGCAACCAAAAATGTCTCCAAATAGTGTCAGATGTTCCCTATTAGACAAAATCCCCTGTGGTTGACAATTGTTGATATGTACATCAGCCATTGTTGTTTTTTACAATGTTGACGACATGCAAGACACTGTGCCTATTTCTTTTGCTAGCAATCATGATTTGAATAAAATGTGAGGGAAAGTTTATGATCTAAAATTACTGGAATCTTGGGGCCAATCCTGTAGTGTAGTGGTTAAGAGAACTGGATCCCGCATGGCTGACAGAAGTTTGAGTCCCAGCCCCAGTGGCTTTTAAAAAAACACACCAGGCAAGTGTGTGTGTCTGTGTTTGTGTGCCTCAAATCTCAACAGGACAGAGAAATGAAGAAGGGATTGCAGTGTAAACACACCCCAAGAGGGTTGCTTTCTCTTTATCCCCCAATATCTCTTTCTCTCTCTGTTACTCTCTGGCAAGAGAATGTATCCTTTGACTATTTTTTAAGTTAAAAAAAAAAGACTGAAATTCAGTAATATTAACAATTACCTGATTGTGAACTACATTGTGACCTCCAAGTCAGCCTATAAACTCAGGGGAATGCTCATGACTGGTGTTTCAGTACACCCCACAGTGCTAAGTTCATAAAATAATAGAAAGTAATCTTAAGATCACTCTGATAATTTCACTCTATCTTAATAAAGAATCACCAGATAATGTTTGGGTGAGTGAACAGGAAGGAGGATGTATGGATGAGAACATGGGTGAATGGGAGAATAGCTTAATGGAAGGATGGATGGATGGATGAATGGATGAATTGAGGGATGAATGGATGGATTAAGAGATGAATGGGTGGATATATAGATGAGAGGATAGATGGGTAAGTGGGAGGATGTATAGGAAGATGGATGAAAGGCTAAATGGATGGAAGTAAGAGGAAGAAAGAAGGGAAAGTGGATGGATGAAAGAATAAACTAGTGGGTGGAAGAATGGACAGGTAAATGAATGGGAGCATAGAAGAATTGATAGATAAATAGATAGATGGGAGGATTGATGGATGAGTGTAAGGATGGATGAATGGATGGATGGATGGATGGATGTGAAGATGAATGGGTGAGAAGGAGGATGAATGAATAGATTGGAGGATGAGTGGATAGATAGGAGGATGGATAGGAAGATGAATGTATGGATTAAAGGACAGATATGGAAGTATGGATGGATGGGTGGGTAGATGGTTGGGAGGATGAATGGATAGAATATCTAACAACCTAAAATGAGGTTCAGAGATGTTTGTGCAATTTAAAAATTGTATATAATTTCAATCCTTTCATCTGCACTCTCTTTTTTCCTCCCTTTCCCTCTCTTCATACAGCCATAAATAATAGAAAAGCTCACTAGATCTAAAAATAAGAGATCTCACTTGAGTTAAATATTGATGCTTAATAACTACATTATATGAAACTGGAACAGCTAAAGGATCAATTATATACTTATATCTCCATGAAAGTCTTGTATCCTACGAGTTTATTAAACATCCAAGCATCTCAATAGCACAGCCTGTGATAGTATTGCACAAGTCCATCTATTAATAGATCTCCAAAGGGGAGAGTTAAAGGAAATTCCACCAGGTTCTTTGTATGGCACAGATTTATCATATGTCAGACCAAATGCTGACAAGATTGATTGAGACATTGCGAAACTTCAGGTGGTTCAAGACTAATTCAAAGTTTTGGCATACTGAAGAAACAAATATGAAAAACATTGCTTCTAAAATGCAAAATGATAAAAATTTCCAAAAAGGTAGAAATGGAATCAGTAATACTGAAATATGAGAGAACCAAACAATTCTATTCTCTTTATTTCTATTATTTTCATGTTGTTACCCTGTCCCACCACTTCCTATTCCTAAATTGGTTCTATAACAAACTACAGGTTGAGAAAATTATTATT
Organism: Tupaia belangeri chinensis; assembly: GCF_000334495.1. Taxonomy (NCBI): domain Eukaryota; kingdom Metazoa; phylum Chordata; class Mammalia; order Scandentia; family Tupaiidae; genus Tupaia; species Tupaia belangeri. The sequence continues at coordinate 4,257,815 of NW_006159510.1, forward strand.
GTAATTGTTCTTGAGTATCATTAAATAATGCTCTAGAGAAAGCAGTAAATGATTTAGAGAGTTGTTCATTAGACTGTGAGTGTCCCTTTAGATGATACCCACTCACATTGACCATTTTATTGCCCTGGTACATGCTTTCACAATCTGTGGATGCACCCACTTCCCAATAAATGTTTTTCAAATTAATTAACCAATTAGTCAGCACTTCTATTGCAGGGAAATCAACTACAGCTATTCTAGAAGTGAAGGTGGAGAAAGAAGTAAGAGTCATTGAACATCAGGCAATCAGCAAACTCTTTTATCAAACACCCATATCATATATAAGGCTGTCTTGCAGACATTTGTCAGAAAGCAGATGGAGTCAGATAAGACAGGGACTGGAATCAAGTTATAGTTATTCTTGTGGGATGAATTCACAAGACATTTAATTTTAATCTTTTATTTAAACATCTTTTACAAGCAGGTATTGTTAGTGATTGATTTCCATTTTTACCTTGGAGAACCATGAAGCCTGTAGTACGCAGCTAGTTAATGACAAACTTCAAGTAGAACTCAGGTCTGCCCCTTAAGATGCATCACAGCATTTGCCGATCCTCTCCTATTCTATCCAGAGGGAACCCCTCAAGAATGAAGTAGATGGGAAGAGTATTCTACACATTCTTGGAATTCTAACAGCTCATGCACCTATACATTAAATGCATTTGAGTTTCCCCATCATTTTAACAATTAAAAATTCTTCACCAACTTCTAAAACACTCTTCTATTGTAGTTCCATCAACTGTGAGAACCGTATCTTTTTTTTTTTTTTTTTTTGGAGGGGTTTTTGTCATGCTGCCGGAACTCCTAACAGAGACAGAAAGCGAGAAATCACCCCCCAGGGGGGATGGCCATGCCGCAATCCCTTCTCCTCTATTCTTCTCTCAGGATCTTGGGCACGCACACACCGCGCCCAGCGTTGAGTTTAAGCCACCGGGTTTGGGACGTGAACCGCGGTCGACTACATGGGAGTCCAGCAACATAGCCATTACGCTAACTGCTGGTCCCTGTATTTTTTTTCCCCCTAGCCATAGGGTTCATAGACTCACCCAAGAGAGACAGACAAATAGGGATAAAGCAACCCCCCATGGGGCATGGTCATGCCACAATCCTTTCTCCGCAATTTCTTCATCCTGTCAGGATTGGGGCATACATGCATATGTGCCCAGCATGTTTTTCAAGCTGCTAGGTCCAAGATTCAAACCATGTTTTTTATCTTTTTTTTTTTTTTTTGGGGGGGGGGGGGGGGGGTTTTTTGTTTATGGGGCGGTTGCTATAGGGCGCATGCCCTCACCAGAGAGACAGAAAGTGAGAAATCACCCTTCAGGGAAGATGGCCATGCTGCAGTCCCTTCTCTATTCTCCTCTAGGGATCTTGGGTATGCACATACATGAGCCCAGCATGAGTTTTAAGACACCGCATCCAGGATTTGAACCGTGGCCAACTACATGGGAGTCCAGCAACATAGCCATTACATCATCTGCTGGTCCCAAGATTCAAATCATGTTGTTGATCATGTGGGATTGATTGTTTTAACCATTAGGCAATGGGGCTGGCCCTTGAGAACCCCATCTATTAATGATTTTAAAATCCCAAGCCTGGGTGAGATTGCCATGGAAGTGAGTGTAGATAGAGAAAAGACACATAGGCCAGACTCTAGAGTACATCAACATCCAGCAGAACCAAGGAGAAGCCAGCAAAGGATGCTGAGTTGATGAGGTCAGTAGAAACAAGGCAAGCGTAGTGTTGAAGATAGTAAGAGAAGAAAATGTTTCTTGCAGGGGAAAGAACCAACTGTATTAAATGCTGCCAGTAGGTCACTTAAGTGAATCACAATTCCAAATTGACAGTGGAATTTCATGGGACAAGAGCTGCTTGAGAGGGTGTTGAAGATGAACACATGATGAAAGGGGTATTTACAGAGATGGCATCCAGCTGTCCACTTGCTAACATACCCAGTATTTGCCAGAGTGACACAGTTGAATTATTTTGTTGCTGAACATATAAATATGATATTCTCTTTAGACCTAAAAAGATTTCCTTTAGTCATCATCCTAATAGTCAGATAATGTCTCAGGAGGCAGAAATTCTTTGCAAAAACATTGATAAATGAATTATAGAAATCAATACATTTATTTAAAATATTCTCAAATCTCTTCAGTAAATTTTTGTGATGCAAGATTCTATATATTTATTACATTATAATGCATTTATTCATTCCTTCATCAAACTAATATTAAACACACACTATGAACTAGATACTGTCTTGTGTTAAGGATACAACACAGGACATAGGACCTGCCCTGCAAGTTGCTTATGAGTTATTGGGAAAACAAGGAGTAAAAATATGAGTTTAAGCCATGAAACCAGATGATGTTGAGGAAGATATAGGATGCTGCCAGAGCCCTACCAGAGAAGAGGACCACTCACCTCATCTTGGGCAACAAGGGAAGGCTACTTAGAGTCAGAGAGCCTTCTTTCCTAAGGAGATCCCTGAAGGAAGCAGAGACCTAAAGGAAGAGCAAGAATCTGGCAGACTATGGGAGATTAAGCATTGAAGAGAAAGAAACAGTATTTGTTCAGGCCTGGAGGCCTCTTCTGAGCTCACAGTTTCAAAAATCTACACTATTGTTATTGGTTGGGGAAGGGTAGGTCATGTTATGATTGTAACTTAGTTCTTATGCTCAAGATAAATGGGTATTGCTGAAGGCAGTGGGTGGAACACACATGATTCCAAACATTTCTGTGACTACAGATTCCAACAGGATGTGAAAGGTTGCAAAGAAGCAACTCTGCAGTGACATGGGAAATCTGTTCTACCACACTGGGTCTGAGTTCCCAGATTCTCCCACCACGATGACATTTCAACTCCAGAGCCACTTATAAAGACTAGCACAAAAGGTCAATGTCTCCCTGTGTGACCCTCCCCTGTGCCCCACTCACCTCCAACTGCTCATATTGATGCCAATAAGAGAACCCGTGACTCTCCAATCTTTCCTCAAAGCCAGCATCAAGTTGACCATCTTAGAGGTGAAAATTCAGATCACCTCAAGGAAGACAAGCACCCGTTCTGGGGAAGACACATACCAGGCACCTCTTCTCCTAAACTCAAATAGAGACGCTGTCCTTCAAAGTTTTCTCCTATGGGTCCCCTCTTGTCTTACTGGAACAACCTACAAGGAACCACTGTAACATGGTGCCTGTTACTGGGCACTTTTTAAAAACACATTCCCCTTTCTCTGCTAATTATTTTAGAATTATTTATTTTAAGTTTACTTATTATTTTAAGACATTTTTTGCTATAGGGTGCATGTGCTCACCAAAGAGACAGAAAGTGAGAAATCACCCCTGGGGGGATGGCCACACTGCAATCCCTTTTCCTCCAGTCTCCTCTTGAGATTGGAACACACATACACATGTCCAGCATGAGTTTTAAGCCCCTAGGTCCAGGACTCAAACTGCATTTGACTATGTGGGAGTTCAACTACATACCATTATGCCATCTGTTGGTCCCAACTTACTATTTTTTTTTTAAAGTTTGTTATAGGCACATGCACTCACCAGACACACACACACACACACACACAAAGAGAAAGTGAGAAAGCGAGAGCAAGCTGCCATGTTCAAGACTCAAATCACAGTTGGCATGTAGAAGTCCAGTGCCTCAACCACTATGCCACCTGTCAGCCCTTTTTCTGCTCATTAATGGGCCATAAGTATACTGAGCCTGGAGCTCTGACTTATGGGGCAAATCCTGCACATAGGCGTGGACTACAGAGCTCAGAATGAGCTCAGAACCCTGAACTCACTGTGAACTTGAAAGCCAGTCTGCCAAATGCTGATCTGCTCTGTTCCACTTGCCCATTGGCAAGGATGGTGGAAACAAGTTCAGTCCTTGAAGAAACTAACTGCGCTTTACTCACTTAGCAAACTACACTGTATTTCAGGACCTCTGTTGGACAACAGGGATATAGACAGATATTTTTTTTTTTAAATTGCCCACTTGAAGAGTTCACATCTAATAGATAACTTTATAACAGTATTTTTGAATATGAAATATGTGTGTTTATTATATATCTAGGCTCCAATAGACCAAACCAAAATGGAGTCCCTTCTACTAAGGTGGCATCATTAAACTGCAATTTTAAGGAAGCTAATACATCCCCTAAATAGACCAGTTTTTCCTGAAAATAGAAGAGTTCATTCTACCTGAGTCAGCGCTATAAGGAAATGCAACTTGTACATGTCTTATGTTCTTAAAAGAGTTAAAACAAAATCACTCATAATGTCAATAACTAAAAGCAATTATTGTTAAAAATTTTGTTTATATCTTCCTCTTCATGGCCTTGACAGTTCTAGCCATTTCTTTTTCTTACTGACAATTAACAATCTGCTAAACAGAGTTTCTGATGATCTTCAGCCTAGGAATTAAATATGCTAATATTTCTCCAAGGTTGAAGCCATACTCTGTGCAGTTTATTTTTAACTACACAGACACTATGAATAAAAATTTACCAACTTATTAACTATGAAAAATTTACAAATCTCAATGTACATGAGATTTTACACATTTCTTATATCAAGTTTCACACCTTAGAGAAGATAAATTGAGGTCTATTTATGAAAATAAATAGCCCAATACAGCTAGCGACTAAAAGAAAAAAAAAATCTCCATGCATGAACTAAGTCAGATACCATTATTACCCATTGGATGGTCTGTGACCTTAGAGAGTTTGTGCAAAAGACAGAATATTTCCTTCCCTGGTGGATAGCCGTGCAGATAGGAGGTCTGTGCAGAAGTGCCCCTTTTGAAGAGATTAGACTGGTCTTTTGCAACATCAAATATTTATTATTTTAAGAATATATTTTAAGTTTAAAATGTTTCATATAGTACTAGAATTTTAATATCTAACTTGTCCAACTCACCTCTCCATTTTCTTGGCTAGAAGTTCCAAAGCCTTTAGGATCAATTATGAAAATAAACTATTTTATACTAATGCCATCTTCAAATTTTCTTTCTTCCTTCTCTATAATCAGTCAATTATGCAGTTATCAAAAAGTCATCAGGAACTGCAGAGCAGAGCCACCTCCTTTTGCCAATAACTAACAAACAGGTCTTACAATCACCTCCTGTTTGGGACATTGTTATCACATCTTATTCTTCTATGTCAGAGCTATTCCTTCCTTATTCTGTACATTGGTGTCAGATCTCAACATATAATCCAAAGTCAACATGGTAATTGTTGAGCAAGACTCATACTCCAATTATGAAAAATGCCACCCTCATGCCCAGGTCAAGCAAGAGCTAATATGGAGAGTTGCAAGAAATAGTAATGATAATGAATCCATAGATAATGTTGCATGGAGAATATGGACTGTCAAAATGTTAGCACTTTCAATAAAATCACAGTAAAAGAAGCATACAAAGAATAATCTCAAAATAAAATCTCTACTTATTTGTGTGCTTGAATATTTGTTAAGTAAAAATGATAACAGACTATTGTTTTGTACTAAGCTTCTGCCTTAGAGCCCACTAGACCAAACCAAAGTGGAGCCACTTCTGCTAAAATGGCACATCATTAAACTGAAACTTTAAGGAAGCTGATAGATTCCCCCCAATAGACTAGTTTACTTGAAAATAGAAGAGTCCATTCTACCTGAGTCAGTACTCTACAGAAATACTATTTGTGCACATCTCGCTTTCTTAGGAATGTGTAACTGAAATAGCCTTAAATGTCACTTGTACTCATCGGATTATTTGTTTTAGGAACATCTTGATTGCCCAAATACATTCTTCCTTTACTTTACCTCCACACTTTTCTTAAAACTAGGCAAGGTGACACCAGATAATGAGATTACCCAGTTCTTCATCACAGAATTTAGCCAATCACTACTGTCCAAGACTTCTTATTTCTACCCCCTCCCATTCATGACTTTTTCCTTTAAAAGTTCCCAAAATCTGTAAGACCTTGGCAGACGTTATGTAGGGCAACTTGGAGTTTCTGGTGTTTTGGAAATTATCCTAACCCCGGCCCAAGCAAAATCTTATGCCTCAGCCTTCCTTTTTCAGGTTGACATGTTAATGGTGTCCACTCAGGCACTGACATCAAACTGGGAGTTGGGTGTGAGACCATCGTGTGAGGGTGTCTGTGGGTCCTCTGTCCTACTTGTTGTTTCTAGCCCTTGTTACCAGAAGAACTGAGAGTCTGAAGCAGGCTTCACTGCCTTCTATAGATACCTGGTAGGGGCTTTCAGTCCCTCAGGCTCTTTACTCCACCTACCCTAAAAATAGCAGGAATTTAAAATACTCTTCAAGAGTCCTAGTGACTTCAGCTCCAAGTTGTCTTGTCAATGCTAAAGGAAATTACAGTGCAAGAGTTGTGTGTAGTCAATCTGAGGACACTCCTGAGGACATTAAATTCCTTTCTATAAAGGTTTGACTTTGCATCTAACCATTAGCCCAGTGGCTATTCAGTGTCACTTAAACATGGATTCTTGGTCCAGGCAATGGGGCTCCTCTGCATGATGCCGGAGCCTTGTAAGAGTTCTGGGTTCATCTCTGAGAGAAACAGAGAGGGAGAGAGAGGGATTCTAGGTTGACAAGGACACTCAGGCAATGCATGCCCATAATCCTAGCTAGATGGGAGGTGAGATTTTGATATGGAGAGACCCTGTCAAGGGTACTTTTGGGGACCAGCAGATGGTGTAATGGTTATATCACTGGACTCCCACGTAGTTGACCATGGTTCAAGACCTAGACCCGGTGGCTTAAACTCATGCTGGGCACATGTGCATGCATGCCCAAGATCCCAAGAGGACAATGGAGGAGAAGGGATTGTGGCATGAGCACCCTCCCTGGGGGGTGATTTCTCGCTTTCTATCTCTGTCTCTCTCTGACTTTCTGGTGAGCGCACACACCCTATAGCAAAAACCTCTCTTAAAAAGAAAAAAAAAAGGTACTTCTGTGTGTGTGTGTGTCTGTGTCATGAAAGAAAGAAATGAACTTTAAAAAGTGTATTAAATAGGGTAAATATGCTATAAATCATTCACAATCTTTTACTTTTCAATGCCTGAAAGCATCAACTCACAGCCCATATTACATTATTATTTTATATAAATATTGTCATTATGACTAATACAGTGCTTTAGAATTTTTTTTTCCTTCATGACAGAGCACGTGTGCATGAGAGCAAGAGAGTGAGAGGAAGAGAGACGAATACTCTCCACAGTGTCTGGTCACACCACAATCCTTTTCCTCCAGTCCCCCAGCCCAGCAGATCTTGGGTACTCACACGTGCTCAGTGTGTTTATCAGACTGATCAGGCTGGGGCTTCAAGCCATAGTCATCACCTGGAATCCATCTTCTCTTGAGCAGTACATTATCACTGTGTGACAGAAGTAGCCCAGTATTATAGAATTTTTTTTTCCTAATAATTTTCTTGCCAGAGGACATACACACTTTCCAGAGTAAAAGGGAGAACGAGAAAGAGCAGAAAGAGAGAGGAAAAAAAAAAAAACCCCCCCCCGAGGGGGGATGCCCACGCCACAATCCCCTCTCCTCCATTCTCCTCTCAGGATCTTGGGCATGCACGCCCACGTGCCCGGCGTGAGTTTCAAGCCACTGGGTTCGGGACACGAACCGCGGTCGACTACATGGGAGTCCAGCGACATAGCCATTACGCTAACTGCTGGTTCCCCCTAATAATTTTCTTGCCAGAGGACATACACACTTTCCAGAGTAAAAGGGAGAACGAGAAAGAGCAGAAAGAGAGAGGAAAAAAAAAAAAAACCTCCCAATAAGGTGCATTCGTACTGCAATCCCCTATCCTCTGTCCTTCCAGTCAAGACCCTAGGCACACACACAAAGGCACTTGGCATGTTTTAAAAGCCACAAGAGCCAGAATTTTAACCACAGTTGGCCATGTGGGTTCCAGCTCCCTTAACCACTACTCTATGGGGTTGGCCCAATGCTTCAGAATTTCTAGGCAGCAATTCTTACATGCATCACTCTCTTCAAAAGTGATATCCATGAAGCAGGAGGAGGAAGATTATTGTCCTCACTGAGGAACCAAGGAGGACTTTATATGTTTTTGGAGGTTATAGGAACCAAGGAGGACTTTGCCTGCCTCCTGAAGTAGGTAACTAACTTGCTATCCTAGAAGTTTCTATCTTTCAGTATTTCTAGGGTACTACAAAAACCTGAGTGTGCAGTTGTTCTTCATGGTTTGTGGTTACTTTTGCAGAGCATTGCTGTCACCTGGCGAAGTTATTATAAATTAAAAATTCTCAGACCTGACTCCAGACCTGCTTATTCACAATGAGTGCTAAGAATGAATCTGTGCCTTGTGGATTAGAGTTTTTAACCCTATATTAACTTCCACCCAATTCTTTTCGGCCTATGGTATGGCCTATGGCTATGGCTGTCCACTGGCTATGTACTCAGAAAAATTCTCCATGTTTTTAAGGCTTCCCATCTCCCATCTTCCTGGGCACATGTTGACCTTTAATACCACTTTGTTACACATCTGTCCTGCTCCAAACTCATTATTACTTTGAAGTTTTGTTTTCCATCAAGTATAATCCATTGTATTTATCTATTTGAACTATTGTAACAAAATATCACAGACTGGGCAATTTAATTAACAAAAATTTATTTTCTCATGGTTCGAGGCTGAAAGTTCAAGAATGAGTGTCTCCTGAGGTCTCTCTCCTCTTTGCATGGCTCTGGACCTCTGGTGAGGGAGGCAGCCCTGATAATCTCCAAACCGCATTTAGGGTCCTCCTTTCATTTTTCTTGAGGAATAAAGCATATCTGCATCCAGATAACTTTTGTCTCATGCTATATATTCCTAGAGGTCTCAGTTTTTCTTCTTTCTCATTTTTCTTATTTCCTTTAGTCTCAGCTGGTAGTCCCTCTGATGATGTAATCTCATTTGCATTCCTTGTTTATGCTGAGAGGGCTGATTAAATTCACAGTTCACACCCATGTTTATCTCTTTATGAAATGGTTGTCCATCCACATTCTTGATCTTTTCTTCAGAACAAGTTTTCTGATTTTTTGCAGTATGGATAGAAAGAATTTTTCAAATTTTCAAGTCTGATTCCTTTTTGCTTAACAATTTTTTCTCCAGTTTATCTTTCTTCTTACATTACTATAAGTAGCAACAAGAAACCAGGCCTTCAACACTTTGCTTAAAATCACCTCTACTAAATATCCAAGTTCATTATTTACAAATTACAGTTCCACAAAACATTACAACATGTTCAATGAAGTTACTTGCCACTTTATAAAAAGAACGGCTTTTCCTCCATTTCCCAATGATACTCTTTTCATTTCTGTCTGAGACATCACCAGAGTCACTTTTAACATTCATGTTTCTAGCAACAGTCCCTTCAAGGCAATCTAGGCTTTATTAACATGAACCTCAACATTTTCAAGCCTCTATTATCCAGTTCCAAAGCCATTCTCACATTTTTAGGTATTTGTTACAGCAGCATCTCACCTCTGGGTGCCCAAATCTGTGTTATTCAGAATTATTCAGAGAAATAGAACCAATATGAGGCATATAAAAATAGTCATATGTTGCTAACAATGACTATACATTTTTGAGAAATGTGTCACTAGAGAATTTTGTTGTACGAACATCTTAGTTACTTAAAGCTACATGATATAGTCTCTTTCACAGCTAGGCTATGTGGTATAGCCTATTATAATGTTATAGGACAACTGCCATATATGCAGACCATCATTGACCTAAGTATTGATATGTAGCACATAACTATACAAATTTATTTTAGGTAATTGGCTCAAGCGATTATGGAAGCTGGCAAGTCCAAATGTTGTAGTTCAAGTCCAAACGTCATTTTCTGGCTGAATTCTTTCTTGCTCCAGAAATTTAAATGTTAATTTCATCCAAAAGCACCATCACAGAAACACCCAGAGAAAATGTTTGACTACATCCTGGGCACCTTGGCCCAGCCAATTTATTAATAGTACATAAAACTAATGTTTACATACTCTACAGCTCTCTTTCATTTCTTTATTTTCCTTATCACAGTTACCACAGCTGTTACCCAAAATAGGAGAAGAAAGCCAGTCAGGGGACCTGGCAGTACCCCACCCCAAACAGAAAGGTTGACTTTAAAGACAGTGAGGCAGAAGGATGACTACCACATAGACTTATTAAGTTTTCTCAGAGTTAATAGGCTAGATTAAGACAGTTTACACTGGCTACTTCTCCTACTGTGATTTTTACAATATAGCAATAAACAATTGCCTAAAACTGCTGGAATTCATCTAGCCTCCTGTAGGTATAATCCGATAGTATAGTTGATAGCAGAATCAAGTTACTTTTATTAGGAAAACCAAGAAAACACACGTAGTGCTAATCTCCAGGCAAATTTTCAATGGTCAAGGTTGTTCTTCCCACCGTAAAGTGTGCAGTGCTTTATAAATTCGGAAATCCTATTTTTCGGGGTAGTTTGACTGTTGTCCTACTAGTGTTGACTATTCCTTTGCTGAGTTTACTTTGTCAAGCAGTCATCTTTACAATTGAACATGTATAATATATCTATCAATTTACAAGAGGCAGTAAACAGGTTTTATGATCAAGCTATTTTTTGTAATTGCTCATAAATGAAAGTCTGCATGATATCTTGTACCCAGATGTGAACGAATTAGTTAAGTAGTTTATTCTAGACAAAAATAAACATAAACTGAGGTTGCATGGGTAGTCCAGGATAACTTCCCACCCTATCTTAAAAAGCTGGGGACAGTGACACATGCGTAGTCCAGGATAACTTCCCAGCCTATCTTAAAAAGCTGGGGACAGTGACACATGCTTACAATTGCAGCTAGTTGGGACTCCAAGGCAGGAGGATCACAACACAGCAAGACCCAGTATAAGGCAGTACACACACACACACACACACACACACACACACACAGATAAATATGAAGCAATTTTTAATGTCATTAATGTGATTTGGTAATTTAAAATTAATACAGTTACTGTCTAATGTGTTTTAACATTTCAAGTAGAACCTTAAAACGAAAAATGATCAGTTTTAAGAATTTAGTTTGAAGAATAATAGTTGGTTACTTCGGTTCTACCTCTGTATCTTGGCCTACAACCAACTGGGTGTATGTCAGGAGGGCCACAGTTTGAGATCTTATCACTAAAGTCCACCAACAGTAAGCGCCCTGCTACCCCTACACTTGAGGAAGAGGATTGACTACCTTGTATCTTCATCCAGAGAAGACTGGTCTGAAGTATTGCTGCATTAGACAATCATTATAACAGCTGATTTGGTATCTCTACTGTACTGTTATGTCTTAACATCTAGCACATTGCTTGGCCCTGAAACTAAGCTTAATTAACCTGTACTATTGGAATGAATGAATGTATCCAACTAGTTTATAACAATTACTATGTGCCAGGCACTATTTAATTGCCTTTCAACTTATTAATAATTTAATCTTTTGGTCTAGCCCGTGGCCTGGTAGTTAAGGGAGCTGGATCCCACGTAGCAACTGGCCAGTTGGAGTCCTAACCCTGGAGGCTTGAAAAACATACAAGGTACAGATGTGTGCATGTCCAAAATCCCAAGAGGAAGGAAAAATGGAAGAGAAGGGATTGCAGCATAACCCTTCCCATAGGGAGTGCTTTCTCCTTTTCCCTGTCTCTCCCCTGCCCCGAGCACACATACCTTCTGAAAAAAAATTTTTTTTAAACTAATCCCCATAAAAACCCTATACATAAGTGCTATTAATAGTCCCACTTTACAAATGAGAAGATATGGCCTGGAGCACCTGTACTACCTGTCTAATGTCACACAGTTCATCAGAGGCAGAGTTGGAATTCAGACCCATCAATATGACTCATCCCCACTAATGACTATGGAAAGATGAATAGATGGATAGAAGACAAAAGAACCATCCTGAGTCTGCTAAGTGATTTGGAAGCCCTCAAGAACCTGGGAACCAGCAGTTAGAGTAATGGCTATGTCGCTGGACTCCCACGTAGTCGACCGCGGTTCGCGTCCTGGACCCGGTGGCTTAAAACTCACACCGGGCGCGTGTGCGTGCGTGCCCAAGATCCCGAGAGGAGAATGGAGGAGAAGGGATTGCGCCATGACCATCCCCCCTGGGGGGTGATTTCTCGCTTTCTGTCTCTAATGTCTCTCTCTGTCTGTCTGGCAAGCGCACGCGCCCTATAGTGAAAATCTCTCCAAAAAAAAAAAAGAACCTCTTCATCACCTTAGTAACTGTGTAAGGGTTACTAGACAGAAACTCTGCTCCCCCAGAAAACAGCTTTGGTCATAATGTGGACTATTGTCTTGGTCAAACAGTCACCAGATGGCCAGACTGCCCTGGCCCCTGCACATGGCAATGCCACTTGGGCATAAGCATGCTCATGGCCACACCAACAACTTGCTGTGGGGACTTAGAGAACAGAGGGGCAGAATGAATTCAAAGCATCCAATGCAGCCACTGTCATCTTAAGAAAAGACACCCAGGAGATCAACCCTATTAAAAAATGGGAGAAGGAGTTGAAAAAAAAACACTCTCCAAAGGTGACATATGAATAGCCAAAAGGCATATGAAAAAATGTTCGACATCCCTCATCGTAAGGGAAATGCAGATAAAAACAACAATGAGGTACCACCTAACCCCAGTCAGAATGTCTAAGATTAAAAAAACAAAAAATGATAAGTGTTGGCGGGGGTGTGGTGAAAGGGGAACTCTTTTACATTGCTGGTGGGAATGTAAATTGGTCCAGCCCCTGTGGAGAATAATTTGGAGATTCCTCAAAAATCTACAAATAGATTTACTATATGATCCAGCAATCCCCCTCCTCGTTATCTACTCAAAGGACAGAAGAATTCTTCATTGGAAAAGTGCTTGCACATCGATGTTTATTGCGGCACTATTCACGATTGCTAAGTCATGGAACCAACCCAAATGCCCCCGTATGGAGGAATGGATTGAAAAACTGTGGC
>NW_006159510.1:4270894-4302086 GCF_000334495.1 Tupaia belangeri chinensis
GACTAACGGTTGTACAAACACAAGAGATGGGTGTGACTGTCAGATGAGGTGTATGTGGAGGATGGGGGCCTAATGAAGGACATTTGGAGAAGGGATACGAAGGTAGAGCATTGATGGGATGGGGAAGTGTGGTGTTACTGGTTGAAGATATTTTGATCAATGGGACTGGGGAGAAATGTTCACATATTGAAATGTTCACATTTTAAGCTAAACAATGCATTTGAATGTATATACAAAAAGAAATAATTTTAATAAAAAATATATTAAATAAATAAAAAAAAAGAAAAGATACTCAGGAAAGGGACATGAAGCATCACTAGACAAAGGCTGCTACGGCACTCTACATCCTGCTAAGCCAAAAGCCACTCTCTAGCAGTTAGTGGGTACCGGGTCAGAGGGGTCAAGTGTTCACTGCCCAGAAATTACCCCTGAATAAATAATGTCCTCACCTCACTCTGTTCAAACTCCACCCATCCCTGGGTGAAGGTTCATATGCAGGGAGTGGGAAAGAGAAAATGGTCAATGGGTAAGGAAAAGCTGATTCTCAGACCACACAGATTGCTACAGACAGAACTACTCCCCACGGAGCCTCAAAAGACAAGTGAGGAACATGAACCTGGGCTTCAAAATGAAAAAAAAAAGAACAAAGGGAAGATGAAAACTTAAAGGAGATTGTAGGTGATGTTAGAAACCCTGGAGGGTCAGGGAAATAAGACAACAGCCAGATGGGAAGCAGCCCAGAGTTGCTCGTTTGATTAGTGATAATACTTCTTCGTGTGTAGCCCCTGCTTTCAAATCTCTGATAACTCAGATTTTACTTTTCATCCTCCAAACCATAATCTGGCTGTAACCTGAGCCAGGGGAAGGACTCCAGGAAAGCTGTTCAGTGGCCTTGGAAATTATGTACTCTCTACTGAGGACAAGCCAAGGAACCCATGCAAGTGGGGACCTGTGCTCATGCTGGTCCCTGAGGTGCAGTCTCCTGGTGGTGTCCACTCTCAGCCAAATGTCCACAACAATTAATGCGGCTCCTTAAAAATCATGTTTTAAATATAGAATGAATAATAAAAATTATTTGAAATCAGCATTTTCTCTCTCTTTTTTTTTTTTAATTTACTATAGGGCACATCGGTTCACTAGAGAGACACAGAAAAAAATGAGAAAGCACTATTCAGGGAGGATGGCTACACTACATTCCCTTCTCTATTCTCCTCACAAGATTTTGGACACACACACAGACATTCCTGGCATGTATTTCAAGCTTCCAGATTTGGACTTGAACCACAATTGGCCATGCGGGATCCAGCCACCATAACCACGACAGCACCAGCTGACTCTAAAACCAGCAATTTTCAATGATATGCTCCAATATTTGAAAAACATGTTAAAATTTTAATAGATACTTATTAAGGATACAGATCTTAAGTAATTATCTCCAAATTCTGGTGTTATGTTAATTAGGACTTCCTTCTAGAAATTTAGGTCTATATGCATTTTCTTTGAGAGTAAAAAATTATTTTAAATGTACTTATAAAGAAGTCTGTTAATTAATTCTTCCACTTACTAAGTTTTTGGCGGTCTGTCCTTCTAGTATCACCAAACAGTAACATGAGAAGAAGTTAACCCAGAAAAATATGACCAAGCTTTTCTATAGTCTCAAATTAGGCAATCAAGAGACAGGTGAAGGCTTGAAAAACATACCAGGTGAAGGTGTGTGCATGCCCAGAATTCCAACAGGAAGGAGGATAAACCGTATTTGTAGGTGCTATTTATAGCCCCACTTTACAAATGAGAAAACCATTGGAACTAGCTGAGCCATCAGTATCCTTAAACAGTGCTGCCTAGGTAAATATAAACTACTTACATTCTCTCAAGCAACCAGTGACCCCTTTAAAAGGTGTTCAAGCTCAGAGAAGAGTGGTGGCAGCAAATGTGGCTGGATCTCTGAGTCTATCAATAGATGAAGGTTTTGTTTTGCTGAGGACTGGACCAGCTGTCAGAGAAAAAGGGATAAAAAGGGAGTCAGAGATACTCTATGGCTTTGGCCTGAACACCTGGAAGAAAGTGTTATAAACAACTGAGATGATTCTAGGAGCTGGTTTGCAGAAAAATATCTAGAGCTCAGTGTTAGAGATGATAAATGCCAGAAAGCCTATCAGACACCCACATGGACATTCAAGTGTGCATTTAATAGAGAGGTTGAAGTCAGTGGAAGTATTTGGACCAAAGATAAAAATGTGAGGGTCAACCACATACTGATGACTTTTAAATCTATGAGACCAATGAGATGACCATGGAGGTGAGTGTATGTGATAGGGGGGAATGGAAGTTGGGGGGTGCACCCAGACCCCATGTTTTATTCTAAGACACCCTCCCACACACACTGCTCCACTTGCCTCTACTCTCCAGGCAGGACCTCTACAGTTTTTCTGCCCAACATTCTGTTTCCTGCCAAGATTGGCACCTGGCCTGATCCAGCCTGTGCTGCTGGAGACCTATGACTGCATTGGTCCAGCCCTCCCTATGGAGGCCTGGATTCTGTGAGGAACAGATTCTCCAGAGTTAGCCAGCTGCCTCTCTGCCTAACACAGAGCAGCTCACATTCCCACAGGTCCCACCCCATTACACTGCTGACCTCTGAGCACTGCATGGAAGGGTCCTCCCTGAACGCCCTTGGCTGTCTGTCTCCCTGCTGCTCCTTCCTGTGCTGATGTTGTTCTGTTGTGCTTCCCTTCTTCCTCTCGGCTGTGTTCAGAAATGGCCCAGTAAACATTTGACACTGACAATGTGACATGAGCTTTGTACATCCCAATGACATCTGTGATCTAAAAATGTGAGATTTGTACAGATGTCAGCACACTGTGTCTAAGAGTGAACCCAAATATTGTCTGTGATGGTAGGAAGGCAAAGAAAGGGGTAATAAGACTGAGCACTTGGTTATGAGTTTTTCCGATCTTGCATAATTGAATCCCCACAAAATCCTGTTTTATTCCTATTTAATATATGATGAAACTGGATTTACCAGGGTTGAGCAACTTAAAGGTCACCAACTAGTAAGTGGCTGAACTGAGATTTAACCCAGAGATGGTTGCCTTATTAGCCCATATTTATATTGGTAAGTAATAATGACACTGCAGTTTACTACTTATAAAACCCTTCATTCACTTTACCTTCATTCTCTCATTTAGTCTTCAGATCAATCCTATGATTGATATCAACAGTTTATCTCATTTAATCCTTATGTCAATCCTGTGACTGTCCCCATTTCATAAATGAAGCACAGAAAGAGTAAATAAATTGCTCAAGGTCCTCATTTAATAAGTTCTAGAGCAAGAGTTTGAACTCACAGTTCTGGCTCCAGTAACACTCATTAAATACAATCAGCATTATTTAATGTTCTTACATGTATATTTATAGTCTCTCCCATTCCAAGAGGAATGCAAGGCAAATTACAGAAAACGTACTCTGTAATAAAATCGGGACTGTATGGAATGAAAAAATAAGCACAAAGGTGAACCAAGAAAGAATGTGAGCCTGAGGTAATTCCAGAAACTCATGCTGTGAGGTCTTACAGACTTAACCAAAGGAGGGTCATGCAGAATGGAAACCATGTCAAATGTGTTTATGCAACCCTAGCACGTGGTAGCACTTTCTGATCTATCCGTAATTACCAGCTATAGTTTAAGTACTTGATAAACCTCCTTTTATCCTGCTGAGTCTCCAGGTCAAAGACCAGAGTGTGTGGAAGGTTGAAAAATCTGACTCTTCAACAATAATCCAGAATCTAAAACAGGTCTAACCACTTGCTCAAGTGCAGGAAGCAATCAACCTAAGAGAGGTCATTGCATTAACCATCTTTTCTTTAACAAGAAGCAGACGATAATAACTTCTCATGCAGCTATCTGGAGTTTGCCCTCATTTGCAATGTTATAAAGTACGTATTGGCCAGTTCTCAGTTGCATGCAATGGAACCAACTTTAGCCGATAAAGCAGACAAGTTTACTGAGTACATAGGTAGCTTATAGAGGGAGCTGGATACCTACACCAGAACAAGAAGTCCAGGCTAAATTAATGCAGCCTGAACACAGCACAGTCATGCCAGCCCCAGGCCATTCACATCCACTCAGACCATCACTGCCTCGTCTACAAACCCCCTTTGCTGGATGCCTCCTTGTCCTTCCTGTGCTTTAAGTTGCTGGTTCCATCTCAAGTTGAGTTGGAAATGCCTCGCCGGCCAGGTCTAAATCAATGAGAGGAGCTGAGAAAGAACATATGTGGACTTTTGGGTCTAAAGAAGGAGTAGGCCTTGCTTTTTACCAAGACCCACATGAGGAAGACATACCCAGCACCATATAAAGGAAAATGAGCAAACATCTATTGGCAAAGGGAATGTGGCAAACACTGAGGTAGAGAGGTATTATCTTCCCAGCATCTCCTGTCCATCAAAGCAAGCCTCCGTCCCCAAGGGTCACATGACCCAGATGTGCTAGGATGAAGCTGCTGGTAACGATCTTGGGAGGCTGAGATGAGACAGGAGAAAAGAAGAGAAAAAGCAAAGAAAAAAATAAATAAAACCTCTTCATCGAACACCTACTGTACCAGCCACAGCCCTCAGCACTTTCTCATTTAATTCTCACAGAGGTTAATTCATTGTATTGTTTCTACTAGCTTTTTAGTTTTACTTCTTTTTATTTTTGTGTCTTTTTCTTTTGTTATTTTTTTGGGGGGGAGGAGTTTTTGCTATAGGGCGTGTGGGCTCACCAGAAAGACAGAGAGAGACAGAGAGACAGAAAGCAAGAAATCACCCCCCAGGGGAGATGGCCACGATGCAATCCCTTCTCCTCCATTCTCCTCTCGGGATCTTGGGCATGCACGCACATACGCCCGGCATGAGTTTAAGCCACCGGGTCCGGGACACAAACCATGGTCAACTACATGAGAGTCCAGTGACATAGTCATTACGCTAACTGCTGGTCCCTTTGTTTTATTTGTAATGGTAATTCTAGTAATTACAATCTGCAACATTTGTTTATCACAGTCTACTTTAAGTTATAATATTTCACTTGCAATGAAAGAAACTCACAGCAGCATAATGTCCTTTTACCCCAGGTATATGATGTTATTGTCATATTTTATTTCTCTACATGTCATAAACCCCACAATACATTATCATTATCATCATCACTATTATCATCATTATCCTTGTTCTAAACAGTGAACTGACTTTAAAGAAATTATAAAAGAAACAATTTTCTGTAATTACACTTGTATATTGAACTTCCGGTGCTCTTCACTCCTCTCATATCTGAATTTCCATTTGGGGTAATTTTCCATAAGTCTTTTTACTTTTTAAATTTATTTATTTATTTCTCCCATGAGTGAGTGAGAGAGCAAGAGAGAGAATCACCAAAAAAGGATTTGATGTTGCAATTCACACCCAACCTCAGCTATACCCAGATCATGAACAAGTATGTGCCTGGGGTCTCTAATGTGAACCCAGAACCTTCCCCTGTGGTTCGGCCTTGCAGAACTTCACATTTTACCATTGCATCCCTGTCGGGCCATTTCCTTTAAACCTTAAGAACTTCTTTTACATTCTTTATAGTGCAGGTCCATCGGTGCCAGTTTTCTCAACTGCTTTTTGTTGTTATTGCCAGCATTTTAAAGCACTTTTGGTACTGTAAGGATGTCATTTCATGTCTTCAGACTTCCATAGTTTCTGATGAGAGATCAGCTCTCTTGTTATTTCCCCTGAAAGTAATGTGCGGTTGCTCTCTACCTTTGAGATTTTCTCTCTGGTTTTCAGTAATCTAACTACAACATGCCTAGAAGTGATTTCTTTTTTAAAAGTTATTTATTTAATATTATTTATCATTATTATTTTCTTTAATTTGACCAGGGAGAAACAGAGAGAGAAAGTAAGAAAGTAAACTGCCAAGTCCAGGACTTGAACTGTGGTTAGCCATGTGGGAGTCCAGCACATTAACCACTATGCCATTTGCTGACCCCTAGAAATGATTTCTTTGTGCTTATCCTGAGGTGGAATTTACTGAGTTTCTTGAATCTGTGAGTTTGTGTTTTTCATCAATTCTAGAAAATCTTGACTATTATCTCTTCGAATATTTCTTTTAGTCCATTTCTCTTCTCCTCTCTTTCTGGGGGGCCAGTAACGTGTCTTCCATCATTTTATAATCCCACATATCTTGGATACTCCTCTTTTTAAAATATTTTTTCTCTGTTTAATATGTATACTTTCTATTAAGGAATCTTTAACTAATTCTTTTCTGTATTCCCTAAGCTGTTCTACTGAATTTATCATTTCTGATATTGCTTTCTTTTTCACTTCTAGAAATTTTATTTTTTTTAATTTATTTAATTTTATTTATCATTATTTTAAAATTTTCTATAGGGCACATGTTCTCACCAGAGAGAGATGAGGTTGGGGAGTGGGAAAGTGAGAAAGCAAAACTGCCAGGTTTGGGGCTTGAACTGCAATCAGCCATATGGGAGTCCAGTGCCTTAACCACCATACCACCTGCTGGTTTCTCATTTTATTATTATTATTTTAAATCTTGTATACCAGTCTGTAATTTTTAATTAGAATTAGTTATCAGTCATTGCACCTTTTAAGTGTATGGCTGAGCTTAACAATGTTTAGCAGTGGCTTGGAAGTATTCAATATTAAACTCAAGGTAAGTCACATTTATGTTTGCAAATACATTATTAGTAATTTTTAAACATTTAAAATCAACCAACTTGAAGTACATAACTTGTTCTCAAATGACTCGACTGAAATGACATCAAGACTGAAAGAAGCCTATGCCTTAAGTCCAAGTCTCTAACTAAGAATCACTATGTCATCACTGGTGAACTCATATAAGGGAACTTCAAGGCTGAGAGGTGCAGACCTCTTCCTGACCCTGCCAGATGCATTATAGTATGACCCGTGACAAGGGCAGTTATAACCACCAAAATCTCCTGCATTTGCAATGGGTACACAGCCAAGATGAGTGCAGACACCTATCAGGATAACCCATTCAAATTTATGTGTTCTAAATCATACTGTGGCTCCCTCAACTGGGACATTTCTACTTCAGATACCTGGTCAATTTCCTTGGTTCTATGGCTCACAAACAGGGGTTTGCCTCTCCATATGAATGACATGTTCTTGCCTTCTGGAATATCTGACAAATTTATTTCCATCTTCTACACGGTCAACACATCAGCAGAAGCACTCATGCTGGAAACAAATGGGGAGACAGCATTCTTGGCAACATATGCGATACTCATAGTAGCTGTTGTAGTTACCAAACCTTTTCTGGCCTCGCTACTCTCTTTTGAAGACTATGTACTTTCTAAAACGTCAGTGCAGCAGTAGTCAGAGAAATCAGGCACTTTGATATCTGTATGGAAATAATGAACAGAACCAGGGCCATTGTGGCCCACAGAGGTAACCATAGATCAACTCATGGCCTGACCACTCAGCAACTTCCAGCATGGGAAGGGCCACTTCACGTCCAGGACAGGTGGCTCTGAAGTGGCAGGCACCCTGGTCTTCACCAGAGGCCACAGCACACCCGCCACCCCACAGGCATGGCTAACAGGACAGGCATGAACGGCCTGAGCGGGTGGTGACCAGCAACATGGTGACAATTGTTCTCCGTTTTATTATTTCTTATAGTTACCATTTCTGGTGAGAAGTCTCATCTTCTCATCCCTTCTGTCCATCTCTTCCTGTAAATTGTTTCTCATTTTTATGATAATTTTTAAAGACTCCAGCTGCTAATTCCCACATATGAGCCACCTGTCAATCTAGTTCTGTTAATTATTTCTGTTCTTGATTGTGGCTCACATTTCTTGGTATCTCTAGTGGGTTTTCATTGTATATCTGACATTGTAGGTGATACATTGTGGAGACTCTGGCATCATGCTATCTTCCTTTAGAGAATATTGACTTTTGCTTGTTTGCTTTTCTGGCAGGCAGTTAAATTACTGGTAGATTTCCTTGATCCTATGAACAGTTGGCTTTAATCTTTGTTAGAACAGCTCTGTTTTGGTTTTCTTCTTAACTTCAGAGTATAGCCATTTGTGTATTCTGTGTACTATGAAGTTTTGACATGGTAAAAAATTTTCTGGCTCAGTACAGACTGCCCCTCTTGGGGATAACCAGTTCTTAGAAAAGGGCTCCGCTGGCAGTATGACTTTATAAGCAAACCAACCCATCCAGAGCCATTTATCCTCTGTCTGCCCGTCTGTCTGCCCGTACACCCAATAGGCTTTCATCACCCCAGCAGTAGATGCCATGCAAATGAGACAGCCCCTATAGCTTAGAGCCTGCTACAACTACTCAAACTTGCCAGCTCTGAACTGTTAGCCCTGCCCTGCCTTATATTTTCATGTAAACTCCACCAAAGGGTCTAGCTTCACTTTCCTCTTGTTCCTGTCTTCTGCCTCCTGACTGTCCTAGTGTTTTACCATGTGGCCCTTCCTGGCATGCCTCCTTTTCCTGAGACCTGTGAAGCTCTGTTTGCTGAGCCTTTCCTGTGTCTCCTCTTATGGCCACACCTATGACTATCATAGAAAAGAGCCCAGAATACCTTATTCTGGAAGTATGATCAGTGCCCAGGGTATTCCTTTTGGGATAATCACAGTATATGCCATGTCCTTCAAACCCAGTGGGATTTGAGCCCCTATGGTCTCTCTAGCAATGGGGAACTCTTAAAGCAGCTTCTCACTCTTAGCTTTCCATTTGCTGGTTTCTACCAGCTTCCCAGAGTTTCATCTCACACATAGGTGCATTAGAAGACAGCCAAGAACTTGAGACAAGATTGAGGAGACCCCACATGGGGATCACTCCTTTATGGGACTTTTCTCCTCAATTTCCAACCACTCAGGCAGCTCTGTAAACTCCAATTTGTTTCCTTCATCTGAGTAAAATTGCCACTTTTGGTTTGAGCTCTATCCTCTCGAACCCTAGGTTAGCTGAGATGTGCCCTAGCAGAAAGGTCAGATGAATATCACAAAGCCAAACACACTCACTTTGCTTCCTATATTTCAAGGATTGTGTTCTTCTAATTTCTGCTTTCTTTTGTGTGACCTCTGATGGTTTTTAAAATTTAACACAGATTTTATCATTGTTGGCAAAAGAGTTAGTTCAGTAAAAGCAACTCTGCTATGGCCTAAAACAGATTATCCAAAGAGTTTCTTGACATGGAAGTGCATTTAGATTGAGGCATAATGTGTAATCAAAACCAAAAATCCCTTACGAATTCAGAAAAGAATTACTTGCCTACTATTGTCACAAAATAACTTCGGTGATGTCTACATCCTAGTGTGCCTAAACTATATAATACAAACAGCTATAATTCAGTTGATATATTCTACACCTAGTAAGCAATAAGTAGTCATTTCTTTCTCCTTTACATTTTCCTTCCCTTGTGTTAATATTTGTGGATTTATATAATACTTGCTAATAATTCACTTAGTAGTGACAAAAATAGCTTTAAAAAATTTTTTCCAGAGGGTGCATGGTCTTGCTGGAGAGAGAGAGAAAGTAAGAAAACACCCTCCTTGGGGAATGGTCACATCACAATTCCTTCTGCATTTCTCCCCCTTTTGGGATGTTGGATACACACACACACAAACACACACACACACACACACACACAGGCCAGCATGTTTTTCAAGTTGCCAGGCTGGGACTCAAACCATGCAGTCATCCATGTGGGACCCAACTGCCTTAATCTTCACACCACTAACTAGCCCAACAAAAATAATTTTTAATATCATATCAAAAATAGGAAAGAAAAGTTCCTTTTCCACACTTTGGTATTTAAATCAATGGGACTATTGATATTTTCAGTAAACTAAAAACAAAATTAAAGAACAAGTTTCTGCCCCAAAAGCTTATCCAAATAACCCGTTTCTAAAACTATAGCTGTACTTGAATAACTGCCAAAGGAACTGGGCCTGAAATGCTACTCAGGCAGCTCAGGGTGCATGCGTGGGTGCTAATCTCACTCTAATTGGTTTTCGCGAATACTGGCAATTTCATCTGACACACAGCAGAGTGATGGCAGGAGGACGGACAGCCAAGTACAACACTCAGAGCACTAGCATATCCTGTCATAAAACTCTCAGGAAGAGCTTGGAAGTGGTATTTGCCTTTCCACTCCTCAGTTCTTATCTCCCATTTCCTTTGCCCCTAATCCCTCCAGTTGTACTTCAAATTTCTTCTCTCTTGATGCCCAGTCCAGTTTTATAGTTACCATAAAAAGAAAACACATTCCTTAGATATTCCAAGAAAGAAAAAAAGCCACCCTCAACTTTGAGAACAATCAAAGCTGACACAGCTGTCTTTCTCTTCTTTGAAAATGAGTTCAGTCACCCATGCTAGGAGCCAGAGTAAAATAAACACTTCAGTTGTTATTCAGTACAGAGTGCTGTGATTCAGAAGTCCTGATGGCTTTCAAAAGACGCCTGTGCAAATATTTACAAGCTACTTAGAACCTCAATCCCACTCCCACTTGTAAGCCAGGGATTCCGATGATTCATAGAATCACAGAACCTCAGATTTGGAAGAGCTGGGAGAGATCATTTTGTTTGATTCATTCCACTTCTGGGATTTTCCCTTAAAACACTCCTGAAAGGTAAGTATCAAGCTTCTATCTGGTGACAGGAGCTCATGACTTCTCAAAGCAGCCTTTCACACTGCTGAATAGTGTCAATGGTTAGAATTTCTTTCTTATACCAACTAAAATCTTCCTTTCAGAACCTTCTACTCCTTGGTCCTTGCTCTGTACTTGAGTTATACCAATGGATAGTCATCTAACCCATAAACACAGGTGGGCAAAGCATTGTAATTTCTTTTAAGTCTTCACAGTCTTAAACGAGCTTCCTTCTGGCAATGTTGGTGGCAATATTTAATCTTAGTCATTATTAGGTTCCTAGCCACTACCTAGAACCAGGGCAATGAGAGTATCCAAGGGTTTATCCAGAGCCAAATATACAGGGGATGTTCCTGAATTCTGTAACACTCAGTGTATCCTCTACCACTAAAATGCAAGTGGTCCCCTAAGTCCTATATCTCATTTATGGAAGTGTAGTCACTGTCAGTCACTGAGCCATCCCTGAGATCCTGCTGCCTTCCAGAGATGCTCCCATGGAACGGGAATCAGGTTGCCTCTGATCTTGGGGCTGACCACCTCATTTGTATTCTTTTCCTCCCAAAATGTCTCTTTTTGTTTTAATTCTTGAAAGGATCACTCTTCTCTATCTTACTACTTGAAGTCATTTGCTTAATTTCTCCTAAGCCTTTATGAAAGTCAAGAAGAGCCCTCATCAATAAACTTCCTTGCAAATGCCCCTGGTAATGAAATTTGAAGCCCACACATCCACCTGAAATGGGGTTGGTGGCAGGGGAAACAGACAAGGAAGATAAATGTAAGAAACCAAATACAGGGCCAGCAAGTAGCATGGAGGTTAAGGCACTGGATCCCACATGGCCAGCTTTGTGGTTCGAGTCCTGAATGCAGCAACTTGAGAATTATTCTGGGTGCATGTGTGTATATGCCCAAAGATCCCAAAAGGAGAATGGAGAAGAAGGGATTAAAGTATGGCCATCCCCTTGGTGAGAGATTTCTCACTTTCTCTCTCTCTTGCTCTTGCTCTCTGGCAAGTGCACATGCTCTATAGCAAAAATAAATAAATAAAAGAAACTTAGAAAAGAGAAAGAAACCAATACAACTTATAACTGCCAAACATAACAAAAGAGAATCATTTTCTTAATTTCCTTACACATATTTGAACACATCTATCACTTTTGCCTGAAATCCAGTTCAGTCAAGAAATTATTCCAATTTCCTCCCATAATTCCTACTAAAACATAGATTTCAGATTTTAGCCCCCATCTCAACCTGCTATTTTTTGTCCAAGTCTTTATTAAAATATGATGCTACGACTTAAACACAGTGTCCAAGATGAGATCTGACCTGGGAAGAAGACAATAGGTTCATAGAGAGGTCACTGTTCTTGGTAATATACAATTAATAAAGCTTAAGTATCAGTTTTCTTCCCAGACAAATCATACTATTATCTTATATTGAACTTTCAACCACAATAGAATTGCACAGTCTCTTTCTATCATTTTCTCAGAATGAGTGCTCACTGCTATACCGGAAGCACTCGCTTCCACTGCTGCCACAGACTCTGAGAGAGGATGCCGTTTCCTCCCAGAATCTCCATCACTTCATCCATCTGCCAAGTTCTTGTGGTTCTGTGGAATTTCAGCTTTTTGAGAGATCATCAACAAAGCAAGGGAAAACGTCATAGGCTGAGATTTTAGGAGAATCCGATTCACAACCACTGAGGAGGAAGCAAAGTTTCCATCCCCGGTGGCTTGTCTTTGTGTTGGTTTGATCTGAAGAACCTCATTAAGATCTTCTTTATGCCATTATAGCTAAGAAGACTATGTGGGGTAAAACCCTATCTATTGCAGCTAATTGGAGGAAACGCCAATGAATTGGTGAAAAGTCAAGTATATTTAGTAACCAAAAATATGCTAATTAAGGGTTGCTAAGTAGAAAAACATTCTTTGGAAACTATCTCTAAGAATTATTTTAATTATGCCAATTGTTTGTATGGTACATCTATAACTTTGACCTCCGTTTGCTCTTAAGCAGCATTATTTGCTTAGAAAGCTGTTTTATTAGCTCAAAGGTATACTACAACTTGAGCCCAGTATGATTATTACATATTCCAAATTACTGGGTTTCAACTTAATGAGGTTTTCATGCCATAAGGATTATAGGGTCTTAGAGACAGAAGGAATCTTAGTGGGTATTGAATCCAATTTTCTATCCTTTTCTGAAAGCCTCTAGAGCTTGACTATTTCCTGAGCCAGAATCACATTAGGTGAGGATATAACATAATTCATTAAAAAACTGCCATAGGAAATAGAAAAATGTATATCAAGGAGAGAACAAAGTGTAGGTTATAAACTACAGACTTTAAAAAGAGGCATGATTTAACACGAGTAAAAGGTAACCCTTAATTTGGTAAAATTGTTCAAAACAAAGCTTTTGCATAATGTTTGAGCTAATGGACCCTTCAGTACACAAAGAAAGTAAAACATGTTACTGTCCTCATTGCTCTCATAGAGCCAAGTTCATTGTTTTTGCTGTTCATAATGGGGGCCAAGTTGGTTCCAGCTGATGAAATCAGTGTTTTCACCAGAGAAAGCTGTGGAAAGAGCAATTTCTGACACAGCATTTCACAAAAGTACTGCTCAGAAAAGAATGTAGATGACGCAAAAATCAGACTGTCTAGGAGTGTCCTGAAAGACTGTCCCCATCTGCAGCAGTGTCGTTCTCTTGCGTACCAGTCAAGGTGAACACAGCAGCAAGCTGTCCACCAGAATGCCCGGCACAGTAAAGCCACACGTAACATTGAAGAGGATGGCGGGGGGAGACCGATGCTAGGAGAGAGTGCAATGGGCATCAGGAGCAAGCCTGCCTCTGCGTTAGGCACAGACACCTTCCCCAGGCACAGCCACCTGAGGAAGTGGCAAGAGCCCAAACACCTACCTTGTAGATTGGAGTGACAGCCCTCAGTCACTGTAGGCAGAATCTTCCCTTCTCATCACTTGTTTCCATAACTGGAAGGTAAGTATCATCCTACTATACTATTGATACCTACATCTTAAGATTTTGTGAGGATTACCTAAGACGCTGTATATAAAAATGTATTAGCACAGTGCTTTATGCATAGTAAGCACTCAAAAATTGCTCTTTATTATCTGTACATTGACCTGAGACTCTTCCTTTATATATATTTAACAGTTTTTAATTGCCAGACAGCATGCATTGCTAGAGAGAGCACTCGAGAGAGGCCATGCCACCACCCTTGTTTCTCCATTTCTCCATCCCGTCAGGATTTGGGCATGCTCACTCACATGCTGACATGTTTTTCAAACCACCAGGGGGGTCATATTCAAAACTGGCCATGTGGGATCCACCTCCCTCTGCTTAGGGCTTAGCAGCTGCACTACAGGTTTGGCCCAACCCTAACTTCTTTCTGGACTGATGTCAAGGCATTGGTATTCAAAATTGAGACTGGCCATGTGGGATCCACCTCCCAGGGCTTAGCAGCTGCACTACAGGTTTGGCCCAACCCTAACTTCTTTCTGGACTGATGTCAAGGCATTGGCTACTGGAAAAGACAAAACAGAATCAAACTTCTGTTGGAGTTGTGCAAAATAGAGGCAGTGAGTACAGAATTTCAACTCTTCCCAAGCCGCTCTCTGGTCTCACATCCCTAATACTAGCCCAAGTTTGCCTTTCTTTCTCATATTAATTTAAATTTTGTTTTACTAGATGTCAAGATGCACAATTTTCTGTATATCTTTTATGACAAACACTGGTTTATATCATAAATGCGTTTGAAGGAGACCATATATTTATGAGTGAAGATGGTATGACATAGTCCAAGTATTTTAATTAACCTAAGTCTCTAGATTCAGGTGTTAAAGAAATAAATAGTACAGGTTGCCCAGCCTCCACTCACTCCTTTCTGCTTCACAGAGGCAACTTCTTTCAATATTTTAGCTGAGCATTTTCAGAAGGAGAGGGTGTATGAATATATCTAACTAGAAAGCTTATAATGCTGTCTCTTGATTTTTCAGTTTTAGGCATTATCAATGACTTTCATCTTATCTGGAGGAGAACTAGATAGTCATAGCTGGTTGCTGCTCTCTGCCAAATACACACATGCACACACGACCATATGCCCTCTAGCAAATAAAAAATATAATAAAAAAGAAAAGATGGAGAGTGACAGGAAATGAGGTCAAGAGAAAGCAGCGCCCAGACCCTGTGGGAACTTGGTCTTGAATTCTTCTGCAAGATGAGTCTGGTGTCCTTGGGAGACCCACCAAGTGAGTACAACAGCAATAGAAGTCAACAATCAGACTGAAGTCTCAGGCAGGCCTCAGTCTTCTGGCTGTTCCCACCAAGACAGGGCATGAGGGAAGGAACTAGAGCTGTGCAGAGCAAGGGCAGGTGCTTGTTCAGCAAAAACAGCAATGTCCACTCCACCTGGTCTGGTCTTTCTCTACATCTGAACCTACCCCACAGGGTTCCCATGCAGCCATCTTAGAACCCAGCATGAAAGGCAGAGGACCAGGGAGGAGGCACTAGCTTGGTATAATTTTTCTTTGCCCATATGTGCCTATGCTGAGTGTGCATCAAGATTTTAGAACCCTCATTTCCAGAGCTTTCAAGAAGACTTCCCTCCCATGGTGGTAATTCTCCTTCCCATCCCTTTTGAAGGACTGTCCTCTTCTGAGCTGCCAGTTCTGCCAAGGCACTTCCTGTGCCAGCCTGAAGTCAAGCTCCACAGTGACCTTAGTCACTGCCATGGTCAACACAGCCTTGGCCGCTGTCACCTGTCACCAAAACACCTTTGTTACTTAATGGCACCAACAGAGCTATCCTAAAGTGACCCAGAACTAGGAGTCACTCTGGACTTAGACGGTGAAACCTGCATTTTGTGGCCCAAGATTTTTACCCTTGTCTTGGCCTTTGACTTATGACTTGACTATTAAACCATGCCTCTGGTTAACTTGGGTGACCCAGTTTTTATGTAAACCCAAATCAAGCATTTGCTGCAACAGTATTTGACACCCTGGTGTCTGGGTCCTCCATCTATCCTTGGCTCTAATCCACAGATTTCTGGGATTTGTCCTCCAGCTCATCATAAAAACACAGTATGAGATTCGTGTTACTGAAGTGTTGTTATTGTTGTTGTTGTTGTTGTTGTTGTTAAATGAATCAGACTCCTCTTGAGTCGGCCAGGTTTATAAACATGGGTATTAGCATTTTCATTTCCTTTGATTTGTGAACCCTACTGTGTTCTCCTCTGTTGTCATTGTGTGCATCTTGTCTTCTTTATGCAGTTGAATTTGTGAACTTGTAGAAGATGGTGACCATGATCATCTTTCAGCTTCCAACACCTCTGTCCTCATACCAGAGGAATTACTACATTCAAACAAATCAAGAAGCACTCGAAGAACTCGAAGAACTATACATGCACATCCCACAGTGGGGGCTGACACTGTGTGTCCAAAGCTGAACTAATACTTTGTGCACATTTTATCAGCTCCCCACATGATGAGACAGATGGTGCCCAGAGAGCACGCTGGAGAATGTAACCTGGTGAGCAAACAGCACATAGCCAAATAAGAACACAAGCAAGAAAGAGTAGATAGTCACTCCCTGGAAATGAAGCTTCATGGACCTCATGGGCTTCTGCCCATTAACCCAGCTTAAAATGTGTGTGTATTTAACCTCACAAGATCAAAAATTGGAGGTCACTGTACTGATCCTGGTGAGGGAGCATTATGGCCTGGACTAGTGCAGCATGCAGTGGAGAAGGGACCAAAACGATGTCTAGGAGTGGATGTTGGTGTCCTCCATCTGCCCTTGATTCTATTTCACAGATTAGATGTGGATGATGAGTGTTCTGGACTGAGAGCATCTGGGCACTAGTTATAAGAAAAGGAGAAATGTTTTAGGCATAGGGCAAGATCATAAGAGCAATGAGGCATTCAATTTTGTCAGCTTGAGTGTAAAGATTTTCTCCACCTCTGGGAAACACTGAGTAGTACAGGGTGCATAGATTGAAGTGGGATAGAGGTGAAAGTGGGAAGCTGGTTTGGAGTAATCAGCACAGATTTGAGTATGGAAGATTACTTAGCGAAGGAAGCAAAAGAGGAGCTGCGAGACATAGAGGTGCCAGAGCCAAGGAATAGCTCCAAGAAAGGAGGTATGACCAGCAATCAGAGCTGCTAACAGCACAAGTGGCCCCAGGACTGAAAACATCACTTCATTCTTCAGATCAGTGGAGACCTACAGAGGGTGGCTTCAGCCAACTGGCACAAGGCTAGAAAGAGAATAGGAAGAGAGGAAATGTGGTGACAAGAGCATAAAATATTGGGTCATCAGAAAAGTCATGACACATTTTTGCATAGAAAAACAGAAAAATGCATCATTACTTTTCTAATGAAACAGCACTTTCTAAAGGGTGATTGGCTTGTGACCTCCCAAGAAGACCTAGTTGTTCCTGAGGAATAGGAGGTGCCAAGACAGGTACATGGGTAGACTTTGTGCCAGGGTTGAGAGGGATTCTTCTTCTTTTTTTTTTTTTCTTTAATTGTCAGAGGGTGCATATACTTTCCAGAATAAGAGAGAAAAAAGGAGAAAAAGAATCCCCCAATTGATGTGGTCATACCACAGTCCTTTTCTCTACCCATTAGGAGTCTGGGCATGCATGCACGCACACGTGCCCAGTGTGTTTTACAAGTCACTGGGGTCGAGACTTGAATTGCGATCACTATGTAGGATCTGATTCTCTATGCACAGCTCTTAACCACTGTTCTACAGGCCACCCCAGGAAGAATCTGGTATGGTGGCTTTTTTCACTCTCTGTGAAATAAAATGTGAAGAAGCCTGGTTGCTTGTGGAGGGGAGGGGGAGAAGTTCTGACCTGGCATGAGATGGAGAAGATGAGAGCAGCACATGACAAGGCTTAGCAAGCAGGTGGACTCTGGGGCGGCTCCAATGAGTTCCTGTCTTCCAAGTCATACACTCAGGAGCCCTGGAGGAGGGCTGGAGAAGGAGAGAAACAGTGGTCATCTCAGGGGAAGGGTTCAGTGAGAAGAGCTGAGATAATATATCTCAAGACATGGTTTTGGCAGAGAGAGATACTATCGCTATGGCTGCATGGCAATTTAGCATACACTTAGTGACTCAAACCAGCATCCCTCTATTATCTCCGTTTCTATAGGTCAGAATTCTGTGCAGGCAAGACTGGACCTTTGTCTCAGAGCCTCAGGAGGCTGCAGTCTTCTCTGGAACTCAAACATCTCCAACCTTGTCTGTTTTCAAAATACATTCTGAATTCATTTTCACTTCTCAAAATCGAATGGTATCATCCTAAGCCTATTGTCTATCACTTTGCTAATTGCAATATCTTTCCAATTGTATCCCTGTAAACACTATTGTCCTCTGAAAACCTTTGTCCAAACAGCAACCAAAGTGATTTAAATGATCACAAATTAAATCCATCATTTTCTGCTCAAAACTCAATAGATTCACTTCCCACAAGAAACAAAGCCCAGCCTCCTGAAACCTGACCTCCTTCTAGCTCACTTTGACTCCTTCTCTACCTGCTGCCTCCTCTCTTTGGACTCTTCTACCCTCCTCTTCCTTCTCTTAGACTCCTCCCTTTGTCCACCTTCTCTGACCCCTCAGGCTCCTCCTTCTGTCCACCTTCTCCTCCCTGTGGACTCTTCTCTCTGCCCTCCTCCTCATATCACCACATTCATCTCATTCTGTTCCTTCACAAGGCAGAATATGTTCCAATCCCATGGCTTCTGTTTCTTTCCCAGCTCTTCCTGCAGATCTCTTTAAGGCCTTTGCATTCCTATCATCCAGGATGTAGCTCCTCACAGAGAACTCCTGGCCATGGCTTTAGGCAGCATTCCTTACACACATTATACTAGGCAGAGTAAATGGTCTCAAGATGTCCACATCCTAATTCCTAGTGCCCCTAGTTATATCAGGCTACTCGGTAAACAGGAAATATTGTACTTGGTGCAATTAGGTTGCCAATTAACTGAATTTAAAATAGTGATATTATTTTGGATTATGTGAGTAGACATGGTAGAGAGTTTGGGTCACAGTGATGTTTATGAGAAGGACTCACTTTGCCATCACTAGCTTTGATGATGGAGGAAGGGGTCGTGAACCATAGAATGCTGGTGTTCGTAGGTTGGAAAGGCAAGAAAATGGATTCTCTCTCAGGGAATCAAGAAGGAACCAGTCCTGCCAGCACCTCGATTTCAGTTCAGTGAGACCCATTTTAATTTCTGACCTCTAGAACTGAAAGATGATCATTTGTGTTGTTTAACCTGCTAAGTTCAGTTTATGAAAATTTGCTGTAGCAGTGAGGGGGAGAAATTATTTACACATTTCCTTGTTCCTTCACCACACTTATGTCCACAATAATCTGTTACAATCACAATATAAGGCCTCCCAACTCTTAAATTCAAGCTCCACAAGGATGAGGGTCTTGACTATCCTTCTTAGTGAGTAAAAACAAAAAGTGAGTCTTAATAAATATCTTCTGAGTAAATACCAACAGGTAAAGGATGACAGGAAGTTAAGGAGTTAACAGACAAGTATTGTGTTTAAGAATGAGTGTAGGAGAGTAGCACTGGGATTAGGCTTTGCAGTGAGGAGCAGGTGCAAAAGAATAGAGGCAGAGAGACGACCTAGAGCTGAGGGCCTTGAAGTCCTCAGGGCCCATGTGCCTTCAGGTTTCTCCCTCCTCTGAGGTGCCCCCTCATCCAGTGCTGTATGATGAACCCCAAAGAGAAGCTTTTTTAAAAATTATTTTTATATACATTCAATGACATTGTTTACCTTATGAAGTGAACATTTCAATATGTGAACATTTCTCCCCAGTCCTGTTGATCAAAATATCTTCAACAGATAACACCACACCTCCCCATTCCATCAATGCTCTGCCTCTGTATCCCTACTCCAAATGTCCTTCCCTAGGCCCCACTCCTCCACACACACCACATCTGGCATTCACAACCATCTCTTGTGTTTGTATATCTTTTAGTCAATCAGTTTTGGTCACAGAGTGCAGACACTCGGTATATATTAAGTGGGGATATGCAATATATCTCCTCCCTCATAGCCTAGCTTGCTTCACTCAGCAGTAAATCTTCCATATTCTTCCATTTTCTGTCAAAAGCCAGAATGGTTTTTATGGCTGAATAGTATTCCATAGAGTATATGTGCCACAGTTTTTCAATCCATTCATCCGTACAGGGGCATTTGGGTTGGTTCCATGTCTTAGCAATTGTGAATAGTGCCACAATAAACATCAATGTGCAAGCACTTTTCCAATGAAGAATTCTTCTGTCCTTTGGGTAGATACCGAGGAGTGGGATTGCTGGATCATATGGTAGTTCTATTTGTAGGTTTTTGAGGAATCTCCAAATTGTTCTCCAGAGTGACTGGACCAACTTACATTCCCACCAGCAATGTAAAGAGTTCCCCTTTCACCAGACCCTCGCCAACACTTATCATTTTTTTGTTTCTTTAATCTTAGACATTGACTGGGGTTAGGTTGTACCTCGTTGTTTTGATCTGTATTTCCCTTATGATGAGGGATGTTGAGCATTTTTTCTTATGCCTCTTGGCTATTCGTATGTCATCTTTAGAGAGTGGTTTTTTCAACACCTTCTCCCATCTTTTAATAGGATTGGCTTTTAAAAATTCTTTCTGTGAAATCAAAGGCAATGGATCAGGAGACGATGATTAGTTTCATGACCCAAATAAAGAATATCTGGGTTTTATTGTCTGAAGTGTAAAGAGCCTGGAAAGTCATCACTCCCAGACTCACAGCAAAAAGGAAAAAAAAAAAAAAAGCTAAACAAGCTAAAAATCAACAACTCCTCTTGATTCATCAGAGAACTGAGGTCACAGGAAAAATCACCACCCTCAAAACTGAAGAGTCAAGGGAACCAGCAGTTAGCATAATGGCTGTGTCACTGGACTCCCATGTAGTCGACCGCGGTTCGCGTCCCGGACCCAGTGGCTTAAAACTCATGCCGGGCGCGTGTGTGTGCATGCCCAAGATCCCGAGAGGAGAATGGAGGAGAAGGGATTGTGGCGTAGCCATCCCCTCTGGGGGGTGATTTCTCGCTTTCTGTCTCTCTGTCTCTCTCTGTCTGTCTGGCAAGCGCACGCGCCCTATAGCAAAAACCTCTCAAAACAAAACAAAACAAAACTGAAGAGTCAAGAAAACACAGAGAAGCACCTCTACCAAAGCAGAGCCGAGGAGCAGAAGTCCACCCCAAGCCAGTACCAGAACTAACACTAAATGGTAACTGACAATTACTGTAGGCACAGCATGGAAGGAGAAAACCACCAACCTAGAAACCTGTGTCCAGTAAAATTATCCTTCAAGAGTGAAAGTTAATACAGACTTTCTCAGACAAACAAAAATTGAGGGAATTTTTTTGCCAGAGGACCTGCCTTGAGAGAAATGTTATAAGAAGTTCTTTGAAGAGAGCAACGTAATATAAGTCAGAAACTCAGATGTACCTAAAAAGAGGAAGCGTATCAAAGAAAGAATAAATAAGTAAAGGTAAAAAATTTTTTCTTACTCTTAAATGATATAACAGATAATAGTTTGTTCAAAATAATAATAGCTATAATGTAATGGGAGATTGTGGATAAGCAAAATGAATGACCACGGTGTTAAAAGGGATAGGAGAGAGGACGTGGGCACACTGTCATAGTTATCGGTACTACCTGTGAGGTGGGGTAGAGTGATTTGTAAGTGGACATGGATTAGTTGTAACTATATTACAAACTCTAGGGCAACCACTAAAATAAAAAGTTAAGGAAGTATAACTGATGTATTAATAGAAGAAAGAAAATAGAGTAATATACAATACTCAGTTGAACCAGAGAAAGCCAAAGAGAGAGAAGACAAATTAGGTTGCTGGGAAAGTCATGGTGTGTTTTTCTATGCAAAAAACGCATCATGACATTCCCAACAACCCAATATAAGAGCAAAGAGTGAAGAAACAAATAGGAAACAATTACAAATATGATAGATATTAAACCAACTGTATCAATAAGGAATATTCTGTGTAATTGGAAGAAACATAGATACAGAAGAAATAACCCCAGGCTAGAAACAGGTAGTTGGGTGGTCACTACATCAGCTGCCAATGGCTTTGTGACCTCAGGACAAGGCTTTGCCTGGATACCTCCCCACCAAGCACACACACACACACACACACACACACACACCACACACCACCCCATATTCTCACTGTTGAAATGGGAGACTTGTTTGCTAAGCTCCTGAGACCCCACTATTGGGTGTAGACAACTATAACTATCAGGTGGTACATAAGGCACAAAGAGAAGACAAAAGGCAACGAGGCAGATTGTTCCATTTTTACTGCTTTGATCTTAACAAGCAGACTTTCCTTACTTCATGAATTTTTGAGTAAGTTTTGCCAACTGCTTTATTAGATGTCACCTTATGTCCTTTCTGATTTTGTTCCATCAGAGCCACATTACACTTGTCCTGCTGTGAAAGTCTTTGTCATTTGTTCCCATCCCACTGGGGTTAAGGATAGAAATAAGTTAGCACTCCTCTTCAATTGAGAGGTCCTCTGTTCACCTGTTAATTTTCTCAGAAATTAGCCTTTTCTTCTGCCTTTTAAATGCTGTGATGTGGAGATCAGGCGCTTCTGTTAGCTGCCCGGGACAGACCTCTCCTGGAGGCCTTCCTTACACGGAATTTGACTTGAACACACCTGCTGCCCCCAGCCGGTCTGTCTCTATTGTCAGCTGCTGCCAAATGCCATGGTCAGAATCCTAAGACTAGATGGCACTTTGCTTATCTCAAGCTATTTCTGATAAAACAGGAGTCTTCCTCAGATAGTGCCCTTCACACAGATTCTGTGCTGTTTTTCTTTGCTTTCTCTTCAATCAATTCTTTCCTTTTGAGTTACCTTATTTTTCATTCTTTTATATATATAGTTTAATTCAATGTATCAGTCTTTCTCCATGACTCTTGAGAGGTAAAAGTAATTAAAATTATTCAAATCCAGAGTTTCAATTATTCTCTTGCTTATTTTTATTTATGTTTTACTCCTTCATTGGCTATCATTCACCAGAGAATTGGTGTCTCTACCTGCCAGGAGACACACTCTTTATATTCTGCTACTTCTTTTTTTTTTTAGGGTGAGATTTTTGCTATAGGGCGTGTGTGCTTGCCAGACAGACAGAGAGAGACAGAGAGACAGAAAGCAAGAAATCACCCTCTAGGGAGCTGGCCATGCCACAGTCCCTTCTCCTCCATTCTCCTCTCGGGATCTTGGGCACACACCCACATGCACCTGGTGTGAGGTTCAAGTCACCACATCTGGGACTCGAACCACTGTCAGCCATATGGAGATCCAGTGATGTAACTACTACACCATATTCAGCTTCTTCTAAATCTAAGATCCATCCCAATTTAACGTCTCAGAAAGTTTTGGGTTAATATGCTTCAGAAAGGTAATTTTTAAGTCATATGGTCTGATGCAAGTGAAAAAAAAAAGTAACTAAGCTGATGAGCAGAAACCAAAGGAACCAAAGGAACCAAAGGTTGCATGAACGTCTCACAGATCAGGAGGTTAAAGCCAGACAACTGTCCAAATCCCTGGTGAAAGCACGGTGTTCACCACACATGGCAGTTGTTCAGTCTGACCACACTGAGCAACCAAAGGCCACACCGCCAAAAATATAGCTGGGTGCGGTCGTCATGTTAGTTCAAGCAGGGCAGAGGGTCGCAGAGTTACTATTCTTCCTTCTCACACACCAAACGTGTCTGGATTCCCGATGACTGCTCCCAAACGCTGCATTCCATGTTCCGCTACAATCTAGGTTTCACTTCTTCCACTGTAATAAAAGCAACACTGAACACATTCACAGTGGCACCCTGCTTGCCAAACCCAGCACCCCCTTGCCAGTTGTGATTGCACTTGCTTCTTATTTAGCACTTAATGCTGTCCTGATGACTCCCTCCTCTTCCGCTTCTGTGGCACTCTCCCATGCTGGCCCCCTGGAGGTCTCTGGTAGCCCCTCCAGCCTACTGCATCAGTCCACTTTTCTGCCTGCACTTCCTACATAGTGTACTTCCTGTCACGTGTCTATTCTTACCCCACACACTGAGTGACCAATGGCCTTAGATACCATCTATACTTGAGTTACTTGTAATTCTTATCTCTAGCTCAGATTTCTCTTACTACACTTTGGAGCTAAAAAGGCAACCTCTGCACAATCATGACCCCACAGGCTTAACATACGGCTGATGAAACCTTCCCTCCATCCCTTTCAACACTGCAGCAACTCCCACTTTCCTGTACCTGGAGTAATGGCTTTATATTCTATTCTTCTGTAGCTAGAAAACCTATTTCTGGGTTTTTTGCTCAGTCTCAAAACAAAAGGGCAAAAAAGAAACTTTGCTCTAGAGACGTCTGATGAGGAATTTAGTTCAAGTGATACAGGTGACCACATCAGCAATAAGACACCTGACAGGCTGTTCACAGGGTCATTCACTGTGTAGAGCATGGCATCGCTGTGGTTTCCAAATGCTTAACTTCAGCATTACCATGAATAACATCAGACAAATCCAAACTGAGGGATATTTTGCAAAATACCTGACAGTGCTTTCCCAAAGTGCCAAGGTAATGAAAGACGAGGATGGGTAAGGACAGAGACATTCATGAGAAGCAGTGAAGTCAATAAAGTCTGACGTCTGGCTGGTAACATTGTTCCAATGGTCACCTCTTATTTTTTAAATAATTATTTATTTCATTTTAATTATTTATTTAATTTTAATGATTCTATTTATTTATTTATTTTGAGAGAGATTTTTTGCTATAGGGCACGTGTGCTCACCAGAGAGACAGAGAGGCAGAAAGTGAGAGATCACCACCAGGGGGGATATTTTATTGCCTTTAATTTGACCAGAGAGATATAGAGTGGGACAGCAAAAAAGCAAGCTGCCAGGTCTAGGGCTCAAACATTGGTTGACCATGTGGGAGTCCAGCACAACCATCAAGCCACCAGCCTGCCAACCCTTCGACCCCCTAATGGTCACTTCTTATTTTGATAATTATACCATGTTGACATAAGAGGGAACCAAGTGCTATCTTTGTAAACTTTTAGGTTGACACTTTTCACTTAGTAATAGGCATTTAAGTTTTGTCCATTCTTTTCATGCCTTGGTAGCTCATTTCATTTTATTGCTGAACAATGTTGTTTCCAACAGCTACACTGTATTTTCTGATGGAAGAATCCATATGTGGCTGATTTGCCAGAGTATATGAAGAGGTGGAACTGCTGAGTCAGATATGTCTATTTTAAATTTTAGCATGAAGAGATGCTACCAAATTTCCCTTCCCAATAGCTAAATCACTAGGAAAGAATACATCCTCCCACACCTTTTCAACCAAACCGAGATGTTATACATTTTCAAAATGTCTTCGAGGGAGTCCCGGGGCCACACACGCCATTTCTAGATTTTCAACACATGCTTCTCTTCTAGCCCACAGTACACCTCCACTGCCTTGTGGCCTCCAAGCACTGAGTCTCCCTGTCAGCCAGTGGCCATTCTTCCCCCTCCAGAGGGCAATCTCCCTTCTCCACTACCAGAAGCTCTGCTTTTCAATTACCACTTCTCCTCTGCTATAGTCCTGTTTTTCTCTCTTTGTCCTTGTGGGTTCATGTATTTTTGTTCATTCCTGTCCGTTCAGAGGTTCAAATCAAGTAGGAGATAAATCCTTTAAGTCCACACCAGGAAAGTCAGGGTAAAGGTAGATAGAGAGCCAGCAATTCAACTTAAGCTAACAACCCGCCCAAGGCTGGACGGAGAGTACTCCACTGAGATTCCACAGAGAAAATGTGTACACTGTGATTCATCCTCACCTTACGATAACTATGGAGGCATGGAAAAAATTAAGTAGCCATGTTTCTACCCCGAAGAAAGGGTGTTTATGATTCACTTTTGAGTGGGCAATAAAGTGAGTTGAAATATAAATTATATCTGTATAAATCATGGGTAGAGGTATGTAGGGAAGAGCTGCAGAGGTTCCTGGGCTTCCTGAGAGTGGGTGGCACCTGCAGTACCACCTGGTCATGGCTGCGCACCACAGGGAAGAGGTGGTTCCCAAAGAGTAGCAGGTGCTTTTCTTGGCAGCCACCAAAAAGAAAAAAAACACCACTACAATCAGCATGGTATATAAACATTTCAAAGGTCAATTGAAGAAAGAGAAAGGAACTCTCAGTAGAAGCAACAACATGTGCAAAGGCACATGGCACAAGGAACAGGCACATTCATGGGTGTGTGTGCCAACAGTGTTGTAACAGGTGTGACGAGCCACCGCTCCCAGACAGGCACCTGAACTAAGCCAGGGAGCACCTGGCTACCAAGTAGATCAGCCTCCAGGGATCCTTCAACCTGAGGGCCATGGGGAGCACCGGATAGATTTTAAGCAAGTCTAAGAAGACCTATGTGCATTTTAGAAATATCACTCCAACTAGGTATAAAAAGTTATCAGTGAGGGTAAAATTAAAGGCAAGAACGCTTCAGTCAACTCTTTTATAAAACCTTTTAAGTGTAATACAAAACACCAAAATAACAATGAATTTAGATTTAACCTCATAAAATTTTATTTGCACATAGAGAACAATTAAGTGTACATATAACCTGAACTATAACTTTATCACATATTTAAAAAGTGTTAACATTTTCAATATACAAAGAATTCCAACCAAAAAATAAGACTATCAATTCTAATGGGCTGAAGAGATGTATAAAAAAATGCAGATAAGGGACTGGCAGGTGATATGGTAGTTGAGTCAATGGACTCCCACATGGTCGATGGTGGTTCGAGTCCTGGACTTGATGTCTTGCTTTTTCACTTTACCTCCCTCTCTCTAGTCAAATTTAAAAAAATAGTAATAAATAAATAATTCTTTTTTAAAAGGCAGATAAGATTATCTAAAAACATTCATAATCAATGGCTATTTGAAACAATGAGATACTTTTTCCTCTTTTCAATTTGCAGATTAAACAGTATGATCATGCTGCAAATTTTCTTGGGTTTGAGGAAACACACCCTTTCAAGACTAGTTAAGTCTCAATTAAGGTAATTTCCCTGAAGCATACCAAGTGGAGATGCATCGATGATTTTAGTTGCTAAATAAAATATAGTCATTTACTCCTAGGAATGTACCTTGTGTAAATGATTATTGGTATACACAATGTTATATTTACAAGGACACTCATCACGATATTATAATGACTGAGTATCTATAAGAAATGTCGATGTTGGGACCAACAGTTAGCATAATGGCTATGTCGCTGGTCTCCCATGTAGTCAACAGCGGTTCAAGTCCAGGACCCGGTGACTTAAACTCACGCCGGGTGCGTGTGCATGCATGCCCAAGATCCCAAGAGGAGAATAGAGGAGAAAGGATTGTGGCATTGCCATCTACCCTAAGGGGTGATTTTTCGCTTTCTGTCTCTCTGTCTCTCTCTCTCTCTGGCTAGTGCACATGCCCTATGGCAAAAACTTCAAAAAAAAAAAAGAAAAGAAAAGAAATGTCAATGTCCTGGGACCAGCAGTTGGCGTAATGACTATGTCGCTGAACTCCCATGTAGTGAACTGTGGTTCGAGCTCCGGACCTGGTAGCTTAAATTCATGTCAGGTGCATGTGTGTACGTGCTCAAGATCCCGAGAGGAGAATAGAGGAGAAGGGATTGCAGCATGTCCATCACCCCCCCCCCCGAGGGGGGGTGATTTCCTGCTTTCTGTCTCTCTGTCTCTGTCTTTCTGGTAAGTGCATGCACCCTATAGCAAAAAACCTCTCAGAAAAAAAAAAAAAAAAAAGAATTGCTTAACTGAATTATGCTCATGCAGAACCAGGCCCACTCTGCAACAGTGTGTTTAGTGATAAGGAATTGGTGGGTTTTGAACAGAAAGTGGAAAGGCCACTTTACAAAGTATTATTTGTGCATTATAATGCCACTTTATGAACACATATATCATTAGAATGGTTTATACCACCAACGAAACAGTGCTAATTTCTTGATGGTAAGGATATGGAAAGCTTCTATTTTCTCCTTTGGGCTTGTCTATATTTTCCCTGTCAGTAGCAATAAACATGTACTAGTGGGCCAGCTGGTGACTCAGGGGTTAAGGCAGCTGGATCCCATAGGGCTGAGTCTGTGGTTTTTAGTCCCAGACCCAGCGGCTTTAAAAGTATGCCAGGTGCATGCCCAAAATCCTAAGAGAAGAAGGGATTACAACATCATCTCCCCTGAAAGGTGCTTTCACTCTTTTTCTCTGTCTCTCTATGTGAGTGCATGTACACTATAGCCAGCTTCAAAAAAATATACTACTTTTGTAAGTAGAAAACCCACTACAGATTATTTCAAGAAAAAGGAAGAAAGCTCCTAGTCAAGCGGCTAATGTGGTGATTTATGTAAGAAAACAAGAGGGTCTCAACCCCAAGGGAGTAGGGAACATAAGGTTAAAGATATTAAGAGAGAGACCATTCTAGGGTCACTGCAAGAAACAACTTTTATGTTCCCTTTGTCAGAAATGTTTAGTCAAGGGCTGTTGAATTCGTTTGTTTATTTTTAATTTGCCAGAGGAAACATGCACTTACTAGAGAGAGACAGACAGAAAGGAGGAAAGGACCCCCCCCCTCCCTGACACACACACACAATTGGTCATGGTCACACTGCAATCCCTTCTCCTCCCATTTCTCCCTCCTTTTGGGATTTTGGGTACACATACACAAACATCCAGCATCTTTTTCAAGCTACCAAGTCAGTCATGGGGAATCAACTGTCCTAACCACCAGGCCACAGAATAGCCCAGGTTTGTATTTTATCTGGAATTTATTCCCTTCACAAGATGACAAAATGTAAAAGAACAAACTGTTGACCATGTCTCAGGCCACAGACTAGGCCAGAAATGTAAATACCAGGGTCTTGCAAACGTCAAGCTCTTCTTTCAGTGCTCATCTGCACTATAGCCTCATGCCGGCGCCTTTGCCACTCACCTCTCAAATAAAAAGTGCCTGTGCCTTTCTCTTCACTCTTGGACATGGCCCAACTTTATCCACACCCTTTAAGCCTTGAGAGACTTTCCTGTGGCTGCAAGGAACCACAGTTCTGCCTACAGGTATACAGTATTACAAGGCTGCCTATAGCCCACAGCCTCCACCATTAAAGAGGCAGCCAGTTGGAACCTGCTCAATTTGTGTCATTTTTGGCTGAACAAAATTATAAGTTAAGGAGATTTTTTAATCAGACTATGTTTCTTGTACCTTTGGATGTAGGTGCAGCCTCGGACACATCGGTGGGAGTCTGATAAGCACTCTGGTAACATAGCCGCATAGATTGTAGTTTGCGGTGCAAATCAAGCTCCAAATTGCCATTACATTTAGCTGTAGGGGTTGGTGCATGTATAATTTAATTTAATCTGTCAGGGCTCATGGGGTCATTAGCAGTTCAGAAGCAGAAAGGTCATTTGAGTCAGCTCCCAGAGCAGCTGGACAAAGATGGCGCCAGTTTGGTGGGTGGACCAGAAACCTGGAGCCTCCTCTCCCACAGTGGTGGGTGTCCCCCTCCTTCATGGGGCTGCCTGGGTGGTAGATGTGTATAAGTGAGAGACACATTGCAGGAGCCAGGGCAGGAGACAGAGGCTGCTCGGTCAGTCAGAAACAGTCTGTGTCTGATGGGATTAAGAAGGAGAAATGGAGGCTCACAGTTCCAAATAGCCTCACACATGTTCCGTCTTGTTGGGGTTTCAGAAAATTATAATTAAAAAAGAAAAAGTTAACAGTGCAGTTTCAAGTTACTCCAGTTAACAGGATAGTGTTTGCTTTGTTTTTCTTGCTATGACTTAGAGCAGAATGCATATTAAGCTCTACAGATTTTGAAGTCAGGCAGTCTAGAAAAGCCCTTTTCCATCTATGGCATTAGAAAACATAAATGACTCATCCTAGGTAAGAGGAAAAGACACAGGTTGCTTGTGCAGTAAAATATATTGAAAAGACAATGACTTGAGCCAAAGTTCTTAGTTAATATTAGGAGTGATAATATCAGACGAGTAGATTTGTAGCAGTGTATCAAATATTGGTATCATTCAGTCAGCATCAAAACCAAAGGAGTCATCTCAGGAAACACAGAAGTGCTAGGAAACGTTTAATCTCATCAGAAATCGGGGACAAGAAGGAATAATCTGTCAGCGTGTTTAGGTCCCTACTTAATTTTCCTTACCACAGCTTGCCAGGTACTGTGGTGTGGACTCCCTGCAGGCTGCAGTCCTGTCACAGCGCAGGGTAGGCTGGTGGGACAGGCTCCAGCACAAGCAGCAGGCTGATGGGGCCAGGCAGGGTATGGGGGGTAGGCTGATGGGGGGTAGGCTGATGGGGAGGTAGAAAGCAGGTTGATGGGGGCGGTAGGGGGAAGGCTGATGGGAGAGGTAGGGTGCAAGCTGATGGGGGAGGCAGGGGTGCAGGACTCTCAATTCAGAACCCAGTGTCTCTCCACCAGGTCAGAACACTGACATACCTGGAGAGGGTCAGATATCTCCACTTTGAATTCTATGTTGCTCTGTGTTTGTGGCTGAAAGCTCTGCAGGTGGTACATAAAGAAACAAGTGTGCATTCTAGGCCTGGAGCCTCTGAGGCCACAGTGACTCTGTCTCAGGGCCTGAGGTGTTCTGGTCACCTGCATAGTATAGGATTGGGATCAAAGTCACCTTGCTCACATGACCTTTGGGATAATAGTGTGGCTCTGCCCTTGTAGGCCTGGCCTCTGTCAAGTATGCTTCATCTTCTCGGCCTTTCTTTCAGAACAGTGGACATTTTCAAGGCTGAGGCAAACTACTGTCTTTCCCTGGATCTTCCTTATTAATTTCTCATTATCTTTTAGTCCTTTGGTGCTTTTCCAAATATTTTAAATATGTTTCCTTTCCAGT
Organism: Tupaia belangeri chinensis; assembly: GCF_000334495.1. Lineage (NCBI taxonomy): Eukaryota > Metazoa > Chordata > Mammalia > Scandentia > Tupaiidae > Tupaia > Tupaia belangeri. The sequence continues at coordinate 4,301,538 of NW_006159510.1, forward strand.
GTTCTCAAGAAGATTGGTCAGAATGTCCATTAGGACTGAAGCAGAAATCCTTTTGTCCTTCTGTCTCTGTGTTTTTGGTGTATGTTCTAGATTTTCTCAAACAAATCCTGCTTATTATACACTTGAGCCAATTTAGTTGGTCCTTTGAATCTTGTAATTTCTTTTAAGAATTATATTTTAATTTGCATTATACTCATCTGACAAAGGATGAATAACCAGAATGTACAAGGAACTCAAAAAACTCAGCAGTAGCTAAAACAAAACAAAATAACACAATTTTTAAAATGGAAAATGGGAAAAGCAGATAGAGTAATGATTACATTGCTGGACTCTCATATAGTCAACCTAGACCTGGTGGCTTAAAACTCACTCTGGGCACATGTGCATGCATGCCCTAAATCCTGAGAGTGGAAGGGATTGAAGCGTGGCCATCCCCTCACCCCCGCCCCCCCGGGGAGAAAGATTTTCTCACTTTTTGTCTCTCTGTCTCTCTGATGGGCACCACGGAGCTTATAGTAAAAATCTCTAATTAAAAAAAAAAAAAGAGGG